>NC_137625.1:35334189-35621533 GCF_963280865.1 Gymnoscopelus braueri | reverse complement strand
CGGGCTTATCCGAGAGTCTGGCGTTGTAGGGGAGGTGTCCCCGCACGCGTGCGTATGTCAGAAGTGTCGGCAGTGTCCGCCCCGGCGCCGGTCCAGTGTCCACCGTTGTCTGAAAACTGCACTTTTCTGACCTCTGACCTCACTGGACGGTCCGCCACACTTTTCTTTACACCTCTCGGGCTTATCCGAGAGTCTGGCGTTGTAGGGGAGGTGTCCCCGCACGCGTGCGTATGTCAGAAGTGTCGGCAGTGTCCGCCGGCGCCGGTCCAGTGTCCACTGTTGTCTGAAAACTGCACTTTTCTGACCTCTGACCTCACTGGACGGTCCGCCACACTTTTTTTTACACCTCTCGGGCTTATCCGAGAGTGTGGCGTTGTAGGGGAGGTGTCCCCGCACGCGTGCGTATGTCAGAAGTGTCGGCAGTGTCCGCCGGCGCCGGTCCAGTGTCCACCGTTGTCTGAAAACTGCACTTTTCTGACCTCTGACCTCACTGGACGGTCCGCCACACTTTTCTTTACACCTCTCGGGCTTATCCGAGAGTGTGGCGTTGTAGGGGAGGTGTCCCCGCACGCGTGCGTATGTCAGAAGTGTCGGCAGTGTCCGCCCGGCGCCGGTCCAGTGTCCACCGTTGTCTGAAAACTGCACTTTTCTGACCTCTGACCTCACTGGACGGTCCGCCACACTTTTCTTTACACCTCTCGGGCTTATCCGAGAGTCTGGCGTTGTAGGGGAGGTGTCCCCGCACGCTCGTGCGTATGTCAGAAGTGTCGGCAGTGTCCGCCGGCGCCGGTCCAGTGTCCACCGTTGTCTGAAAACTGCACTTTTCTGACCTCTGACCTCACTGGACGGTCCGCCACACTTTTCTTTACACCTCTCGGGCTTATCCGAGAGTGTGGCGTTGTAGGGGAGGTGTCCCGCACGCGTGTGTATGTCAGAAGTGTCGGCAGTGTCCACCGGTGCCTTTCCAGTGTCCACTGTTGTCTGAAAACGGCACTTTTCTGACCTCTGACCTCACTGGACGGTCCGCCACACTTTTTTTTACACCTCTCGGGCTTATCCGAGAGTGTGGCGTTGTAGGGGAGGTGTCCCCGCACGCGTGCGTATGTCAGAAGTGTCGGCAGTGTCCGCCGGCGCCGGGTCCAGTGTCCACCGTTGTCTGAAAACTGCACTTTTCTGACCTCTGACCTCACTGGACGGTCCGCCACACTTTTCTTTACACCTCTCGGGCTTATCCGAGAGTGTGGCGTTGTAGGGGAGGTGTCCCCGCACGCGTCGTGCGTATGTCAGAAGTGTCGGCAGTGTCCGCCGGCGCCGGTCCAGTGTCCACCGTTGTCTGAAAACTGCACTTTTCTGACCTCTGACCTCACTGGACGGTCCCGCCACACTTTTCTTTACACCTCTCGGGCTTATCCGAGAGTCTGGCGTTGTAGGGGAGGTGTCCCCCGCACGCGTGCGTATGTCAGAAGTGTCGGCAGTGTCCGCCGGCGCCGGTCCAGTGTCCACTGTTGTCTGAAAACTGCACTTTTCTGACCTCTGACCTCACTGGACGGTCCGCCACACTTTTTTTTACACCTCTCGGGCTTATCCGAGAGTGTGGCGTTGTAGGGGAGGTGTCCCCGCACGCGTGCGTATGTCAGAAGTGTCGGCAGTGTCCGCCGGCGCCGGTCCAGTGTCCACCGTTGTCTGAAAACTGCACTTTTCTGACCTCTGACCTCACTGGACGGTCCGCCACACTTTTCTTTACACCTCTCGGGCTTATCCGAGAGTGTGGCGTTGTAGGGGAGGTGTCCCCGCACGCGTGCGTATGTCAGAAGTGTCGGCAGTGTCCGCCGGCGCCGGTCCAGTGTCCACCGTTGTCTGAAAACTGCACTTTTCTGACCTCTGACCTCACTGGACGGTCCGCCACACTTTTCTTTACACCTCTCGGGCTTATCCGAGAGTCTGGCGTTGTAGGGGAGGTGTCCCCGCACGCGTGCGTATGTCAGAAGTGTCGGCAGTGTCCGCCGGCGCCGGTCCAGTGTCCACCGTTGTCTGAAAACTGCACTTTTCTGACCTCTGACCTCACTGGACGGTCCGCCACACTTTTCTTTACACCTCTCGGGCTTATCCGAGAGTGTGGCGTTGTAGGGGAGGTGTCCCCGCACGCGTGCGTATGTCAGAAGTGTCGGCAGTGTCCACCGGTGCCTTTCCAGTGTCCACTGTTGTCTGAAAACGGCACTTTTCTGACCTCTGACCTCACTGGACGGTCCGCCACACTTTTTTTTACACCTCTCGGGCTTATCCGAGAGTGTGGCGTTGTAGGGGAGGTGTCCCCGCACGCGTGCGTATGTCAGAAGTGTCGGCAGTGTCCGCCGGCGCCGGTCCAGTGTCCACCGTTGTCTGAAAACTGCACTTTTCTGACCTCTGACCTCACTGGACGGTCCGCCACACTTTTCTTTACACCTCTCGGGCTTATCCGAGAGTGTGGCGTTGTAGGGGAGGTGTCCCTGCACGCGTGCGTATGTCAGAAGTGTCGGCAGTGTCCACCGGTGCCTATCCAGTGTCCACTGTTGTCTGAAAACTGCACTTTTCTGACCTCTGACCTCACTGGACGGTCCGCCACACTTTTTTTTACACCTCTCGGGCTTATCCGAGAGTGTGGCGTTGTAGGGGAGGTGTCCCCGCACGCGTGCGTATGTCAGAAGTGTCGGCAGTGTCCGCCGGCGCCGGTCCAGTGTCCACCGTTGTCTGAAAACTGCACTTTTCTGACCTCTGACCTCACTGGACGGTCCGCCACACTTTTTTTTACATCTCTCGGGCTTATCCGAGAGTGTGGCGTTGTAGGGGAGGTGTCCCCGCACGCGTGCGTATGTCAGAAGTGTCGGCAGTGTCCGCCGGCGCCGGTCCAGTGTCCACCGTTGTCTGAAAACTGCACTTTTCTGACCTCTGACCTCACTGGACGGTCCGCCACACTTTTCTTTACACCTCTCGGGCTTATCCGAGAGTCTGGCGTTGTAGGGGAGGTGTCCCCGCACGCGTGCGTATGTCAGAAGTGTCGGCAGTGTCCGCCGGCGCCGGTCCAGTGTCCACCGTTGTCTGAAAACTGCACTTTTCTGACCTCTGACCTCACTGGACGGTCCGCCACACTTTTTTTTACATCTCTCGGGCTTATCCGAGAGTGTGGCGTTGTAGGGGAGGTGTCCCCGCACGCGTGCGTATGTCAGAAGTGTCGGCAGTGTCCGCCGGCGCCGGTCCAGTGTCCACCGTTGTCTGAAAACTGCACTTTTCTGACCTCTGACCTCACTGGACGGTCCGCCACACTTTTCTTTACACCTCTCGGGCTTATCCGAGAGTCTGGCGTTGTAGGGGAGGTGTCCCCGCACGCGTGCGTATGTCAGAAGTGTCGGCAGTGTCCGCCGGCGCCGGTCCAGTGTCCACCGTTGTCTGAAAACTGCACTTTTCTGACCTCTGACCTCACTGGACGGTCCGCCACACTTTTCTTTACACCTCTCGGGCTTATCCGAGAGTGTGGCGTTGTAGGGGAGGTGTCCCCGCACGCGTGCGTATGTCAGAAGTGTCGGCAGTGTCCGCCGGCGCCGGTCCAGTGTCCACCGTTGTCTGAAAACTGCACTTTTCTGACCTCTGACCTCACTGGACGGTCCGCCACACTTTTCTTTACACCTCTCGGGCTTATCCGAGAGTCTGGCGTTGTAGGGGAGGTGTCCCCGCACGCGTGCGTATGTCAGAAGTGTCGGCAGTGTCCGCCGGCGCCGGTCCAGTGTCCACTGTTGTCTGAAAACTGCACTTTTCTGACCTCTGACCTCACTGGACGGTCCGCCACACTTTTTTTTACACCTCTCGGGCTTATCCGAGAGTGTGGCGTTGTAGGGGAGGTGTCCCCGCACGCGTGCGTATGTCAGAAGTGTCGGCAGTGTCCGCCGGCGCCGGTCCAGTGTCCACCGTTGTCTGAAAACTGCACTTTTCTGACCTCTGACCTCACTGGACGGTCCGCCACACTTTTCTTTACACCTCTCGGGCTTATCCGAGAGTGTGGCGTTGTAGGGGAGGTGTCCCCGCACGCGTGCGTATGTCAGAAGTGTCGGCAGTGTCCGCCGGCGCCGGTCCAGTGTCCACCGTTGTCTGAAAACTGCACTTTTCTGACCTCTGACCTCACTGGACGGTCCGCCACACTTTTCTTTACACCTCTCGGGCTTATCCGAGAGTCTGGCGTTGTAGGGGAGGTGTCCCCGCACGCGTGCGTATGTCAGAAGTGTCGGCAGTGTCCGCCGGCGCCGGTCCAGTGTCCACCGTTGTCTGAAAACTGCACTTTTCTGACCTCTGACCTCACTGGACGGTCCGCCACACTTTTCTTTACACCTCTCGGGCTTATCCGAGAGTGTGGCGTTGTAGGGGAGGTGTCCCCGCACGCGTGCGTATGTCAGAAGTGTCGGCAGTGTCCACCGGTGCCTTTCCAGTGTCCACTGTTGTCTGAAAACGGCACTTTTCTGACCTCTGACCTCACTGGACGGTCCGCCACACTTTTTTTTACACCTCTCGGGCTTATCCGAGAGTGTGGCGTTGTAGGGGAGGTGTCCCCGCACGCGTGCGTATGTCAGAAGTGTCGGCAGTGTCCGCCGGCGCCGGTCCAGTGTCCACCGTTGTCTGAAAACTGCACTTTTCTGACCTCTGACCTCACTGGACGGTCCGCCACACTTTTCTTTACACCTCTCGGGCTTATCCGAGAGTGTGGCGTTGTAGGGGAGGTGTCCCTGCACGCGTGCGTATGTCAGAAGTGTCGGCAGTGTCCACCGGTGCCTATCCAGTGTCCACTGTTGTCTGAAAACTGCACTTTTCTGACCTCTGACCTCACTGGACGGTCCGCCACACTTTTTTTTACACCTCTCGGGCTTATCCGAGAGTGTGGCGTTGTAGGGGAGGTGTCCCCGCACGCGTGCGTATGTCAGAAGTGTCGGCAGTGTCCGCCGGCGCCGGTCCAGTGTCCACCGTTGTCTGAAAACTGCACTTTTCTGACCTCTGACCTCACTGGACGGTCCGCCACACTTTTTTTTACATCTCTCGGGCTTATCCGAGAGTGTGGCGTTGTAGGGGAGGTGTCCCCGCACGCGTGCGTATGTCAGAAGTGTCGGCAGTGTCCGCCGGCGCCGGTCCAGTGTCCACCGTTGTCTGAAAACTGCACTTTTCTGACCTCTGACCTCACTGGACGGTCCGCCACACTTTTCTTTACACCTCTCGGGCTTATCCGAGAGTCTGGCGTTGTAGGGGAGGTGTCCCCGCACGCGTGCGTATGTCAGAAGTGTCGGCAGTGTCCGCCGGCGCCGGTCCAGTGTCCACCGTTGTCTGAAAACTGCACTTTTCTGACCTCTGACCTCACTGGACGGTCCGCCACACTTTTTTTTACATCTCTCGGGCTTATCCGAGAGTGTGGCGTTGTAGGGGAGGTGTCCCCGCACGCGTGCGTATGTCAGAAGTGTCGGCAGTGTCCGCCGGCGCCGGTCCAGTGTCCACCGTTGTCTGAAAACTGCACTTTTCTGACCTCTGACCTCACTGGACGGTCCGCCACACTTTTCTTTACACCTCTCGGGCTTATCCGAGAGTCTGGCGTTGTAGGGGAGGTGTCCCCGCACGCGTGCGTATGTCAGAAGTGTCGGCAGTGTCCGCCGGCGCCGGTCCAGTGTCCACCGTTGTCTGAAAACTGCACTTTTCTGACCTCTGACCTCACTGGACGGTCCGCCACACTTTTCTTTACACCTCTCGGGCTTATCCGAGAGTGTGGCGTTGTAGGGGAGGTGTCCCCGCACGCGTGCGTATGTCAGAAGTGTCGGCAGTGTCCGCCGGCGCCGGTCCAGTGTCCACCGTTGTCTGAAAACTGCACTTTTCTGACCTCTGACCTCACTGGACGGTCCGCCACACTTTTCTTTACACCTCTCGGGCTTATCCGAGAGTGTGGCGTTGTAGGGGAGGTGTCTCCGCACGCGTGCGTATGTCAGAAGTGTCGGCAGTGTCCGCCGGCGCCGGTCCAGTGTCCACCGTTGTCTGAAAACTGCACTTTTCTGACCTCTGACCTCACTGGACGGTCCGCCACACTTTTTTTTACATCTCTCGGGCTTATCCGAGAGTGTGGCGTTGTAGGGGAGGTGTCCCCGCACGCGTGCGTATGTCAGAAGTGTCGGCAGTGTCCGCCGGCGCCGGTCCAGTGTCCACCGTTGTCTGAAAACTGCACTTTTCTGACCTCTGACCTCACTGGACGGTCCGCCACACTTTTCTTTACACCTCTCGGGCTTATCCGAGAGTCTGGCGTTGTAGGGGAGGTGTCCCCGCACGCGTGCGTATGTCAGAAGTGTCGGCAGTGTCCGCCGGCGCCGGTCCAGTGTCCACCGTTGTCTGAAAACTGCACTTTTCTGACCTCTGACCTCACTGGACGGTCCGCCACACTTTTTTTTACATCTCTCGGGCTTATCCGAGAGTGTGGCGTTGTAGGGGAGGTGTCCCCGCACGCGTGCGTATGTCAGAAGTGTCGGCAGTGTCCGCCGGCGCCGGTCCAGTGTCCACCGTTGTCTGAAAACTGCACTTTTCTGACCTCTGACCTCACTGGACGGTCCGCCACACTTTTCTTTACACCTCTCGGGCTTATCCGAGAGTCTGGCGTTGTAGGGGAGGTGTCCCCGCACGCGTGCGTATGTCAGAAGTGTCGGCAGTGTCCGCCGGCGCCGGTCCAGTGTCCACCGTTGTCTGAAAACTGCACTTTTCTGACCTCTGACCTCACTGGACGGTCCGCCACACTTTTCTTTACACCTCTCGGGCTTATCCGAGAGTGTGGCGTTGTAGGGGAGGTGTCCCCGCACGCGTGCGTATGTCAGAAGTGTCGGCAGTGTCCGCCGGCGCCGGTCCAGTGTCCACCGTTGTCTGAAAACTGCACTTTTCTGACCTCTGACCTCACTGGACGGTCCGCCACACTTTTCTTTACACCTCTCGGGCTTATCCGAGAGTGTGGCGTTGTAGGGGAGGTGTCTCCGCACGCGTGCGTATGTCAGAAGTGTCGGCAGTGTCCACCGGTGCCTGTCCAGTGTCCACTGTTGTCTGAAAACTGCACTTTTCTGACCTCTGACCTCACTGGACGGTCCGCCACACTTTTTTTTACACCTCTCGGGCTTATCCGAGAGTGTGGCGTTGTAGGGGAGGTGTCCCCGCACGCGTGCGTATGTCAGAAGTGTCGGCAGTGTCCGCCGGCGCCGGTCCAGTGTCCACCGTTGTCTGAAAACTGCACTTTTCTGACCTCTGACCTCACTGGACGGTCCGCCACACTTTTCTTTACACCTCTCGGGCTTATCCGAGAGTCTGGCGTTGTAGGGGAGGTGTCCCCGCACGCGTGCGTATGTCAGAAGTGTCGGCAGTGTCCGCCGGCGCCGGTCCAGTGTCCACCGTTGTCTGAAAACTGCACTTTTCTGACCTCTGACCTCACTGGACGGTCCGCCACACTTTTCTTTACACCTCTCGGGCTTATCCGAGAGTGTGGCGTTGTAGGGGAGGTGTCCCCGCACGCGTGCGTATGTCAGAAGTGTCGGCAGTGTCCGCCGGCGCCGGTCCAGTGTCCACCGTTGTCTGAAAACTGCACTTTTCTGACCTCTGACCTCACTGGACGGTCCGCCACACTTTTCTTTACACCTCTCGGGCTTATCCGAGAGTCTGGCGTTGTAGGGGAGGTGTCCCCGCACGCGTGCGTATGTCAGAAGTGTCGGCAGTGTCCGCCGGCGCCGGTCCAGTGTCCACCGTTGTCTGAAAACTGCACTTTTCTGACCTCTGACCTCACTGGACGGTCCGCCACACTTTTCTTTACACCTCTCGGGCTTATCCGAGAGTGTGGCGTTGTAGGGGAGGTGTCCCCGCACGCGTGCGTATGTCAAAAGTGTCGTCAGTGTCCACCGGTGCCTATCCAGTGTCCACTGTTGTCTGAAAACTGCACTTTTCTGACCTCTGACCTCACTGGACGGTCCGCCACACTTTTTTTTACACCTCTCGGGCTTATCCGAGAGTGTGGCGTTGTAGGGGAGGTGTCCCCGCATGCGTGCGTATGTCAGAAGTGTCGGCAGTGTCCGCCGGCGCCGGTCCAGTGTCCACCGTTGTCTGAAAACTGCACTTTTTTGACCTCTGACCTCACTGGACGGTCCGCCACACTTTTTTTTTACATCTCTCGGGCTTATCCGAGAGTGTGGCTTGAAGGGGAGGTGTCCCCGCACGCGTGCGTATGTCAGAAGTGTCGGCAGTGTCCGCCGGCGCCGGTCGTCCACCGTTGTCTGAAAACTGCACTTTTCTGACCTCTGACCTCACTGGACGGTCCGCCACACTTTTCTTTACACCTCTCGGGCTTATCCGAGAGTCTGGCGTTTTAGGGGAGGTGTCCCCGCACGCGTGCGTATGTCAGAAGTGTCGGCAGTGTCCGCCGGCGCCGGTCCAGTGTCCACCGTTGTCTGAAAACTGCACTTTTCTGACCTCTGACCTCACTGGACGGTCCGCCACACTTTTCTTTACACCTCTCGGGCTTATCCGAGAGTGTGGCGTTGTAGGGGAGGTGTCCCCGCACGCGTGCGTTTGTCAGAAGTGTCGGCAGTGTCCGCCGGCGCCGGTCCAGTGTCCACCGTTGTCTGAAAACTGCACTTTTCTGACCTCTGACCTCACTGGACGGTCCGCCACACTTTTCTTTACACCTCTCGGGCTTATCCGAGAGTGTGGCGTTGTAGGGGAGGTGTCCCCGCACGCGTGCGTATGTCAGAAGTGTCGGCAGTGTCCGCCGGCGCCGGTCCAGTGTCCACCGTTGTCTGAAAACTGCACTTTTCTGAACTCTGACCTCACTGGACGGTCCGCCACACTTTTCTTTACACCTCTCGGGCTTATCCGAGAGTCTGGCGTTGTAGGGGAGGTGTCCCCGCACGCGTGCGTATGTCAGAAGTGTCGGCAGTGTCCGCCGGCGCCGGTCCAGTGTCCACCGTTGTCTGAAAACTGCACTTTTCTGACCTCTGACCTCACTGGACGGTCCGCCACACTTTTCTTTACACCTCTCGGGCTTATCCGAGAGTGTGGCGTTGTAGGGGAGGTGTCCCCGCACGCGTGCGTATGTCAGAAGTGTCGGCAGTGTCCGCCGGCGCCGGTCCAGTGTCCACCGTTGTCTGAAAACTGCACTTTTCTGACCTCTGACCTCACTGGACGGTCCGCCACACTTTTTTTTACATCTCTCGGGCTTATCCGAGAGTGTGGCGTTGTAGGGGAGGTGTCCCCGCACGCGTGCGTATGTCAGAAGTGTCGGCAGTGTCCGCCGGCGCCGGTCCAGTGTCCACCGTTGTCTGAAAGCTGCACTTTTCTGACCTCTGACCTCACTGGACGGTCCGCCACACTTTTCTTTACACCTCTCGGGCTTATCCGAGAGTCTGGCGTTGTAGGGGAGGTGTCCCCGCACGCGTGCGTATGTCAGAAGTGTCGGCAATGTCCGCCGGCGCCGGTCCAGTGTCCACCGTTGTCTGAAAACTGCACTTTTCTGACCTCTGACCTCACTGGACGGTCCGCCACACTTTTCTTTACACCTCTCGGGCTTATCCGAGAGTGTGGCGTTGTAGGGGAGGTGTCCCCGCACACGTGCGTATGTCAGAAGTGTCGGCAGTGTCCGCCGGCGCCGGTCCAGTGTCCACCGTTGTCTGAAAACTGCACTTTTCTGACCTCTGACCTCACTGGACGGTCCGTCACACTTTTTTTTACATCTCTCGGGCTTATCCGAGAGTGTGGCGTTGTAGGGGAGGTGTCCCCGCACGCGTGCGTATGTCAGAAGTGTCGGCAGTGTCCGCCGGCGCCGGTCCAGTGTCCACCGTTGTCTGAAAACTGCACTTTTCTGACCTCTGACCTCACTGGACGGTCCGCCACACTTTTCTTTACACCTCTCGGGCTTATCCGAGAGTGTGGCGTTGTAGGGGAGGTGTCCCCGCACGCGTGCGTATGTCAGAAGTGTCGGCAGTGTCCGTCGACGCCGGTCCAGTGTCCACCGTTGTCTGAAAACTGCACTTTTCTGACCTCTGACCTCACTGGACGGTCCGCCACACTTTTCTTTACACCTCTCGGGCTTATCCGAGAGTCTGGCGTTGTAGGGGAGGTGTCCCCGCACGCGTGCGTATGTCAGAAGTGTCGGCAGTGTCCGCCGGCGCCGGTCCAGTGTCCACCGTTGTCTGAAAACTGCACTTTTCTGACCTCTGACCTCACTGGACGGTCCGCCACACTTTTCTTTACACCTCTCGGGCTTATCCGAGAGTGTGGCGTTGTAGGGGAGGTGTCCCCGCACGCGTGCGTATGTCAGAAGTGTCGGCAGTGTCCGCCGGCGCCGGTCCAGTGTCCACCGTTGTCTGAAAACTGCACTTTTCTGACCTCTGACCTCACTGGACGGTCCGCCACACTTGTTTTTACATCTCTCGGGCTTATCCGAGAGTGTGGCGTTGTAGGGGAGGTGTCCCCGCACGCGTGCGTATGTCAGAAGTGTCGGCAGTGTCCGCCGGCGCCGGTCCAGTGTCCACCGTTGTCTGAAAACTGCACTTTTCTGACCTCTGACCTCACTGGACGGTCCGCCACACTTTTTTTTACATCTCTCGGGCTTATCCGAGAGTTTGGCGTTGTAGGGGAGGTGTCCCCACACGCGTGCGTATGTCAGAAGTGTCGGCAGTGTCCGCCGGCGCCGGTCCAGTGTCCACCGTTGTCTGAAAACTGCACTTTTCTGACCTCTGACCTCACTGGACGGTCCGCCACACTTTTCTTTACACCTCTCGGGCTTATCCGAGAGTCTGGCGTTGTAGGGGAGGTGTCCCCGCACGCTTGCGTATGTCAGAAGTGTCGGCAGTGTCCGCCGGCGCCGGTCCAGTGTCCACCGTTGTCTGAAAACTGCACTTTTCTGACCTCTGACCTCACTGGACGGTCCGCCACACTTTTCTTTACACCTCTCGGGCTTATCCGAGAGTGTGGCGTTGTAGGGGAGGTGTCCCCGCACACGTGCGTATGTCAGAAGTGTCGGCAGTGTCCGCCGGCGCCGGTCCAGTGTCCACCGTTGTCTGAAAACTGCACTTTTCTGACCTCTGACCTCACTGGACGGTCCGCCACACTTGTTTTTACATCTCTCGGGCTTATCCGAGAGTGTGGCGTTGTAGGGGAGGTGTCCCCGCACGCGTGCGTATGTCAGAAGTGTCGGCAGTGTCCGCCGGCGCCGGTCCAGTGTCCACCGTTGTCTGAAAACTGCACTTTTCTGACCTCTGACCTCACTGGACGGTCCGCCACACTTTTTTTTACATCTCTCGGGCTTATCCGAGAGTGTGGCGTTGTAGGGGAGGTGTCCCCGCACGCGTGCGTATGTCAGAAGTGTCGGCAGTGTCCGCCGGCGCCGGTCCAGTGTCCACCGTTGTCTGAAAACTGCACTTTTCTGACCTCTGACCTCACTGGACGGTCCGCCACACTTTTCTTTACACCTCTCGGGCTTATCCGAGAGTCTGGCGTTGTAGGGGAGGTGTCCCCGCACGCGTGCGTATGTCAGAAGTGTCGGCAGTGTCCGCCGGCGCCGGTCCAGTGTCCACCGTTGTCTGAAAACTGCACTTTTCTGACCTCTGACCTCACTGGACGGTCCGCCAAACTTTTCTTTACACCTCTCGGGCTTATCCGAGAGTGTGGCGTTGTAGGGGAGGTGTCCCCGCATGCGTGCGTATGTCAGAAGTGTCGGCAGTGTCCGCCGGCGCCGGTCCAGTGTCCACCGTTGTCTGAAAACTGCACTTTTCTGACCTCTGACCTCACTGGACGGTCCGCCACACTTTTTTTTACATCTCTCGGGCTTATCCGAGAGTGTGGCGTTGTAGGGGAGGTGTCCCCGCACGCGTGCGTATGTCAGAAGTGTCGGCAGTGTCCACCGGTGCCTATCCAGTGTCCACTGTTGTCTGAAAACTGCACTTTTCTGACCTCTGACCTCACTGGACGGTCCGCCACACTTTTTTTTACACCTCTCGGGCTTATCCGAGAGTTTGGCGTTGTAGGGGAGGTGTCCCCGCACGCGTGCGTATGTCAGAAGTGTCGGCAGTGTCCGCCGGCGCCGGTCCAGTGTCCACCGTTGTCTGAAAACTGCACTTTTCTGACCTCTGACCTCACTGGACGGTCCGCCACACTTGTTTTTACATCTCTCGGGCTTATCCGAGAGTGTGGCGTTGTAGGGGAGGTGTCCCCGCACGCGTGCGTATGTCAGAAGTGTCGGCAGTGTCCGCCGGAGCCGGTCCAGTGTCCACCGTTGTCTGAAAACTGCACTTTTCTGACCTCTGACCTCACTGGACGGTCCGCCACACTTTTTTTTACATCTCTCGGGCTTATCCGAGAGTGTGGCGTTGTAGGGGAGGTTTCCCAGCACGCGTGCGTATGTCAGAAGTGTCGGCAGTGTCCGCCGGCGCCGGTCCAGTGTCCACCGTTGTCTGAAAACTGCACTTTTCTGACCTCTGACCTCACTGGACGGTCCGCCACACTTTTCTTTACACCTCTCGGGCTTATCCGAGAGTGTGGCGTTGTAGGGGAGGTGTCCCCGCATGCGTGCGTATGTCAGAAGTGTCGGCAGTGTCCGCCGGCGCCGGTCCAGTGTCCACCGTTGTCTGAAAACTGCACTTTTCTGACCTCTGACCTCACTGGACGGTCCGCCACACTTTTTTTTACATCTCTCGGGCTTATCCGAGAGTGTGGCGTTGTAGGGGAGGTGTCCCCGCACGCGTGCGTATGTCAGAAGTGTCGGCAGTGTCCACCGGTGCCTATCCAGTGTCCACTGTTGTCTGAAAACTGCACTTTTCTGACCTCTGACCTCACTGGACGGTCCGCCACACTTTTTTTTACACCTCTCGGGCTTATCCGAGAGTTTGGCGTTGTAGGGGAGGTGTCCCCGCACGCGTGCGTATGTCAGAAGTGTCGGCAGTGTCCGCCGGCGCCGGTCCAGTGTCCACCGTTGTCTGAAAACTGCACTTTTCTGACCTCTGACCTCACTGGACGGTCCGCCACACTTGTTTTTACATCTCTCGGGCTTATCCGAGAGTGTGGCGTTGTAGGGGAGGTGTCCCCGCACGCGTGCGTATGTCAGAAGTGTCGGCAGTGTCCGCCGGAGCCGGTCCAGTGTCCACCGTTGTCTGAAAACTGCACTTTTCTGACCTCTGACCTCACTGGACGGTCCGCCACACTTTTTTTTACATCTCTCGGGCTTATCCGAGAGTGTGGCGTTGTAGGGGAGGTTTCCCAGCACGCGTGCGTATGTCAGAAGTGTCGGCAGTGTCCGCCGGCGCCGGTCCAGTGTCCACCGTTGTCTGAAAACTGCACTTTTCTGACCTCTGACCTCACTGGACGGTCCGCCACACTTTTCTTTACACCTCTCGGGCTTATCCGAGAGTGTGGCGTTGTAGGGGAGGTGTCCCCGCACGCGTGCGTATGTCAGAAGTGTCGGCAGTGTCCACCGGTGCCTGTCCAGTGTCCACCGTTGTCTGAAAACGGCACTTTTCTGACCTCTGACCTCACTGGACGGTCCGCCACACTTTTTTTTACACCTCTCGGGCTTATCCGAGAGTGTGGCGTTGTAGGGGAGGTGTCCCCGCACGCGTGCGTATGTCAGAAGTGTCGGCAGTGTCCGCCGGCGCCGGTCCAGTGTCCACCGTTGTCTGAAAACTGCACTTTTCTGACCTCTGACCTCACTGGACGGTCCGCCACACTTTTTTTTTACATCTCTCGGGCTTATCCGAGAGTGTGGCGTTGTAGGGGAGGTGTCCCCGCACGCGTGCGTATGTCAGAAGTGTCGGCAGTGTCCGCCGGCGCCGGTCCAGTGTCCACCGTTGTCTGAAAACTGCACTTTTCTGACCTCTGACCTCACTGGACGGTCCGCCACACTTTTTTTTACATCTCTCGGGCTTATCCGAGAGTGTGGCGTTGTAGGGGAGGTGTCCCCGCACGCGTGCGTATGTCAGAAGTGTCGGCAGTGTCCGCCGGCGCCGGTCCAGTGTCCACCGTTGTCTGAAAACTGCACTTTTCTGACCTCTGACCTCACTGGACGGTCCGCCACACTTTTCTTTACACCTCTCGGGCTTATCCGAGAGTCTGGCGTTGTAGGGGAGGTGTCCCCGCACGCGTGCGTATGTCAGAAGTGTCGGCAGTGTCCGCCGGCGCCGGTCCAGTGTCCACCGTTGTCTGAAAACTGCACTTTTCTGACCTCTGACCTCACTGGACGGTCCGCCACACTTTTCTTTACACCTCTCGGGCTTATCCGAGAGTGTGGCGTTGTAGGGGAGGTGTCCCCGCACACGTGCGTATGTCAGAAGTGTCGGCAGTGTCCGCCGGCGCCGGTCCAGTGTCCACCGTTGTCTGAAAACTGCACTTTTCTGACCTCTGACCTCACTGGACGGTCCGCCACACTTGTTTTTACATCTCTCGGGCTTATCCGAGAGTGTGGCGTTGTAGGGGAGGTGTCCCCGCACGCGTGCGTATGTCAGAAGTGTCGGCAGTGTCCGCCGGCGCCGGTCCAGTGTCCACCGTTGTCTGAAAACTGCACTTTTCTGACCTCTGACCTCACTGGACGGTCCGCCACACTTTTTTTTACATCTCTCGGGCTTATCCGAGAGTGTGGCGTTGTAGGGGAGGTGTCCCCGCACGCGTGCGTATGTCAGAAGTGTCGGCAGTGTCCGCCGGCGCCGGTCCAGTGTCCACCGTTGTCTGAAAACTGCACTTTTCTGACCTCTGACCTCACTGGACGGTCCGCCACACTTTTCTTTACACCTCTCGGGCTTATCCGAGAGTCTGGCGTTGTAGGGGAGGTGTCCCCGCACGCGTGCGTATGTCAGAAGTGTCGGCAGTGTCCGCCGGCGCCGGTCCAGTGTCCACCGTTGTCTGAAAACTGCACTTTTCTGACCTCTGACCTCACTGGACGGTCCGCCAAACTTTTCTTTACACCTCTCGGGCTTATCCGAGAGTGTGGCGTTGTAGGGGAGGTGTCCCCGCACGCGTGCGTATGTCAGAAGTGTCGGCAGTGTCCACCGGTGCCTATCCAGTGTCCACTGTTGTCTGAAAACTGCACTTTTCTGACCTCTGACCTCACTGGACGGTCCGCGACACTTTTTTTTACACCTCTCGGGCTTATCCGAGAGTTTGGCGTTGTAGGGGAGGTGTCCCCGCACGCGTGCGTATGTCAGAAGTGTCGGCAGTGTCCGCCGGCGCCGGTCCAGTGTCCACCGTTGTCTGAAAACTGCACTTTTCTGACCTCTGACCTCACTGGACGGTCCGCCACACTTGTTTTTACATCTCTCGGGCTTATCCGAGAGTGTGGCGTTGTAGGGGAGGTGTCCCCGCACGCGTGCGTATGTCAGAAGTGTCGGCAGTGTCCGCCGGAGCCGGTCCAGTGTCCACCGTTGTCTGAAAACTGCACTTTTCTGACCTCTGACCTCACTGGACGGTCCGCCACACTTTTTTTTACATCTCTCGGGCTTATCCGAGAGTGTGGCGTTGTAGGGGAGGTTTCCCAGCACGCGTGCGTATGTCAGAAGTGTCGGCAGTGTCCGCCGGCGCCGGTCCAGTGTCCACCGTTGTCTGAAAACTGCACTTTTCTGACCTCTGACCTCACTGGACGGTCCGCCACACTTTTCTTTACACCTCTCGGGCTTATCCGAGAGTGTGGCGTTGTAGGGGAGGTGTCCCTGCACGCGTGCGTATGTCAGAAGTGTCGGCAGTGTCCACCGGTGCCTATCCAGTGTCCACTGTTGTCTGAAAACTGCACTTTTCTGACCTCTGACCTCACTGGACGGTCCGCCACACTTTTTTTTACACCTCTCGGGCTTATCCGAGAGTGTGGCATTGTAGGGGAGGTGTCCCCGCACGCGTGCGTATGTCAGAAGTGTCGGCAGTGTCCGCCGGCGCCGGTCCAGTGTCCACCGTTGTCTGAAAACTGCACTTTTCTGACCTCTGACCTCACTGGACGGTCCGCCACACTTTTTTTTACATCTCTCGGGCTTATCCGAGAGTGTGGCGTTGTAGGGGAGGTGTCCCCGCACGCGTGCGTATGTCAGAAGTGTCGGCAGTGTCCGCCGGCGCCGGTCCAGTGTCCACCGTTGTCTGAAAACTGCACTTTTCTGACCTCTGACCTCACTGGACGGTCCGCCACACTTTTCTTTACACCTCTCGGGCTTATCCGAGAGTCTGGCGTTGTAGGGGAGGTGTCCCCGCACGCGTGCGTATGTCAGAAGTGTCGGCAGTGTCCGCCGGCGCCGGTCCAGTGTCCACCGTTGTCTGAAAACTGCACTTTTCTGACCTCTGACCTCACTGGACGGTCCGCCACACTTTTTTTTACATCTCTCGGGCTTATCCGAGAGTGTGGCGTTGTAGGGGAGGTGTCCCCGCACGCGTGCGTATGTCAGAAGTGTCGGCAGTGTCCGCCGGCGCCGGTCCAGTGTCCACCGTTGTCTGAAAACTGCACTTTTCTGACCTCTGACCTCACTGGACGGTCCGCCACACTTTTCTTTACACCTCTCGGGCTTATCCGAGAGTCTGGCGTTGTAGGGGAGGTGTCCCCGCACGCGTGCGTATGTCAGAAGTGTCGGCAGTGTCCGCCGGCGCCGGTCCAGTGTCCACCGTTGTCTGAAAACTGCACTTTTCTGACCTCTGACCTCACTGGACGGTCCGCCACACTTTTCTTTACACCTCTCGGGCTTATCCGAGAGTGTGGCGTTGTAGGGGAGGTGTCCCCGCACGCGTGCGTATGTCAGAAGTGTCGGCAGTGTCCGCCGGCGCCGGTCCAGTGTCCACCGTTGTCTGAAAACTGCACTTTTCTGACCTCTGACCTCACTGGACGGTCCGCCACACTTTTCTTTACACCTCTCGGGCTTATCCGAGAGTGTGGCGTTGTAGGGGAGGTGTCTCCGCACGCGTGCGTATGTCAGAAGTGTCGGCAGTGTCCACCGGTGCCTGTCCAGTGTCCACTGTTGTCTGAAAACTGCACTTTTCTGACCTCTGACCTCACTGGACGGTCCGCCACACTTTTTTTTACACCTCTCGGGCTTATCCGAGAGTGTGGCGTTGTAGGGGAGGTGTCCCCGCACGCGTGCGTATGTCAGAAGTGTCGGCAGTGTCCGCCGGCGCCGGTCCAGTGTCCACCGTTGTCTGAAAACTGCACTTTTCTGACCTCTGACCTCACTGGACGGTCCGCCACACTTTTCTTTACACCTCTCGGGCTTATCCGAGAGTCTGGCGTTGTAGGGGAGGTGTCCCCGCACGCGTGCGTATGTCAGAAGTGTCGGCAGTGTCCGCCGGCGCCGGTCCAGTGTCCACCGTTGTCTGAAAACTGCACTTTTCTGACCTCTGACCTCACTGGACGGTCCGCCACACTTTTCTTTACACCTCTCGGGCTTATCCGAGAGTGTGGCGTTGTAGGGGAGGTGTCCCCGCACGCGTGCGTATGTCAGAAGTGTCGGCAGTGTCCGCCGGCGCCGGTCCAGTGTCCACCGTTGTCTGAAAACTGCACTTTTCTGACCTCTGACCTCACTGGACGGTCCGCCACACTTTTCTTTACACCTCTCGGGCTTATCCGAGAGTCTGGCGTTGTAGGGGAGGTGTCCCCGCACGCGTGCGTATGTCAGAAGTGTCGGCAGTGTCCGCCGGCGCCGGTCCAGTGTCCACCGTTGTCTGAAAACTGCACTTTTCTGACCTCTGACCTCACTGGACGGTCCGCCACACTTTTCTTTACACCTCTCGGGCTTATCCGAGAGTGTGGCGTTGTAGGGGAGGTGTCCCCGCACGCGTGCGTATGTCAAAAGTGTCGTCAGTGTCCACCGGTGCCTATCCAGTGTCCACTGTTGTCTGAAAACTGCACTTTTCTGACCTCTGACCTCACTGGACGGTCCGCCACACTTTTTTTTACACCTCTCGGGCTTATCCGAGAGTGTGGCGTTGTAGGGGAGGTGTCCCCGCATGCGTGCGTATGTCAGAAGTGTCGGCAGTGTCCGCCGGCGCCGGTCCAGTGTCCACCGTTGTCTGAAAACTGCACTTTTTTGACCTCTGACCTCACTGGACGGTCCGCCAGACTTTTTTTTACATCTCTCGGGCTTATCCGAGAGTGTGGCTTGAAGGGGAGGTGTCCCCGCACGCGTGCGTATGTCAGAAGTGTCGGCAGTGTCCGCCGGCGCCGGTCGTCCACCGTTGTCTGAAAACTGCACTTTTCTGACCTCTGACCTCACTGGACGGTCCGCCACACTTTTCTTTACACCTCTCGGGCTTATCCGAGAGTCTGGCGTTTTAGGGGAGGTGTCCCCGCACGCGTGCGTATGTCAGAAGTGTCGTCAGTTTCCGCCGGCGCCGGTCCAGTGTCCACCGTTGTCTGAAAACTGCACTTTTCTGACCTCTGACCTCACTGGACGGTCCGCCACACTTTTCTTTACACCTCTCGGGCTTATCCGAGAGTGTGGCGTTGTAGGGGAGGTGTCCCCGCACGCGTGCGTTTGTCAGAAGTGTCGGCAGTGTCCGCCGGCGCCGGTCCAGTGTCCACCGTTGTCTGAAAACTGCACTTTTTTGACCTCTGACCTCACTGGACGGTCCGCCACACTTTTTTTTACATCTCTCGGGCTTATCCGAGAGTGTGGCTTGAAGGGGAGGTGTCCCCGCACGCGTGCGTATGTCAGAAGTGTCGGCAGTGTCCGCCGGCGCCGGTCGTCCACCGTTGTCTGAAAACTGCACTTTTCTGACCTCTGACCTCACTGGACGGTCCGCCACACTTTTCTTTACACCTCTCGGGCTTATCCGAGAGTCTGGCGTTTTAGAGGAGGTGTCCCCGCACGCGTGCGTATGTCAGAAGTGTCGTCAGTGTCCGCCGGCGCCGGTCCAGTGTCCACCGTTGTCTGAAAACTGCACTTTTCTGACCTCTGACCTCACTGGACGGTCCGCCACACTTTTCTTTACACCTCTCGGGCTTATCCGAGAGTGTGGCGTTGTAGGGGAGGTGTCCCCGCACGCGTGCGTTTGTCAGAAGTGTCGGCAGTGTCCGCCGGCGCCGGTCCAGTGTCCACCGTTGTCTGAAAACTGCACTTTTCTGACCTCTGACCTCACTGGACGGTCCGCCACACTTTTCTTTACACCTCTCGGGCTTATCCGAGAGTGTGGCGTTGTAGGGGAGGTGTCCCCGCACGCGTGCGTATGTCAGAAGTGTCGGCAGTGTCCGCCGGCGCCGGTCCAGTGTCCACCGTTGTCTGAAAACTGCACTTTTCTGAACTCTGACCTCACTGGACGGTCCGCCACACTTTTCTTTACACCTCTCGGGCTTATCCGAGAGTCTGGCGTTGTAGGGGAGGTGTCCCCGCACGCGTGCGTATGTCAGAAGTGTCGGCAGTGTCCGCCGGCGCCGGTCCAGTGTCCACCGTTGTCTGAAAACTGCACTTTTCTGACCTCTGACCTCACTGGACGGTCCGCCACACTTTTCTTTACACCTCTCGGGCTTATCCGAGAGTGTGGCGTTGTAGGGGAGGTGTCCCCGCACGCGTGCGTATGTCAGAAGTGTCGGCAGTGTCCGCCGGCGCCGGTCCAGTGTCCACCGTTGTCTGAAAACTGCACTTTTCTGACCTCTGACCTCACTGGACGGTCCGCCACACTTTTTTTTACATCTCTCGGGCTTATCCGAGAGTGTGGCGTTGTAGGGGAGGTGTCCCCGCACGCGTGCGTATGTCAGAAGTGTCGGCAGTGTCCGCCGGCGCCGGTCCAGTGTCCACCGTTGTCTGAAAGCTGCACTTTTCTGACCTCTGACCTCACTGGACGGTCCGCCACACTTTTCTTTACACCTCTCGGGCTTATCCGAGAGTCTGGCGTTGTAGGGGAGGTGTCCCCGCACGCGTGCGTATGTCAGAAGTGTCGGCAATGTCCGCCGGCGCCGGTCCAGTGTCCACCGTTGTCTGAAAACTGCACTTTTCTGACCTCTGACCTCACTGGACGGTCCGCCACACTTTTCTTTACACCTCTCGGGCTTATCCGAGAGTGTGGCGTTGTAGGGGAGGTGTCCCCGCACACGTGCGTATGTCAGAAGTGTCGGCAGTGTCCGCCGGCGCCGGTCCAGTGTCCACCGTTGTCTGAAAACTGCACTTTTCTGACCTCTGACCTCACTGGACAGTCCGTCACACTTTTTTTTACATCTCTCGGGCTTATCCGAGAGTGTGGCGTTGTAGGGGAGGTGTCCCCGCACGCGTGCGTATGTCAGAAGTGTCGGCAGTGTCCGCCGGCGCCGGTCCAGTGTCCACCGTTGTCTGAAAACTGCACTTTTCTGACCTCTGACCTCACTGGACGGTCCGCCACACTTTTCTTTACACCTCTCGGGCTTATCCGAGAGTGTGGCGTTGTAGGGGAGGTGTCCCCGCACGCGTGCGTATGTCAGAAGTGTCGGCAGTGTCCGTCGACGCCGGTCCAGTGTCCACCGTTGTCTGAAAACTGCACTTTTCTGACCTCTGACCTCACTGGACGCTCCGCCACACTTTTCTTTACACCTCTCGGGCTTATCCGAGAGTCTGGCGTTGTAGGGGAGGTGTCCCCGCACGCGTGCGTATGTCAGAAGTGTCGGCAGTGTCCGCCGGCGCCGGTCCAGTGTCCACCGTTGTCTGAAAACTGCACTTTTCTGACCTCTGACCTCACTGGACGGTCCGCCACACTTTTTTTTACACCTCTCGGGCTTATCCGAGAGTTTGGCGTTGTAGGGGAGGTGTCCCCGCACGCGTGCGTATGTCAGAAGTGTCGGCAGTGTCCGCCGGCGCCGGTCCAGTGTCCACCGTTGTCTGAAAACTGCACTTTTCTGACCTCTGACCTCACTGGACGGTCCGCCACACTTGTTTTTACATCTCTCGGGCTTATCCGAGAGTGTGGCGTTGTAGGGGAGGTGTCCCCGCACGCGTGCGTATGTCAGAAGTGTCGGCAGTGTCCGCCGGAGCCGGTCCAGTGTCCACCGTTGTCTGAAAACTGCACTTTTCTGACCTCTGACCTCACTGGACGGTCCGCCACACTTTTTTTTACATCTCTCGGGCTTATCCGAGAGTGTGGCGTTGTAGGGGAGGTTTCCCAGCACGCGTGCGTATGTCAGAAGTGTCGGCAGTGTCCGCCGGCGCCGGTCCAGTGTCCACCGTTGTCTGAAAACTGCACTTTTCTGACCTCTGACCTCACTGGACGGTCCGCCACACTTTTCTTTACACCTCTCGGGCTTATCCGAGAGTGTGGCGTTGTAGGGGAGGTGTCCCTGCACGCGTGCGTATGTCAGAAGTGTCGGCAGTGTCCACCGGTGCCTATCCAGTGTCCACTGTTGTCTGAAAACTGCACTTTTCTGACCTCTGACCTCACTGGACGGTCCGCCACACTTTTTTTTACACCTCTCGGGCTTATCCGAGAGTGTGGCGTTGTAGGGGAGGTGTCCCCGCACGCGTGCGTATGTCAGAAGTGTCGGCAGTGTCCGCCGGCGCCGGTCCAGTGTCCACCGTTGTCTGAAAACTGCACTTTTCTGACCTCTGACCTCACTGGACGGTCCGCCACACTTTTTTTTACATCTCTCGGGCTTATCCGAGAGTGTGGCGTTGTAGGGGAGGTGTCCCCGCACGCGTGCGTATGTCAGAAGTGTCGGCAGTGTCCGCCGGCGCCGGTCCAGTGTCCACCGTTGTCTGAAAACTGCACTTTTCTGACCTCTGACCTCACTGGACGGTCCGCCACACTTTTCTTTACACCTCTCGGGCTTATCCGAGAGTCTGGCGTTGTAGGGGAGGTGTCCCCGCACGCGTGCGTATGTCAGAAGTGTCGGCAGTGTCCGCCGGCGCCGGTCCAGTGTCCACCGTTGTCTGAAAACTGCACTTTTCTGACCTCTGACCTCACTGGACGGTCCGCCACACTTTTTTTTACATCTCTCGGGCTTATCCGAGAGTGTGGCGTTGTAGGGGAGGTGTCCCCGCACGCGTGCGTATGTCAGAAGTGTCGGCAGTGTCCGCCGGCGCCGGTCCAGTGTCCACCGTTGTCTGAAAACTGCACTTTTCTGACCTCTGACCTCACTGGACGGTCCGCCACACTTTTCTTTACACCTCTCGGGCTTATCCGAGAGTCTGGCGTTGTAGGGGAGGTGTCCCCGCACGCGTGCGTATGTCAGAAGTGTCGGCAGTGTCCGCCGGCGCCGGTCCAGTGTCCACCGTTGTCTGAAAACTGCACTTTTCTGACCTCTGACCTCACTGGACGGTCCGCCACACTTTTCTTTACACCTCTCGGGCTTATCCGAGAGTGTGGCGTTGTAGGGGAGGTGTCCCCGCACGCGTGCGTATGTCAGAAGTGTCGGCAGTGTCCGCCGGCGCCGGTCCAGTGTCCACCGTTGTCTGAAAACTGCACTTTTCTGACCTCTGACCTCACTGGACGGTCCGCCACACTTTTCTTTACACCTCTCGGGCTTATCCGAGAGTGTGGCGTTGTAGGGGAGGTGTCTCCGCACGCGTGCGTATGTCAGAAGTGTCGGCAGTGTCCACCGGTGCCTGTCCAGTGTCCACTGTTGTCTGAAAACTGCACTTTTCTGACCTCTGACCTCACTGGACGGTCCGCCACACTTTTTTTTACACCTCTCGGGCTTATCCGAGAGTGTGGCGTTGTAGGGGAGGTGTCCCCGCACGCGTGCGTATGTCAGAAGTGTCGGCAGTGTCCGCCGGCGCCGGTCCAGTGTCCACCGTTGTCTGAAAACTGCACTTTTCTGACCTCTGACCTCACTGGACGGTCCGCCACACTTTTCTTTACACCTCTCGGGCTTATCCGAGAGTCTGGCGTTGTAGGGGAGGTGTCCCCGCACGCGTGCGTATGTCAGAAGTGTCGGCAGTGTCCGCCGGCGCCGGTCCAGTGTCCACCGTTGTCTGAAAACTGCACTTTTCTGACCTCTGACCTCACTGGACGGTCCGCCACACTTTTCTTTACACCTCTCGGGCTTATCCGAGAGTGTGGCGTTGTAGGGGAGGTGTCCCCGCACGCGTGCGTATGTCAGAAGTGTCGGCAGTGTCCGCCGGCGCCGGTCCAGTGTCCACCGTTGTCTGAAAACTGCACTTTTCTGACCTCTGACCTCACTGGACGGTCCGCCACACTTTTCTTTACACCTCTCGGGCTTATCCGAGAGTCTGGCGTTGTAGGGGAGGTGTCCCCGCACGCGTGCGTATGTCAGAAGTGTCGGCAGTGTCCGCCGGCGCCGGTCCAGTGTCCACCGTTGTCTGAAAACTGCACTTTTCTGACCTCTGACCTCACTGGACGGTCCGCCACACTTTTCTTTACACCTCTCGGGCTTATCCGAGAGTGTGGCGTTGTAGGGGAGGTGTCCCCGCACGCGTGCGTATGTCAAAAGTGTCGTCAGTGTCCACCGGTGCCTATCCAGTGTCCACTGTTGTCTGAAAACTGCACTTTTCTGACCTCTGACCTCACTGGACGGTCCGCCACACTTTTTTTTACACCTCTCGGGCTTATCCGAGAGTGTGGCGTTGTAGGGGAGGTGTCCCCGCATGCGTGCGTATGTCAGAAGTGTCGGCAGTGTCCGCCGGCGCCGGTCCAGTGTCCACCGTTGTCTGAAAACTGCACTTTTTTGACCTCTGACCTCACTGGACGGTCCGCCAGACTTTTTTTTACATCTCTCGGGCTTATCCGAGAGTGTGGCTTGAAGGGGAGGTGTCCCCGCACGCGTGCGTATGTCAGAAGTGTCGGCAGTGTCCGCCGGCGCCGGTCGTCCACCGTTGTCTGAAAACTGCACTTTTCTGACCTCTGACCTCACTGGACGGTCCGCCACACTTTTCTTTACACCTCTCGGGCTTATCCGAGAGTCTGGCGTTTTAGGGGAGGTGTCCCCGCACGCGTGCGTATGTCAGAAGTGTCGTCAGTTTCCGCCGGCGCCGGTCCAGTGTCCACCGTTGTCTGAAAACTGCACTTTTCTGACCTCTGACCTCACTGGACGGTCCGCCACACTTTTCTTTACACCTCTCGGGCTTATCCGAGAGTGTGGCGTTGTAGGGGAGGTGTCCCCGCACGCGTGCGTTTGTCAGAAGTGTCGGCAGTGTCCGCCGGCGCCGGTCCAGTGTCCACCGTTGTCTGAAAACTGCACTTTTTTGACCTCTGACCTCACTGGACGGTCCGCCACACTTTTTTTTACATCTCTCGGGCTTATCCGAGAGTGTGGCTTGAAGGGGAGGTGTCCCCGCACGCGTGCGTATGTCAGAAGTGTCGGCAGTGTCCGCCGGCGCCGGTCGTCCACCGTTGTCTGAAAACTGCACTTTTCTGACCTCTGACCTCACTGGACGGTCCGCCACACTTTTCTTTACACCTCTCGGGCTTATCCGAGAGTCTGGCGTTTTAGGGGAGGTGTCCCCGCACGCGTGCGTATGTCAGAAGTGTCGTCAGTGTCCGCCGGCGCCGGTCCAGTGTCCACCGTTGTCTGAAAACTGCACTTTTCTGACCTCTGACCTCACTGGACGGTCCGCCACACTTTTCTTTACACCTCTCGGGCTTATCCGAGAGTGTGGCGTTGTAGGGGAGGTGTCCCCGCACGCGTGCGTTTGTCAGAAGTGTCGGCAGTGTCCGCCGGCGCCGGTCCAGTGTCCACCGTTGTCTGAAAACTGCACTTTTCTGACCTCTGACCTCACTGGACGGTCCGCCACACTTTTCTTTACACCTCTCGGGCTTATCCGAGAGTGTGGCGTTGTAGGGGAGGTGTCCCCGCACGCGTGCGTATGTCAGAAGTGTCGGCAGTGTCCGCCGGCGCCGGTCCAGTGTCCACCGTTGTCTGAAAACTGCACTTTTCTGAACTCTGACCTCACTGGACGGTCCGCCACACTTTTCTTTACACCTCTCGGGCTTATCCGAGAGTCTGGCGTTGTAGGGGAGGTGTCCCCGCACGCGTGCGTATGTCAGAAGTGTCGGCAGTGTCCGCCGGCGCCGGTCCAGTGTCCACCGTTGTCTGAAAACTGCACTTTTCTGACCTCTGACCTCACTGGACGGTCCGCCACACTTTTCTTTACACCTCTCGGGCTTATCCGAGAGTGTGGCGTTGTAGGGGAGGTGTCCCCGCACGCGTGCGTATGTCAGAAGTGTCGGCAGTGTCCGCCGGCGCCGGTCCAGTGTCCACCGTTGTCTGAAAACTGCACTTTTCTGACCTCTGACCTCACTGGACGGTCCGCCACACTTTTTTTTACATCTCTCGGGCTTATCCGAGAGTGTGGCGTTGTAGGGGAGGTGTCCCCGCACGCGTGCGTATGTCAGAAGTGTCGGCAGTGTCCGCCGGCGCCGGTCCAGTGTCCACCGTTGTCTGAAAGCTGCACTTTTCTGACCTCTGACCTCACTGGACGGTCCGCCACACTTTTCTTTACACCTCTCGGGCTTATCCGAGAGTCTGGCGTTGTAGGGGAGGTGTCCCCGCACGCGTGCGTATGTCAGAAGTGTCGGCAATGTCCGCCGGCGCCGGTCCAGTGTCCACCGTTGTCTGAAAACTGCACTTTTCTGACCTCTGACCTCACTGGACGGTCCGCCACACTTTTCTTTACACCTCTCGGGCTTATCCGAGAGTGTGGCGTTGTAGGGGAGGTGTCCCCGCACACGTGCGTATGTCAGAAGTGTCGGCAGTGTCCGCCGGCGCCGGTCCAGTGTCCACCGTTGTCTGAAAACTGCACTTTTCTGACCTCTGACCTCACTGGACAGTCCGTCACACTTTTTTTTACATCTCTCGGGCTTATCCGAGAGTGTGGCGTTGTAGGGGAGGTGTCCCCGCACGCGTGCGTATGTCAGAAGTGTCGGCAGTGTCCGCCGGCGCCGGTCCAGTGTCCACCGTTGTCTGAAAACTGCACTTTTCTGACCTCTGACCTCACTGGACGGTCCGCCACACTTTTCTTTACACCTCTCGGGCTTATCCGAGAGTGTGGCGTTGTAGGGGAGGTGTCCCCGCACGCGTGCGTATGTCAGAAGTGTCGGCAGTGTCCGTCGACGCCGGTCCAGTGTCCACCGTTGTCTGAAAACTGCACTTTTCTGACCTCTGACCTCACTGGACGCTCCGCCACACTTTTCTTTACACCTCTCGGGCTTATCCGAGAGTCTGGCGTTGTAGGGGAGGTGTCCCCGCACGCGTGCGTATGTCAGAAGTGTCGGCAGTGTCCGCCGGCGCCGGTCCAGTGTCCACCGTTGTCTGAAAACTGCACTTTTCTGACCTCTGACCTCACTGGACGGTCCGCCACACTTTTCTTTACACCTCTCGGGCTTATCCGAGAGTGTGGCGTTGTAGGGGAGGTGTCCCCGCACGCGTGCGTATGTCAGAAGTGTCGGCAGTGTCCGTCGACGCCGGTCCAGTGTCCACCGTTGTCTGAAAACTGCACTTTTCTGACCTCTGACCTCACTGGACGCTCCGCCACACTTTTCTTTACACCTCTCGGGCTTATCCGAGAGTCTGGCGTTGTAGGGGAGGTGTCCCCGCACGCGTGCGTATGTCAGAAGTGTCGGCAGTGTCCGCCGGCGCCGGTCCAGTGTCCACCGTTGTCTGAAAACTGCACTTTTCTGACCTCTGACCTCACTGGACGGTCCGCCACACTTTTCTTTACACCTCTCGGGCTTATCCGAGAGTGTGGCGTTGTAGGGGAGGTGTCCCCGCACGCGTGCGTATGTCAGAAGTGTCGGCAGTGTCCGCCGGCGCCGGTCCAGTGTCCACCGTTGTCTGAAAACTGCACTTTTCTGACCTCTGACCTCACTGGACGGTCCGCCACACTTGTTTTTACATCTCTCGGGCTTATCCGAGAGTGTGGCGTTGTAGGGGAGGTGTCCCCGCACACGTGCGTATGTCAGAAGTGTCGGCAGTGTCCGCCGGCGCCGGTCCAGTGTCCACCGTTGTCTGAAAACTGCACTTTTCTGACCTCTGACCTCACTGGACGGTCCGCCACACTTGTTTTTACATCTCTCGGGCTTATCCGAGAGTGTGGCGTTGTAGGGGAGGTGTCCCCGCACGCGTGCGTATGTCAGAAGTGTCGGCAGTGTCCGCCGGCGCCGGTCCAGTGTCCACCGTTGTCTGAAAACTGCACTTTTCTGACCTCTGACCTCACTGGACGGTCCGCCACACTTTTTTTTACATCTCTCGGGCTTATCCGAGAGTGTGGCGTTGTAGGGGAGGTGTCCCCGCACGCGTGCGTATGTCAGAAGTGTCGGCAGTGTCCGCCGGCGCCGGTCCAGTGTCCACCGTTGTCTGAAAACTGCACTTTTCTGACCTCTGACCTCACTGGACGGTCCGCCACACTTTTCTTTACACCTCTCGGGCTTATCCGAGAGTCTGGCGTTGTAGGGGAGGTGTCCCCGCACGCGTGCGTATGTCAGAAGTGTCGGCAGTGTCCGCCGGCGCCGGTCCAGTGTCCACCGTTGTCTGAAAACTGCACTTTTCTGACCTCTGACCTCACTGGACGGTCCGCCAAACTTTTCTTTACACCTCTCGGGCTTATCCGAGAGTGTGGCGTTGTAGGGGAGGTGTCCCCGCATGCGTGCGTATGTCAGAAGTGTCGGCAGTGTCCGCCGGCGCCGGTCCAGTGTCCACCGTTGTCTGAAAACTGCACTTTTCTGACCTCTGACCTCACTGGACGGTCCGCCACACTTTTTTTTACATCTCTCGGGCTTATCCGAGAGTGTGGCGTTGTAGGGGAGGTGTCCCCGCACGCGTGCGTATGTCAGAAGTGTCGGCAGTGTCCACCGGTGCCTATCCAGTGTCCACTGTTGTCTGAAAACTGCACTTTTCTGACCTCTGACCTCACTGGACGGTCCGCCACACTTTTTTTTACACCTCTCGGGCTTATCCGAGAGTTTGGCGTTGTAGGGGAGGTGTCCCCGCACGCGTGCGTATGTCAGAAGTGTCGGCAGTGTCCGCCGGCGCCGGTCCAGTGTCCACCGTTGTCTGAAAACTGCACTTTTCTGACCTCTGACCTCACTGGACGGTCCGCCACACTTGTTTTTACATCTCTCGGGCTTATCCGAGAGTGTGGCGTTGTAGGGGAGGTGTCCCCGCACGCGTGCGTATGTCAGAAGTGTCGGCAGTGTCCGCCGGAGCCGGTCCAGTGTCCACCGTTGTCTGAAAACTGCACTTTTCTGACCTCTGACCTCACTGGACGGTCCGCCACACTTTTTTTTACATCTCTCGGGCTTATCCGAGAGTGTGGCGTTGTAGGGGAGGTTTCCCAGCACGCGTGCGTATGTCAGAAGTGTCGGCAGTGTCCGCCGGCGCCGGTCCAGTGTCCACCGTTGTCTGAAAACTGCACTTTTCTGACCTCTGACCTCACTGGACGGTCCGCCACACTTTTCTTTACACCTCTCGGGCTTATCCGAGAGTGTGGCGTTGTAGGGGAGGTGTCCCCGCACGCGTGCGTATGTCAGAAGTGTCGGCAGTGTCCACCGGTGCCTGTCCAGTGTCCACCGTTGTCTGAAAACGGCACTTTTCTGACCTCTGACCTCACTGGACGGTCCGCCACACTTTTTTTTACACCTCTCGGGCTTATCCGAGAGTGTGGCGTTGTAGGGGAGGTGTCCCCGCACGCGTGCGTATGTCAGAAGTGTCGGCAGTGTCCGCCGGCGCCGGTCCAGTGTCCACCGTTGTCTGAAAACTGCACTTTTCTGACCTCTGACCTCACTGGACGGTCCGCCACACTTTTTTTTACATCTCTCGGGCTTATCCGAGAGTTTGGCGTTGTAGGGGAGGTGTCCCCGCACGCGTGCGTATGTCAGAAGTGTCGGCAGTGTCCGCCGGCGCCGGTCCAGTGTCCACCGTTGTCTGAAAACTGCACTTTTCTGACCTCTGACCTCACTGGACGGTCCGCCACACTTTTTTTTACATCTCTCGGGCTTATCCGAGAGTGTGGCGTTGTAGGGGAGGTGTCCCCGCACGCGTGCGTATGTCAGAAGTGTCGGCAGTGTCCGCCGGCGCCGGTCCAGTGTCCACCGTTGTCTGAAAACTGCACTTTTCTGACCTCTGACCTCACTGGACGGTCCGCCACACTTTTCTTTACACCTCTCGGGCTTATCCGAGAGTCTGGCGTTGTAGGGGAGGTGTCCCCGCACGCGTGCGTATGTCAGAAGTGTCGGCAGTGTCCGCCGGCGCCGGTCCAGTGTCCACCGTTGTCTGAAAACTGCACTTTTCTGACCTCTGACCTCACTGGACGGTCCGCCACACTTTTCTTTACACCTCTCGGGCTTATCCGAGAGTGTGGCCTTGTAGGGGAGGTGTCCCCGCACACGTGCGTATGTCAGAAGTGTCGGCAGTGTCCGCCGGCGCCGGTCCAGTGTCCACCGTTGTCTGAAAACTGCACTTTTCTGACCTCTGACCTCACTGGACGGTCCGCCACACTTGTTTTTACATCTCTCGGGCTTATCCGAGAGTGTGGCGTTGTAGGGGAGGTGTCCCCGCACGCGTGCGTATGTCAGAAGTGTCGGCAGTGTCCGCCGGCGCCGGTCCAGTGTCCACCGTTGTCTGAAAACTGCACTTTTCTGACCTCTGACCTCACTGGACGGTCCGCCACACTTTTTTTTACATCTCTCGGGCTTATCCGAGAGTGTGGCGTTGTAGGGGAGGTGTCCCCGCACGCGTGCGTATGTCAGAAGTGTCGGCAGTGTCCGCCGGCGCCGGTCCAGTGTCCACCGTTGTCTGAAAACTGCACTTTTCTGACCTCTGACCTCACTGGACGGTCCGCCACACTTTTCTTTACACCTCTCGGGCTTATCCGAGAGTCTGGCGTTGTAGGGGAGGTGTCCCCGCACGCGTGCGTATGTCAGAAGTGTCGGCAGTGTCCGCCGGCGCCGGTCCAGTGTCCACCGTTGTCTGAAAACTGCACTTTTCTGACCTCTGACCTCACTGGACGGTCCGCCAAACTTTTCTTTACACCTCTCGGGCTTATCCGAGAGTGTGGCGTTGTAGGGGAGGTGTCCCCGCATGCGTGCGTATGTCAGAAGTGTCGGCAGTGTCCGCCGGCGCCGGTCCAGTGTCCACCGTTGTCTGAAAACTGCACTTTTCTGACCTCTGACCTCACTGGACGGTCCGCCACACTTTTTTTTACATCTCTCGGGCTTATCCGAGAGTGTGGCGTTGTAGGGGAGGTGTCCCCGCACGCGTGCGTATGTCAGAAGTGTCGGCAGTGTCCACCGGTGCCTATCCAGTGTCCACTGTTGTCTGAAAACTGCACTTTTCTGACCTCTGACCTCACTGGACGGTCCGCCACACTTTTTTTTACACCTCTCGGGCTTATCCGAGAGTTTGGCGTTGTAGGGGAGGTGTCCCCGCACGCGTGCGTATGTCAGAAGTGTCGGCAGTGTCCGCCGGCGCCGGTCCAGTGTCCACCGTTGTCTGAAAACTGCACTTTTCTGACCTCTGACCTCACTGGACGGTCCGCCACACTTGTTTTTACATCTCTCGGGCTTATCCGAGAGTGTGGCGTTGTAGGGGAGGTGTCCCCGCACGCGTGCGTATGTCAGAAGTGTCGGCAGTGTCCGCCGGAGCCGGTCCAGTGTCCACCGTTGTCTGAAAACTGCACTTTTCTGACCTCTGACCTCACTGGACGGTCCGCCACACTTTTTTTTACATCTCTCGGGCTTATCCGAGAGTGTGGCGTTGTAGGGGAGGTTTCCCAGCACGCGTGCGTATGTCAGAAGTGTCGGCAGTGTCCGCCGGCGCCGGTCCAGTGTCCACCGTTGTCTGAAAACTGCACTTTTCTGACCTCTGACCTCACTGGACGGTCCGCCACACTTTTCTTTACACCTCTCGGGCTTATCCGAGAGTGTGGCGTTGTAGGGGAGGTGTCCCCGCACGCGTGCGTATGTCAGAAGTGTCGGCAGTGTCCACCGGTGCCTGTCCAGTGTCCACCGTTGTCTGAAAACGGCACTTTTCTGACCTCTGACCTCACTGGACGGTCCGCCACACTTTTTTTTACACCTCTCGGGCTTATCCGAGAGTGTGGCGTTGTAGGGGAGGTGTCCCCGCACGCGTGCGTATGTCAGAAGTGTCGGCAGTGTCCGCCGGCGCCGGTCCAGTGTCCACCGTTGTCTGAAAACTGCACTTTTCTGACCTCTGACCTCACTGGACGGTCCGCCACACTTTTTTTTACATCTCTCGGGCTTATCCGAGAGTGTGGCGTTGTAGGGGAGGTGTCCCCGCACGCGTGCGTATGTCAGAAGTGTCGGCAGTGTCCGCCGGCGCCGGTCCAGTGTCCACCGTTGTCTGAAAACTGCACTTTTCTGACCTCTGACCTCACTGGACGGTCCGCCACACTTTTTTTTACATCTCTCGGGCTTATCCGAGAGTGTGGCGTTGTAGGGGAGGTGTCCCCGCACGCGTGCGTATGTCAGAAGTGTCGGCAGTGTCCGCCGGCGCCGGTCCAGTGTCCACCTTTGTCTGAAAACTGCACTTTTCTGACCTCTGACCTCACTGGACGGTCCGCCACACTTTTCTTTACACCTCTCGGGCTTATCCGAGAGTCTGGCGTTGTAGGGGAGGTGTCCCCGCACGCGTGCGTATGTCAGAAGTGTCGGCAGTGTCCGCCGGCGCCGGTCCAGTGTCCACCGTTGTCTGAAAACTGCACTTTTCTGACCTCTGACCTCACTGGACGGTCCGCCACACTTTCCTTTACACCTCTCGGGCTTATCCGAGAGTGTGGCGTTGTAGGGGAGGTGTCCCCGCACACGTGCGTATGTCAGAAGTGTCGGCAGTGTCCGCCGGCGCCGGTCCAGTGTCCACCGTTGTCTGAAAACTGCACTTTTCTGACCTCTGACCTCACTGGACGGTCCGCCACACTTGTTTTTACATCTCTCGGGCTTATCCGAGAGTGTGGCGTTGTAGGGGAGGTGTCCCCGCACGCGTGCGTATGTCAGAAGTGTCGGCAGTGTCCGCCGGCGCCGGTCCAGTGTCCACCGTTGTCTGAAAACTGCACTTTTCTGACCTCTGACCTCACTGGACGGTCCGCCACACTTTTTTTTACATCTCTCGGGCTTATCCGAGAGTGTGGCGTTGTAGGGGAGGTGTCCCCGCACGCGTGCGTATGTCAGAAGTGTCGGCAGTGTCCGCCGGCGCCGGTCCAGTGTCCACCGTTGTCTGAAAACTGCACTTTTCTGACCTCTGACCTCACTGGACGGTCCGCCACACTTTTCTTTACACCTCTCGGGCTTATCCGAGAGTCTGGCGTTGTAGGGGAGGTGTCCCCGCACGCGTGCGTATGTCAGAAGTGTCGGCAGTGTCCGCCGGCGCCGGTCCAGTGTCCACCGTTGTCTGAAAACTGCACTTTTCTGACCTCTGACCTCACTGGACGGTCCGCCAAACTTTTCTTTACACCTCTCGGGCTTATCCGAGAGTGTGGCGTTGTAGGGGAGGTGTCCCCGCATGCGTGCGTATGTCAGAAGTGTCGGCAGTGTCCGCCGGCGCCGGTCCAGTGTCCACCGTTGTCTGAAAACTGCACTTTTCTGACCTCTGACCTCACTGGACGGTCCGCCACACTTTTTTTTACATCTCTCGGGCTTATCCGAGAGTGTGGCGTTGTAGGGGAGGTGTCCCCGCACGCGTGCGTATGTCAGAAGTGTCGGCAGTGTCCACCGGTGCCTATCCAGTGTCCACTGTTGTCTGAAAACTGCACTTTTCTGACCTCTGACCTCACTGGACGGTCCGCCACACTTTTTTTTACACCTCTCGGGCTTATCCGAGAGTTTGGCGTTGTAGGGGAGGTGTCCCCGCACGCGTGCGTATGTCAGAAGTGTCGGCAGTGTCCGCCGGCGCCGGTCCAGTGTCCACCGTTGTCTGAAAACTGCACTTTTCTGACCTCTGACCTCACTGGACGGTCCGCCACACTTGTTTTTACATCTCTCGGGCTTATCCGAGAGTGTGGCGTTGTAGGGGAGGTGTCCCCGCACGCGTGCGTATGTCAGAAGTGTCGGCAGTGTCCGCCGGAGCCGGTCCAGTGTCCACCGTTGTCTGAAAACTGCACTTTTCTGACCTCTGACCTCACTGGACGGTCCGCCACACTTTTTTTTACATCTCTCGGGCTTATCCGAGAGTGTGGCGTTGTAGGGGAGGTTTCCCAGCACGCGTGCGTATGTCAGAAGTGTCGGCAGTGTCCGCCGGCGCCGGTCCAGTGTCCACCGTTGTCTGAAAACTGCACTTTTCTGACCTCTGACCTCACTGGACGGTCCGCCACACTTTTCTTTACACCTCTCGGGCTTATCCGAGAGTGTGGCGTTGTAGGGGAGGTGTCCCCGCACGCGTGCGTATGTCAGAAGTGTCGGCAGTGTCCACCGGTGCCTGTCCAGTGTCCACCGTTGTCTGAAAACGGCACTTTTCTGACCTCTGACCTCACTGGACGGTCCGCCACACTTTTTTTTACACCTCTCGGGCTTATCCGAGAGTGTGGCGTTGTAGGGGAGGTGTCCCCGCACGCGTGCGTATGTCAGAAGTGTCGGCAGTGTCCGCCGGCGCCGGTCCAGTGTCCACCGTTGTCTGAAAACTGCACTTTTCTGACCTCTGACCTCACTGGACGGTCCGCCACACTTTTTTTTACATCTCTCGGGCTTATCCGAGAGTGTGGCGTTGTAGGGGAGGTGTCCCCGCACGCGTGCGTATGTCAGAAGTGTCGGCAGTGTCCGCCGGCGCCGGTCCAGTGTCCACCGTTGTCTGAAAACTGCACTTTTCTGACCTCTGACCTCACTGGACGGTCCGCCACACTTTTCTTTACACCTCTCGGGCTTATCCGAGAGTCTGGCGTTGTAGGGGAGGTGTCCCCGCACGCGTGCGTATGTCAGAAGTGTCGGCAGTGTCCGCCGGCGCCGGTCCAGTGTCCACCGTTGTCTGAAAACTGCACTTTTCTGACCTCTGACCTCACTGGACGGTCCGCCACACTTTTCTTTACACCTCTCGGGCTTATCCGAGAGTGTGGCGTTGTAGGGGAGGTATCCCCGCATGCGTGCGTATGTCAGAAGTGTCGGCAGTGTCCGCCGGCGCCGGTCCAGTGTCCACCGTTGTCTGAAAACTGCACTTTTCTGACCTCTGACCTCACTGGACGGTCCGCCACACTTTTTTTTACATCTCTCGGGCTTATCCGAGAGTGTGGCGTTGTAGGGGAGGTGTCCCCGCACGCGTGCGTATGTCAGAAGTGTCGGCAGTGTCCACCGGTGCCTATCCAGTGTCCACTGTTGTCTGAAAACTGCACTTTTCTGACCTCTGACCTCACTGGACGGTCCGCCACACTTTTTTTTACACCTCTCGGGCTTATCCGAGAGTGTGGCGTTGTAGGGGAGGTGTCCCCGCACGCGTGCGTATGTCAGAAGTGTCGGCAGTGTCCGCCGGCGCCGGTCCAGTGTCCACCGTTGTCTGAAAACTGCACTTTTCTGACCTCTGACCTCACTGGACGGTCCGCCACACTTGTTTTTACATCTCTCGGGCTTATCCGAGAGTGTGGCGTTGTAGGGGAGGTGTCCCCGCACGCGTGCGTATGTCAGAAGTGTCGGCAGTGTCCGCCGGAGCCGGTCCAGTGTCCACCGTTGTCTGAAAACTGCACTTTTCTGACCTCTGACCTCACTGGACGGTCCGCCACACTTTTTTTTACATCTCTCGGGCTTATCCGAGAGTGTGGCGTTGTAGGGGAGGTTTCCCAGCACGCGTGCGTATGTCAGAAGTGTCGGCAGTGTCCGCCGGCGCCGGTCCAGTGTCCACCGTTGTCTGAAAACTGCACTTTTCTGACCTCTGACCTCACTGGACGGTCCGCCACACTTTTCTTTACACCTCTCGGGCTTATCCGAGAGTGTGGCGTTGTAGGGGAGGTGTCCCCGCACGCGTGCGTATGTCAGAAGTGTCGGCAGTGTCCACCGGTGCCTGTCCAGTGTCCACCGTTGTCTGAAAACGGCACTTTTCTGACCTCTGACCTCACTGGACGGTCCGCCACACTTTTTTTTACACCTCTCGGGCTTATCCGAGAGTGTGGCGTTGTAGGGGAGGTGTCCCCGCACGCGTGCGTATGTCAGAAGTGTCGGCAGTGTCCGCCGGCGCCGGTCCAGTGTCCACCGTTGTCTGAAAACTGCACTTTTCTGACCTCTGACCTCACTGGACGGTCCGCCACACTTTTTTTTACATCTCTCGGGCTTATCCGAGAGTGTGGCGTTGTAGGGGAGGTGTCCCCGCACGCGTGCGTATGTCAGAAGTGTCGGCAGTGTCCGCCGGCGCCGGTCCAGTGTCCACCGTTGTCTGAAAACTGCACTTTTCTGACCTCTGACCTCACTGGACGGTCCGCCACACTTTTCTTTACACCTCTCGGGCTTATCCGAGAGTCTGGCGTTGTAGGGGAGGTGTCCCCGCACGCGTGCGTATGTCAGAAGTGTCGGCAGTGTCCGCCGGCGCCGGTCCAGTGTCCACCGTTGTCTGAAAACTGCACTTTTCTGACCTCTGACCTCACTGGACGGTCCGCCACACTTTTCTTTACACCTCTCGGGCTTATCCGAGAGTGTGGCGTTGTAGGGGAGGTGTCCCCGCATGCGTGCGTATGTCAGAAGTGTCGGCAGTGTCCGCCGGCGCCGGTCCAGTGTCCACCGTTGTCTGAAAACTGCACTTTTCTGACCTCTGACCTCACTGGACGGTCCGCCACACTTTTTTTTACATCTCTCGGGCTTATCCGAGAGTGTGGCGTTGTAGGGGAGGTGTCCCCGCACGCGTGCGTATGTCAGAAGTGTCGGCAGTGTCCACCGGTGCCTATCCAGTGTCCACTGTTGTCTGAAAACTGCACTTTTCTGACCTCTGACCTCACTGGACGGTCCGCCACACTTTTTTTTACACCTCTCGGGCTTATCCGAGAGTGTGGCGTTGTAGGGGAGGTGTCCCCGCACGCGTGCGTATGTCAGAAGTGTCGGCAGTGTCCGCCGGCGCCGGTCCAGTGTCCACCGTTGTCTGAAAACTGCACTTTTCTGACCTCTGACCTCACTGGACGGTCCGCCACACTTGTTTTTACATCTCTCGGGCTTATCCGAGAGTGTGGCGTTGTAGGGGAGGTGTCCCCGCACGCGTGCGTATGTCAGAAGTGTCGGCAGTGTCCGCCGGAGCCGGTCCAGTGTCCACCGTTGTCTGAAAACTGCACTTTTCTGACCTCTGACCTCACTGGACGGTCCGCCACACTTTTTTTTACATCTCTCGGGCTTATCCGAGAGTGTGGCGTTGTAGGGGAGGTTTCCCAGCACGCGTGCGTATGTCAGAAGTGTCGGCAGTGTCCGCCGGCGCCGGTCCAGTGTCCACCGTTGTCTGAAAACTGCACTTTTCTGACCTCTGACCTCACTGGACGGTCCGCCACACTTTTCTTTACACCTCTCGGGCTTATCCGAGAGTGTGGCGTTGTAGGGGAGGTGTCCCCGCACGCGTGCGTATGTCAGAAGTGTCGGCAGTGTCCACCGGTGCCTGTCCAGTGTCCACCGTTGTCTGAAAACGGCACTTTTCTGACCTCTGACCTCACTGGACGGTCCGCCACACTTTTTTTTACACCTCTCGGGCTTATCCGAGAGTGTGGCGTTGTAGGGGAGGTGTCCCCGCACGCGTGCGTATGTCAGAAGTGTCGGCAGTGTCCGCCGGCGCCGGTCCAGTGTCCACCGTTGTCTGAAAACTGCACTTTTCTGACCTCTGACCTCACTGGACGGTCCGCCACACTTTTTTTTACATCTCTCGGGCTTATCCGAGAGTGTGGCGTTGTAGGGGAGGTGTCCCCGCACGCGTGCGTATGTCAGAAGTGTCGGCAGTGTCCGCCGGCGCCGGTCCAGTGTCCACCGTTGTCTGAAAACTGCACTTTTCTGACCTCTGACCTCACTGGACGGTCCGCCACACTTTTCTTTACACCTCTCGGGCTTATCCGAGAGTCTGGCGTTGTAGGGGAGGTGTCCCCGCACGCGTGCGTATGTCAGAAGTGTCGGCAGTGTCCGCCGGCGCCGGTCCAGTGTCCACCGTTGTCTGAAAACTGCACTTTTCTGACCTCTGACCTCACTGGACGGTCCGCCACACTTTTCTTTACACCTCTCGGGCTTATCCGAGAGTGTGGCGTTGTAGGGGAGGTGTCCCCGCATGCGTGCGTATGTCAGAAGTGTCGGCAGTGTCCGCCGGCGCCGGTCCAGTGTCCACCGTTGTCTGAAAACTGCACTTTTCTGACCTCTGACCTCACTGGACGGTCCGCCACACTTTTTTTTACATCTCTCGGGCTTATCCGAGAGTGTGGCGTTGTAGGGGAGGTGTCCCCGCACGCGTGCGTATGTCAGAAGTGTCGGCAGTGTCCACCGGTGCCTATCCAGTGTCCACTGTTGTCTGAAAACTGCACTTTTCTGACCTCTGACCTCACTGGACGGTCCGCCACACTTTTTTTTACACCTCTCGGGCTTATCCGAGAGTGTGGCGTTGTAGGGGAGGTGTCCCCGCACGCGTGCGTATGTCAGAAGTGTCGGCAGTGTCCGCCGGCGCCGGTCCAGTGTCCACCGTTGTCTGAAAACTGCACTTTTCTGACCTCTGACCTCACTGGACGGTCCGCCACACTTGTTTTTACATCTCTCGGGCTTATCCGAGAGTGTGGCGTTGTAGGGGAGGTGTCCCCGCACGCGTGCGTATGTCAGAAGTGTCGGCAGTGTCCGCCGGAGCCGGTCCAGTGTCCACCGTTGTCTGAAAACTGCACTTTTCTGACCTCTGACCTCACTGGACGGTCCGCCACACTTTTTTTTACATCTCTCGGGCTTATCCGAGAGTGTGGCGTTGTAGGGGAGGTTTCCCAGCACGCGTGCGTATGTCAGAAGTGTCGGCAGTGTCCGCCGGCGCCGGTCCAGTGTCCACCGTTGTCTGAAAACTGCACTTTTCTGACCTCTGACCTCACTGGACGGTCCGCCACACTTTTCTTTACACCTCTCGGGCTTATCCGAGAGTGTGGCGTTGTAGGGGAGGTGTCCCCGCACGCGTGCGTATGTCAGAAGTGTCGGCAGTGTCCACCGGTGCCTGTCCAGTGTCCACCGTTGTCTGAAAACGGCACTTTTCTGACCTCTGACCTCACTGGACGGTCCGCCACACTTTTTTTTACACCTCTCGGGCTTATCCGAGAGTGTGGCGTTGTAGGGGAGGTGTCCCCGCACGCGTGCGTATGTCAGAAGTGTCGGCAGTGTCCGCCGGCGCCGGTCCAGTGTCCACCGTTGTCTGAAAACTGCACTTTTCTGACCTCTGACCTCACTGGACGGTCCGCCACACTTTTTTTTACATCTCTCGGGCTTATCCGAGAGTGTGGCGTTGTAGGGGAGGTGTCCCCGCACGCGTGCGTATGTCAGAAGTGTCGGCAGTGTCCGCCGGCGCCGGTCCAGTGTCCACCGTTGTCTGAAAACTGCACTTTTCTGACCTCTGACCTCACTGGACGGTCCGCCACACTTTTTTTTACATCTCTCGGGCTTATCCGAGAGTGTGGCGTTGTAGGGGAGGTTTCCCAGCACGCGTGCGTATGTCAGAAGTGTCGGCAGTGTCCGCCGGCGCCGGTCCAGTGTCCACCGTTGTCTGAAAACTGCACTTTTCTGACCTCTGACCTCACTGGACGGTCCGCCACACTTTTCTTTACACCTCTCGGGCTTATCCGAGAGTGTGGCGTTGTAGGGGAGGTGTCCCCGCACGCGTGCGTATGTCAGAAGTGTCGGCAGTGTCCACCGGTGCCTGTCCAGTGTCCACCGTTGTCTGAAAACGGCACTTTTCTGACCTCTGACCTCACTGGACGGTCCGCCACACTTTTTTTTACACCTCTCGGGCTTATCCGAGAGTGTGGCGTTGTAGGGGAGGTGTCCCCGCACGCGTGCGTATGTCAGAAGTGTCGGCAGTGTCCGCCGGCGCCGGTCCAGTGTCCACCGTTGTCTGAAAACTGCACTTTTCTGACCTCTGACCTCACTGGACGGTCCGCCACACTTTTTTTTACATCTCTCGGGCTTATCCGAGAGTGTGGCGTTGTAGGGGAGGTGTCCCCGCACGCGTGCGTATGTCAGAAGTGTCGGCAGTGTCCGCCGGCGCCGGTCCAGTGTCCACCGTTGTCTGAAAACTGCACTTTTCTGACCTCTGACCTCACTGGACGGTCCGCCACACTTTTCTTTACACCTCTCGGGCTTATCCGAGAGTGTGGCGTTGTAGGGGAGGTGTCCCCGCACGCGTGCGTATGTCAGAAGTGTCGGCAGTGTCCGCCGGCGCCGGTCCAGTGTCCACCGTTGTCTGAAAACTGCACTTTTCTGACCTCTGACCTCACTGGACGGTCCGCCACACTTTTCTTTACACCTCTCGGGCTTATCCGAGAGTGTGGCGTTGTAGGGGAGGTGTCTCCGCACGCGTGCGTATGTCAGAAGTGTCGGCAGTGTCCACCGGTGCCTGTCCAGTGTCCACTGTTGTCTGAAAACTGCACTTTTCTGACCTCTGACCTCACTGGACGGTCCGCCACACTTTTTTTTACACCTCTCGGGCTTATCCGAGAGTGTGGCGTTGTAGGGGAGGTGTCCCCGCACGCGTGCGTATGTCAGAAGTGTCGGCAGTGTCCGCCGGCGCCGGTCCAGTGTCCACCGTTGTCTGAAAACTGCACTTTTCTGACCTCTGACCTCACTGGACGGTCCGCCACACTTTTCTTTACACCTCTCGGGCTTATCCGAGAGTCTGGCGTTGTAGGGGAGGTGTCCCCGCACGCGTGCGTATGTCAGAAGTGTCGGCAGTGTCCGCCGGCGCCGGTCCAGTGTCCACCGTTGTCTGAAAACTGCACTTTTCTGACCTCTGACCTCACTGGACGGTCCGCCACACTTTTCTTTACACCTCTCGGGCTTATCCGAGAGTGCGGCGTTGTAGGGGAGGTGTCCCCGCACGCGTGCGTATGTCAGAAGTGTCGGCAGTGTCCGCCGGCGCCGGTCCAGTGTCCACCGTTGTCTGAAAACTGCACTTTTCTGACCTCTGACCTCACTGGACGGTCCGCCACACTTTTCTTTACACCTCTCGGGCTTATCCGAGAGTCTGGCGTTGTAGGGGAGGTGTCCCCGCACGCGTGCGTATGTCAGAAGTGTCGGCAGTGTCCGCCGGCGCCGGTCCAGTGTCCACCGTTGTCTGAAAACTGCACTTTTCTGACCTCTGACCTCACTGGACGGTCCGCCACACTTTTCTTTACACCTCTCGGGCTTATCCGAGAGTGTGGCGTTGTAGGGGAGGTGTCCCCGCACGCGTGCGTATGTCAAAAGTGTCGTCAGTGTCCACCGGTGCCTTTCCAGTGTCCACTGTTGTCTGAAAACTGCACTTTTCTGACCTCTGACCTCACTGGACGGTCCGCCACACTTTTCTTTACACCTCTCGGGCTTATCCGAGAGTGTGGCGTTGTAGGGGAGGTGTCCCCGCACGCGTGCGTTTGTCAGAAGTGTCGGCAGTGTCCGCCGGCGCCGGTCCAGTGTCCACCGTTGTCTGAAAACTGCACTTTTCTGACCTCTGACCTCACTAGACGGTCCGCCACACTTTTCTTTACACCTCTCGGGCTTATCCGAGAGTGTGGCGTTGTAGGGGAGGTGTCCCCGCACGCGTGCGTTTGTCAGAAGTGTCGGCAGTGTCCGCCGGCGCCGGTCCAGTGTCCACCGTTGTCTGAAAACTGCACTTTTCTGACCTCTGACCTCACTAGACGGTCCGCCACACTTTTCTTTACACCTCTCGGGCTTATCCGAGAGTGTGGCGTTGTAGGGGAGGTGTCCCCGCACGCGTGCTTATGTCAGAAGTGTCGGCAGTGTCCGCCGGCGCCGGTCCAGTGTCCACCGTTGTCTGAAAACTGCACTTTTCTGACCTCTGACCTCACTGGACGGTCCGCCACACTTTTCTTTACACCTCTCGGGCTTATCCGAGAGTCTGGCGTTGTAGGGGAGGTGTCCCCGCACGCGTGCGTATGTCAGAAGTGTCGGCAGTGTCCGCCGGCGCCGGTCCAGTGTCCACCGTTGTCTGAAAACTGCACTTTTCTGACCTCTGACCTCACTGGACGGTCCGCCACACTTTTCTTTACACCTCTCGGGCTTATCCGAGAGTGCGGCGTTGTAGGGGAGGTGTCCCCGCACGCGTGCGTATGTCAGAAGTGTCGGCAGTGTCCGCCGGCGCCGGTCCAGTGTCCACCGTTGTCTGAAAACTGCACTTTTCTGACCTCTGACCTCACTGGACGGTCCGCCACACTTTTCTTTACACCTCTCGGGCTTATCCGAGAGTCTGGCGGTTGTAGGGGAGGTGTCCCCGCACGCGTGCGTATGTCAGAAGTGTCGGCAGTGTCCGCCGGCGCCGGTCCAGTGTCCACCGTTGTCTGAAAACTGCACTTTTCTGACCTCTGACCTCACTGGACGGTCCGCCACACTTTTCTTTACACCTCTCGGGCTTATCCGAGAGTGTGGCGTTGTAGGGGAGGTGTCCCCGCACGCGTGCGTATGTCAAAAGTGTCGTCAGTGTCCACCGGTGCCTATCCAGTGTCCACTGTTGTCTGAAAACTGCACTTTTCTGACCTCTGACCTCACTGGACGGTCCGCCACACTTTTTTTTACACCTCTCGGGCTTATCCGAGAGTGTGGCGTTGTAGGGGAGGTGTCCCCGCATGCGTGCGTATGTCAGAAGTGTCGGCAGTGTCCGCCGGCGCCGGTCCAGTGTCCACTGTTGTCTGAAAACTGCACTTTTCTGACCTCTGACCTCACTGGACGGTCCGCCACACTTTTTTTTACATCTCTCGGGCTTATCCGAGAGTGTGGCTTGAAGGGGAGGTGTCCCCGCACGCGTGCGTATGTCAGAAGTGTCGGCAGTGTCCGCCGGCGCCGGTCCAGTGTCCACCGTTGTCTGAAAACTGCACTTTTCTGACCTCTGACCTCACTGGACGGTCCGCCACACTTTTCTTTACACCTCTCGGGCTTATCCGAGAGTCTGGCGTTTTAGGGGAGGTGTCCCCGCACGCGTGCGTATGTCAGAAGTGTCGGCAGTGTCCGCCGGCGCCGGTCCAGTGTCCACCGTTGTCTGAAAACTGCACTTTTCTGACCTCTGACCTCACTGGACGGTCCGCCACACTTTTCTTTACACCTCTCGGGCTTATCCGAGAGTGTGGCGTTGTAGGGGAGGTGTCCCCGCACGCGTGCGTTTGTCAGAAGTGTCGGCAGTGTCCGCCGGCGCCGGTCCAGTGTCCACCGTTGTCTGAAAACTGCACTTTTCTGACCTCTGACCTCACTAGACGGTCCGCCACACTTTTCTTTACACCTCTCGGGCTTATCCGAGAGTGTGGCGTTGTAGGGGAGGTGTCCCCGCACGCGTGCTTATGTCAGAAGTGTCGGCAGTGTCCGCCGGCGCCGGTCCAGTGTCCACCGTTGTCTGAAAACTGCACTTTTCTGACCTCTGACCTCACTGGACGGTCCGCCACACTTTTTTTTACATCTCTCGGGCTTATCCGAGAGTGTGGCGTTGTAGGGGAGGTGTCCCCGCACGCGTGCGTATGTCAGAAGTGTCGGCAGTGTCCGCCGGCGCCGGTCCAGTGTCCACCGTTGTCTGAAAACTGCACTTTTCTGACCTCTGACCTCACTGGACGGTCCGCCACACTTTTTTTTACATCTCTCGGGCTTATCCGAGAATTTGGCGTTGTAGGGGAGGTGTCCCCGCACGCGTGCGTATGTCAGAAGTGTCGGCAGTGTCCGCCGGCGCCGGTCCAGTGTCCACCGTTGTCTGAAAACTGCACTTTTCTGACCTCTGACCTCACTGGACGGTCCGCCACACTTTTTTTTACATCTCTCGGGCTTATCCGAGAGTGTGGCTTGTAGGGGAGGTGTCCCCGCACGCGTGCGTATGTCAGAAGTGTCGGCAGTGTCCGCCGGCGCCGGTCCAGTGTCCACCGTTGTCTGAAAACTGCACTTTTCTGACCTCTGACCTCACTGGACGGTCCGCCACACTTTTTTTTAAATCTCTCGGGCTTATCCGAGAGTGTGGCGTTGTAGGGGAGGTGTCCCCGCACGCGTGCGTATGTCAGAAGTGTCGGCAGTGTCCGCCGGCGCCGGTCCAGTGTCCACCGTTGTCTGAAAACTGCACTTTTCTGACCTCTGACCTCACTGGACGGTCCGCCACACTTTTCTTTACACCTCTCGGGCTTATCCGAGAGTCTGGCGTTTTAGGGGAGGTGTCCCCGCACGCGTGCGTATGTCAGAAGTGTCGGCAGTGTCCGCCGGCGCCGGTCCAGTGTCCACCGTTGTCTGAAAACTGCACTTTTCTGACCTCTGACCTCACTGGACGGTCCGCCACACTTTTCTTTACACCTCTCGGGCTTATCCGAGAGTGTGGCGTTGTAGGGGAGGTGTCCCCGCACGCGTGCGTTTGTCAGAAGTGTCGGCAGTGTCCGCCGGCGCCGGTCCAGTGTCCACCTTTGTCTGAAAACTGCACTTTTCTGACCTCTGACCTCACTAGACGGTCCGCCACACTTTTCTTTACACCTCTCGGGCTTATCCGAGAGTGTGGCGTTGTAGGGGAGGTGTCCCCGCACGCGTGCGTATGTCAGAAGTGTCCGCAGTGTCCGCCGGCGCCGGTCCAGTGTCCACCGTTGTCTGAAAACTGCACTTTTCTGACCTCTGACCTCACTGGACGGTCCGCCACACTTTTTTTTACATCTCTCGGGCTTATCCGAGAGTGTGGCGTTGTAGGGGAGGTGTCCCCGCACGCGTGCGTATGTCAGAAGTGTCGGCAGTGTCCGCCGGCGCCGGTCCAGTGTCCACCGTTGTCTGAAAACTGCACTTTTCTGACCTCTGACCTCACTGGACGGTCCGCCACACTTTTTTTTACATCTCTCGGGCTTATCCGAGAGTGTGGCGTTGTAGGGGAGGTGTCCCCGCACGCGTGCGTATGTCAGAAGTGTCGGCAGTGTCCGCCGGCGCCGGTCCAGTGTCCACCGTTGTCTGAAAACTGCACTTTTCTGACCTCTGACCTCACTGGACGGTCCGCCACACTTTTCTTTACACCTCTCGGGCTTATCCGAGAGTCTGGCGTTGTAGGGGAGGTGTCCCCGCACGCGTGCGTATGTCAAAAGTGTCGGCAGTGTCCGCCGGCGCCGGTCCAGTGTCCACCGTTGTCTGAAAACTGCACTTTTCTGACCTCTGACCTCACTGGACGGTCCGCCACACTTTTCTTTACACCTCTCGGGCTTATCCGAGAGTGTGGCGTTGTAGGGGAGGTGTCCCCGCACACGTGCGTATGTCAGAAGTGTCGGCAGTGTCCGCCGGCGCCGGTCCAGTGTCCACCGTTGTCTGAAAACTGCACTTTTCTGACCTCTGACCTCACTGGACGGTCCGTCACACTTTTTTTTACATCTCTCGGGCTTATCCGAGAGTGTGGCGTTGTAGGGGAGGTGTCCCCGCACGCGTGCGTATGTCAGAAGTGTCGGCAGTGTCCGCCGGCGCCGGTCCAGTGTCCACCGTTGTCTGAAAACTGCACTTTTCTGACCTCTGACCTCACTGGACGGTCCGCCACACTTTTCTTTACACCTCTCGGGCTTATCCGAGAGTCTGGCGTTTTAGGGGAGGTGTCCCCGCACGCGTGCGTATGTCAGAAGTGTCGGCAGTGTCCGCCGGCGCCGGTCCAGTGTCCACCGTTGTCTGAAAACTGCACTTTTCTGACCTCTGACCTCACTGGACGGTCCGCCACACTTTTCTTTACACCTCTCGGGCTTATCCGAGAGTGTGGCGTTGTAGGGGAGGTGTCCCCGCACGCGTGCGTTTGTCAGAAGTGTCGGCAGTGTCCGCCGGCGCCGGTCCAGTGTCCACCGTTGTCTGAAAACTGCACTTTTCTGACCTCTGACCTCACTAGACGGTCCGCCACACTTTTCTTTACACCTCTCGGGCTTATCCGAGAGTGTGGCGTTGTAGGGGAGGTGTCCCCGCACGCGTGCGTATGTCAGAAGTGTCGGCAGTGTCCGCCGGCGCCGGTCCAGTGTCCACCGTTGTCTGAAAACTGCACTTTTCTGACCTCTGACCTCACTGGACGGTCCGCCACACTTTTTTTTACATCTCTCGGGCTTATCCGAGAGTGTGGCGTTGTAGGGGAGGTGTCCCCGCACGCGTGCGTATGTCAGAAGTGTCGGCAGTGTCCGCCGGCGCCGGTCCAGTGTCCACCGTTGTCTGAAAACTGCACTTTTCTGACCTCTGACCTCACTGGACGGTCCGCCACACTTTTTTTTACATCTCTCGGGCTTATCCGAGAGTGTGGCGTTGTAGGGGAGGTGTCCCCGCACGCGTGCGTATGTCAGAAGTGTCGGCAGTGTCCGCCGGCGCCGGTCCAGTGTCCACCGTTGTCTGAAAACTGCACTTTTCTGACCTCTGACCTCACTGGACGGTCCGCCACACTTTTCTTTACACCTCTCGGGCTTATCCGAGAGTCTGGCGTTGTAGGGGAGGTGTCCCCGCACGCGTGCGTATGTCAGAAGTGTCGGCAGTGTCCGCCGGCGCCGGTCCAGTGTCCACCGTTGTCTGAAAACTGCACTTTTCTGACCTCTGACCTCACTGGACGGTCCGCCACACTTTTCTTTACACCTCTCGGGCTTATCCGAGAGTGTGGCGTTGTAGGGGAGGTGTCCCCGCACACGTGCGTATGTCAGAAGTGTCGGCAGTGTCCGCCGGCGCCGGTCCAGTGTCCACCGTTGTCTGAAAACTGCACTTTTCTGACCTCTGACCTCACTGGACGGTCCGTCACACTTTTTTTTACATCTCTCGGGCTTATCCGAGAGTGTGGCGTTGTAGGGGAGGTGTCCCCGCACGCGTGCGTATGTCAGAAGTGTCGGCAGTGTCCGCCGGCGCCGGTCCAGTGTCCACCGTTGTCTGAAAACTGCACTTTTCTGACCTCTGACCTCACTGGACGGTCCGCCACACTTTTCTTTACACCTCTCGGGCTTATCCGAGAGTATGGCGTTGTAGGGGAGGTGTCCCCGCACGCGTGCGTATGTCAGAAGTGTCGGCAGTGTCCGCCGGCGCCGGTCCAGTGTCCACCGTTGTCTGAAAACTGCACTTTTCTGACCTCTGACCTCACTGGACGGTCCGCCACACTTTTCTTTACACCTCTCGGGCTTATCCGAGAGTCTGGCGTTGTAGGGGAGGTGTCCCCGCACGCGTGCGTATGTCAGAAGTGTCGGCAGTGTCCGCCGGCGCCGGTCCAGTGTCCACCGTTGTCTGAAAACTGCACTTTTCTGACCTCTGACCTCACTGGACGGTCCGCCACACTTTTCTTTACACCTCTCGGGCTTATCCGAGAGTGTGGCGTTGTAGGGGAGGTGTCCCCGCACACGTGCGTATGTCAGAAGTGTCGGCAGTGTCCGCCGGCGCCGGTCCAGTGTCCACCGTTGTCTGAAAACTGCACTTTTCTGACCTCTGACCTCACTGGACGGTCCGTCACACTTTTTTTTACATCTCTCGGGCTTATCCGAGAGTGTGGCGTTGTAGGGGAGGTGTCCCCGCACGCGTGCGTATGTCAGAAGTGTCGGCAGTGTCCGCCGGCGCCGGTCCAGTGTCCACCGTTGTCTGAAAACTGCACTTTTCTGACCTCTGACCTCACTGGACGGTCCGCCACACTTTTCTTTACACCTCTCGGGCTTATCCGAGAGTGTGGCGTTGTAGGGGAGGTGTCCCCGCACGCGTGCGTATGTCAGAAGTGTCGGCAGTGTCCGCCGGCGCCGGTCCAGTGTCCACCGTTGTCTGAAAACTGCACTTTTCTGAACTCTGACCTCACTGGACGGTCCGCCACACTTTTCTTTACACCTCTCGGGCTTATCCGAGAGTCTGGCGTTGTAGGGGAGGTGTCCCCGCACGCGTGCGTATGTCAGAAGTGTCGGCAGTGTCCGCCGGCGCCGGTCCAGTGTCCACCGTTGTCTGAAAACTGCACTTTTCTGACCTCTGACCTCACTGGACGGTCCGCCACACTTTTCTTTACACCTCTCGGGCTTATCCGAGAGTGTGGCGTTGTAGGGGAGGTGTCCCCGCACGCGTGCGTATGTCAGAAGTGTCGGCAGTGTCCGCCGGCGCCGGTCCAGTGTCCACCGTTGTCTGAAAACTGCACTTTTCTGACCTCTGACCTCACTGGACGGTCCGCCACACTTTTTTTTACATCTCTCGGGCTTATCCGAGAGTGTGGCGTTGTAGGGGAGGTGTCCCCGCACGCGTGCGTAAGTCAGAAGTGTCGGCAGTGTCCGCCGGCGCCGGTCCAGTGTCCACCGTTGTCTGAAAACTGCACTTTTCTGACCTCTGACCTCACTGGACGGTCCGCCACACTTTTCTTTACACCTCTCGGGCTTATCCGAGAGTCTGGCGTTGTAGGGGAGGTGTCCCCGCACGCGTGCGTATGTCAGAAGTGTCGGCAGTGTCCGCCGGCGCCGGTCCAGTGTCCACCGTTGTCTGAAAACTGCACTTTTCTGACCTCTGACCTCACTGGACGGTCCGTCACACTTTTTTTTACATCTCTCGGGCTTATCCGAGAGTGTGGCGTTGTAGGGGAGGTGTCCCCGCACGCGTGCATATGTCAGAAGTGTCGGCAGTGTCCGCCGGCGCCGGTCCAGTGTCCACCGTTGTCTGAAAACTGCACTTTTCTGACCTCTGACCTCACTGGACGGTCCGCCACACTTTTCTTTACACCTCTCGGGCTTATCCGAGAGTGTGGCGTTGTAGGGGAGGTGTCCCCGCACGCGTGCGTATGTCAGAAGTGTCGGCAGTGTCCGTCGACGCCGGTCCAGTGTCCACCGTTGTCTGAAAACTGCACTTTTCTGACCTCTGACCTCACTGGACGGTCCGCCACACTTTTCTTTACACCTCTCGGGCTTATCCGAGAGTCTGGCGTTGTAGGGGAGGTGTCCCCGCACGCGTGCGTATGTCAGAAGTGTCGGCAGTGTCCGCCGGCGCCGGTCCAGTGTCCACCGTTGTCTGAAAACTGCACTTTTCTGACCTCTGACCTCACTGGACGGTCCGCCACACTTTTCTTTACACCTCTCGGGCTTATCCGAGAGTGTGGCGTTGTAGGGGAGGTGTCCCCGCACGCGTGCGTATGTCAGAAGTGTCGGCAGTGTCCGCCGGCGCCGGTCCAGTGTCCACCGTTGTCTGAAAACTGCACTTTTCTGACCTCTGACCTCACTGGACGGTCCGCCACACTTTTTTTTACATCTCTCGGGCTTATCCGAGAGTGTGGCGTTGTAGGGGAGGTGTCCCCGCACGCGGTGCGTATGTCAGAAGTGTCGGCAGTGTCCGCCGGCGCCGGTCCAGTGTCCACCGTTGTCTGAAAACTGCACTTTTCTGACCTCTGACCTCACTGGACGGTCCGCCACACATTTCTTTACACCTCTCGGGCTTATCCGAGAGTCTGGCGTTGTAGGGGAGGTGTCCCCGCACGCGTGCGTATGTCAGAAGTGTCGGCAGTGTCCGCCGGCGCCGGTCCAGTGTCCACCGTTGTCTGAAAACTGCACTTTTCTGACCTCTGACCTCACTGGACGGTCCGCCACACTTGTTTTTACATCTCTCGGGCTTATCCGAGAGTGTGGCGTTGTAGGGGAGGTGTCCCCGCACGCGTGCGTATGTCAGAAGTGTCGGCAGTGTCCGCCGGCGCCGGTCCAGTGTCCACCGTTGTCTGAAAACTGCACTTTTCTGACCTCTGACCTCACTGGACGGTCCGCCACACTTTTTTTTACATCTCTCGGGCTTATCCGAGAGTTTGGCGTTGTAGGGGAGGTGTCCCCGCACGCGTGCGTATGTCAGAAGTGTCGGCAGTGTCCGCCGGCGCCGGTCCAGTGTCCACCGTTGTCTGAAAACTGCACTTTTCTGACCTCTGACCTCACTGGACGGTCCGCCACACTTTTCTTTACACCTCTCGGGCTTATCCGAGAGTCTGGCGTTGTAGGGGAGGTGTCCCCGCACGCGTGCGTATGTCAGAAGTGTCGGCAGTGTCCACCGGTGCCTATCCAGTGTCCACTGTTGTCTGAAAACTGCACTTTTCTGACCTCTGACCTCACTGGACGGTCCGCCACACTTTTTTTTACACCTCTCGGGCTTATCCGAGAGTGTGGCGTTGTAGGGGAGGTGTCCCCGCACGCGTGCGTATGTCAGAAGTGTCGGCAGTGTCCGCCGGCGCCGGTCCAGTGTCCACCGTTGTCTGAAAACTGCACTTTTCTGACCTCTGACCTCACTGGACGGTCCGCCACACTTGTTTTTACATCTCTCGGGCTTATCCGAGAGTGTGGCGTTGTAGGGGAGGTGTCCCCGCACGCGTGCGTATGTCAGAAGTGTCGGCAGTGTCCGCCGGCGCCGGTCCAGTGTCCACCGTTGTCTGAAAGCTGCACTTTTCTGACCTCTGACCTCACTGGACGGTCCGCCACACTTTTTTTTACATCTCTCGGGCTTATCCGAGAGTGTGGCGTTGTAGGGGAGGTTTCCCAGCACGCGTGCGTATGTCAGAAGTGTCGGCAGTGTCCGCCGGCGCCGGTCCAGTGTCCACCGTTGTCTGAAAACTGCACTTTTCTGACCTCTGACCTCACTGGACGGTCCGCCACACTTTTCTTTACACCTCTCGGGCTTATCCGAGAGTGTGGCGTTGTAGGGGAGGTATCCCCGCACGCGTGCGTATGTCAGAAGTGTCGGCAGTGTCCACCGGTGCCTGTCCAGTGTCCACCGTTGTCTGAAAACGGCACTTTTCTGACCTCTGACCTCACTGGACGGTCCGCCACACTTTTTTTTACACCTCTCGGGCTTATCCGAGAGTGTGGCGTTGTAGGGGAGGTGTCCCCGCACGCGTGCGTATGTCAGAAGTGTCGGCAGTGTCCGCCGGCGCCGGTCCAGTGTCCACCGTTGTCTGAAAACTGCACTTTTCTGACCTCTGACCTCACTGGACGGTCCGCCACACTTTTCTTTACACCTCTCGGGCTTATCCGAGAGTGTGGCGTTGTAGGGGAGGTGTCCCCGCACGCGAGCGTATGTCAGAAGTGTCGGCAGTGTCCACCGGTGCCTATCCAGTGTCCACTGTTGTCTGAAAACTGCACTTTTCTGACCTCTGACCTCACTGGACGGTCCGCCACACTTTTTTTCACACCTCTCGGGCTTATCCGAGAGTGTGGCGTTGTAGGGGAGGTGTCCCCGCACGCGTGCGTATGTCAGAAGTGTCGGCAGTGTCCGCCGGCGCCGGTCCAGTGTCCACCGTTGTCTGAAAACTGCACTTTTCTGACCTCTGACCTCACTGGACGGTCCGCCACACTTTTTTTTACATCTCTCTGGCTTATCCGAGAGTGTGGCTTGTAGGGGAGGTGTCTCCGCACGCGTGCGTATATCAGAAGTGTCGGCAGTGTCCGCCGGCGCCGGTCCAGTGTCCACCGTTGTCTGAAAACTGCACTTTTCTGACCTCTGACCTCACTGGACGGTCCGCCACACTTTTCTTTACACCTCTCGGGCTTATCCGAGAGTGTGGCGTTGTAGGGGAGGTGTCCCCGCACGCGTGCGTATGTCAGAAGTGTCGGCAGTGTCCACCGGTGCCTGTCCAGTGTCCACCGTTGTCTGAAAACGGCACTTTTCTGACCTCTGACCTCACTGGACGGTCTGCCACACTTTTCTTTACACCTCTCGGGCTTATCCGAGAGTGTGGCGTTGTAGGGGAGGTGTCCCCGCACGCGAGCGTATGTCAGAAGTGTCGGCAGTGTCCACCGGTGCCTATCCAGTGTCCACTGTTGTCTGAAAACTGCACTTTTCTGACCTCTGACCTCACTGGACGGTCCGCCACACTTTTTTTTACACCTCTCGGGCTTATCCGAGTGTGGCGTTGTAGGGGAGGTGTCCCCGCACGCGTGCGTATGTCAGAAGTGTCGGCAGTGTCCGCCGGCGCCGGTCCAGTGTCCACCGTTGTCTGAAAACTGCACTTTTCTGACCTCTGACCTCACTGGACGGTCCGCCACACTTTTTTTTACATCTCTCTGGCTTATCCGAGAGTGTGGCTTGTAGGGGAGGTGTCCCCGCACGCGTGCGTATGTCAGAAGTGTCGGCAGTGTCCGCCGGCGCCGGTCCAGTGTCCACCGTTGTCTGAAAACTGCACTTTTCTGACCTCTGACCTCACTGGACGGTCCGCCACACTTTTCTTTACACCTCTCGGGCTTATCCGAGAGTGTGGCGTTGTAGGGGAGGTGTCCCCGCACACGTGCGTATGTCAGAAGTGTCGGCAGTGTCCGCCGGCGCCGGTCCAGTGTCCACCGTTGTCTGAAAACTGCACTTTTCTGACCTCTGACCTCACTGGACGGTCCGCCACACTTTTTTTTACATCTCTCGGGCTTATCCGAGAGTGTGGCGTTGTAGGGGAGGTGTCCCCGCACGCGTGCGTATGTCAGAAGTGTCGGCAGTGTCCGCCGGCGCCGGTCCAGTGTCCACCGTTGTCTGAAAACTGCACTTTTCTGACCTCTGACCTCACTGGACGGTCCGCCACACTTTTCTTTACACCTCTCGGGCTTATCCGAGAGTCTGGCGTTGTAGGGGAGGTGTCCCCGCACGCGTGCGTATGTCAGAAGTGTCGGCAGTGTCCGCCGGCGCCGGTCCAGTGTCCACCGTTGTCTGAAAACTGCACTTTTCTGACCTCTGACCTCACTGGACGGTCCGCCACACTTTTCTTTACACCTCTCGGGCTTATCCGAGAGTGTGGCGTTGTAGGGGAGGTGTCCCCGCACACGTGCGTATGTCAGAAGTGTCGGCAGTGTCCGCCGGCGCCGGTCCAGTGTCCACCGTTGTCTGAAAACTGCACTTTTCTGACCTCTGACCTCACTGGACGGTCCGTCACACTTTTTTTTACATCTCTCGGGCTTATCCGAGAGTGTGGCGTTGTAGGGGAGGTGTCCCCGCACGCGTGCGTATGTCAGAAGTGTCGGCAGTGTCCGCCGGCGCCGGTCCAGTGTCCACCGTTGTCTGAAAACTGCACTTTTCTGACCTCTGACCTCACTGGACGGTCCGCCACACTTTTCTTTACACCTCTCGGGCTTATCCGAGAGTATGGCGTTGTAGGGGAGGTGTCCCCGCACGCGTGCGTATGTCAGAAGTGTCGGCAGTGTCCGCCGGCGCCGGTCCAGTGTCCACCGTTGTCTGAAAACTGCACTTTTCTGACCTCTGACCTCACTGGACGGTCCGCCACACTTTTCTTTACACCTCTCGGGCTTATCCGAGAGTCTGGCGTTGTAGGGGAGGTGTCCCCGCACGCGTGCGTATGTCAGAAGTGTCGGCAGTGTCCGCCGGCGCCGGTCCAGTGTCCACCGTTGTCTGAAAACTGCACTTTTCTGACCTCTGACCTCACTGGACGGTCCGCCACACTTTTCTTTACACCTCTCGGGCTTATCCGAGAGTGTGGCGTTGTAGGGGAGGTGTCCCCGCACACGTGCGTATGTCAGAAGTGTCGGCAGTGTCCGCCGGCGCCGGTCCAGTGTCCACCGTTGTCTGAAAACTGCACTTTTCTGACCTCTGACCTCACTGGACGGTCCGTCACACTTTTTTTTACATCTCTCGGGCTTATCCGAGAGTGTGGCGTTGTAGGGGAGGTGTCCCCGCACGCGTGCGTATGTCAGAAGTGTCGGCAGTGTCCGCCGGCGCCGGTCCAGTGTCCACCGTTGTCTGAAAACTGCACTTTTCTGACCTCTGACCTCACTGGACGGTCCGCCACACTTTTCTTTACACCTCTCGGGCTTATCCGAGAGTGTGGCGTTGTAGGGGAGGTGTCCCCGCACGCGTGCGTATGTCAGAAGTGTCGGCAGTGTCCGCCGGCGCCGGTCCAGTGTCCACCGTTGTCTGAAAACTGCACTTTTCTGAACTCTGACCTCACTGGACGGTCCGCCACACTTTTCTTTACACCTCTCGGGCTTATCCGAGAGTCTGGCGTTGTAGGGGAGGTGTCCCCGCACGCGTGCGTATGTCAGAAGTGTCGGCAGTGTCCGCCGGCGCCGGTCCAGTGTCCACCGTTGTCTGAAAACTGCACTTTTCTGACCTCTGACCTCACTGGACGGTCCGCCACACTTTTCTTTACACCTCTCGGGCTTATCCGAGAGTGTGGCGTTGTAGGGGAGGTGTCCCCGCACGCGTGCGTATGTCAGAAGTGTCGGCAGTGTCCGCCGGCGCCGGTCCAGTGTCCACCGTTGTCTGAAAACTGCACTTTTCTGACCTCTGACCTCACTGGACGGTCCGCCACACTTTTTTTTACATCTCTCGGGCTTATCCGAGAGTGTGGCGTTGTAGGGGAGGTGTCCCCGCACGCGTGCGTAAGTCAGAAGTGTCGGCAGTGTCCGCCGGCGCCGGTCCAGTGTCCACCGTTGTCTGAAAACTGCACTTTTCTGACCTCTGACCTCACTGGACGGTCCGCCACACTTTTCTTTACACCTCTCGGGCTTATCCGAGAGTCTGGCGTTGTAGGGGAGGTGTCCCCGCACGCGTGCGTATGTCAGAAGTGTCGGCAGTGTCCGCCGGCGCCGGTCCAGTGTCCACCGTTGTCTGAAAACTGCACTTTTCTGACCTCTGACCTCACTGGACGGTCCGCCACACTTTTCTTTACACCTCTCGGGCTTATCCGAGAGTGTGGCGTTGTAGGGGAGGTGTCCCCGCACACGTGCGTATGTCAGAAGTGTCGGCAGTGTCCGCCGGCGCCGGTCCAGTGTCCACCGTTGTCTGAAAACTGCACTTTTCTGACCTCTGACCTCACTGGACGGTCCGTCACACTTTTTTTTACATCTCTCGGGCTTATCCGAGAGTGTGGCGTTGTAGGGGAGGTGTCCCCGCACGCGTGCATATGTCAGAAGTGTCGGCAGTGTCCGCCGGCGCCGGTCCAGTGTCCACCGTTGTCTGAAAACTGCACTTTTCTGACCTCTGACCTCACTGGACGGTCCGCCACACTTTTCTTTACACCTCTCGGGCTTATCCGAGAGTGTGGCGTTGTAGGGGAGGTGTCCCCGCACGCGTGCGTATGTCAGAAGTGTCGGCAGTGTCCGTCGACGCCGGTCCAGTGTCCACCGTTGTCTGAAAACTGCACTTTTCTGACCTCTGACCTCACTGGACGGTCCGCCACACTTTTCTTTACACCTCTCGGGCTTATCCGAGAGTCTGGCGTTGTAGGGGAGGTGTCCCCGCACGCGTGCGTATGTCAGAAGTGTCGGCAGTGTCCGCCGGCGCCGGTCCAGTGTCCACCGTTGTCTGAAAACTGCACTTTTCTGACCTCTGACCTCACTGGACGGTCCGCCACACTTTTCTTTACACCTCTCGGGCTTATCCGAGAGTGTGGCGTTGTAGGGGAGGTGTCCCCGCACGCGTGCGTATGTCAGAAGTGTCGGCAGTGTCCGCCGGCGCCGGTCCAGTGTCCACCGTTGTCTGAAAACTGCACTTTTCTGACCTCTGACCTCACTGGACGGTCCGCCACACTTTTTTTTACATCTCTCGGGCTTATCCGAGAGTGTGGCGTTGTAGGGGAGGTGTCCCCGCACGCGGTGCGTATGTCAGAAGTGTCGGCAGTGTCCGCCGGCGCCGGTCCAGTGTCCACCGTTGTCTGAAAACTGCACTTTTCTGACCTCTGACCTCACTGGACGGTCCGCCACACATTTCTTTACACCTCTCGGGCTTATCCGAGAGTCTGGCGTTGTAGGGGAGGTGTCCCCGCACGCGTGCGTATGTCAGAAGTGTCGGCAGTGTCCGCCGGCGCCGGTCCAGTGTCCACCGTTGTCTGAAAACTGCACTTTTCTGACCTCTGACCTCACTGGACGGTCCGCCACACTTGTTTTTACATCTCTCGGGCTTATCCGAGAGTGTGGCGTTGTAGGGGAGGTGTCCCCGCACGCGTGCGTATGTCAGAAGTGTCGGCAGTGTCCGCCGGCGCCGGTCCAGTGTCCACCGTTGTCTGAAAACTGCACTTTTCTGACCTCTGACCTCACTGGACGGTCCGCCACACTTTTTTTTACATCTCTCGGGCTTATCCGAGAGTTTGGCGTTGTAGGGGAGGTGTCCCCGCACGCGTGCGTATGTCAGAAGTGTCGGCAGTGTCCGCCGGCGCCGGTCCAGTGTCCACCGTTGTCTGAAAACTGCACTTTTCTGACCTCTGACCTCACTGGACGGTCCGCCACACTTTTCTTTACACCTCTCGGGCTTATCCGAGAGTCTGGCGTTGTAGGGGAGGTGTCCCCGCACGCGTGCGTATGTCAGAAGTGTCGGCAGTGTCCACCGGTGCCTATCCAGTGTCCACTGTTGTCTGAAAACTGCACTTTTCTGACCTCTGACCTCACTGGACGGTCCGCCACACTTTTTTTTACACCTCTCGGGCTTATCCGAGAGTGTGGCGTTGTAGGGGAGGTGTCCCCGCACGCGTGCGTATGTCAGAAGTGTCGGCAGTGTCCGCCGGCGCCGGTCCAGTGTCCACCGTTGTCTGAAAACTGCACTTTTCTGACCTCTGACCTCACTGGACGGTCCGCCACACTTGTTTTTACATCTCTCGGGCTTATCCGAGAGTGTGGCGTTGTAGGGGAGGTGTCCCCGCACGCGTGCGTATGTCAGAAGTGTCGGCAGTGTCCGCCGGCGCCGGTCCAGTGTCCACCGTTGTCTGAAAGCTGCACTTTTCTGACCTCTGACCTCACTGGACGGTCCGCCACACTTTTTTTTACATCTCTCGGGCTTATCCGAGAGTGTGGCGTTGTAGGGGAGGTTTCCCAGCACGCGTGCGTATGTCAGAAGTGTCGGCAGTGTCCGCCGGCGCCGGTCCAGTGTCCACCGTTGTCTGAAAACTGCACTTTTCTGACCTCTGACCTCACTGGACGGTCCGCCACACTTTTCTTTACACCTCTCGGGCTTATCCGAGAGTGTGGCGTTGTAGGGGAGGTATCCCCGCACGCGTGCGTATGTCAGAAGTGTCGGCAGTGTCCACCGGTGCCTGTCCAGTGTCCACCGTTGTCTGAAAACGGCACTTTTCTGACCTCTGACCTCACTGGACGGTCCGCCACACTTTTTTTTACACCTCTCGGGCTTATCCGAGAGTGTGGCGTTGTAGGGGAGGTGTCCCCGCACGCGTGCGTATGTCAGAAGTGTCGGCAGTGTCCGCCGGCGCCGGTCCAGTGTCCACCGTTGTCTGAAAACTGCACTTTTCTGACCTCTGACCTCACTGGACGGTCCGCCACACTTTTCTTTACACCTCTCGGGCTTATCCGAGAGTGTGGCGTTGTAGGGGAGGTGTCCCCGCACGCGAGCGTATGTCAGAAGTGTCGGCAGTGTCCACCGGTGCCTATCCAGTGTCCACTGTTGTCTGAAAACTGCACTTTTCTGACCTCTGACCTCACTGGACGGTCCGCCACACTTTTTTTCACACCTCTCGGGCTTATCCGAGAGTGTGGCGTTGTAGGGGAGGTGTCCCCGCACGCGTGCGTATGTCAGAAGTGTCGGCAGTGTCCGCCGGCGCCGGTCCAGTGTCCACCGTTGTCTGAAAACTGCACTTTTCTGACCTCTGACCTCACTGGACGGTCCGCCACACTTTTTTTTACATCTCTCTGGCTTATCCGAGAGTGTGGCTTGTAGGGGAGGTGTCTCCGCACGCGTGCGTATATCAGAAGTGTCGGCAGTGTCCGCCGGCGCCGGTCCAGTGTCCACCGTTGTCTGAAAACTGCACTTTTCTGACCTCTGACCTCACTGGACGGTCCGCCACACTTTTCTTTACACCTCTCGGGCTTATCCGAGAGTGTGGCGTTGTAGGGGAGGTGTCCCCGCACGCGTGCGTATGTCAGAAGTGTCGGCAGTGTCCACCGGTGCCTGTCCAGTGTCCACCGTTGTCTGAAAACGGCACTTTTCTGACCTCTGACCTCACTGGACGGTCTGCCACACTTTTCTTTACACCTCTCGGGCTTATCCGAGAGTGTGGCGTTGTAGGGGAGGTGTCCCCGCACGCGAGCGTATGTCAGAAGTGTCGGCAGTGTCCACCGGTGCCTATCCAGTGTCCACTGTTGTCTGAAAACTGCACTTTTCTGACCTCTGACCTCACTGGACGGTCCGCCACACTTTTTTTTACACCTCTCGGGCTTATCCGAGTGTGGCGTTGTAGGGGAGGTGTCCCCGCACGCGTGCGTATGTCAGAAGTGTCGGCAGTGTCCGCCGGCGCCGGTCCAGTGTCCACCGTTGTCTGAAAACTGCACTTTTCTGACCTCTGACCTCACTGGACGGTCCGCCACACTTTTTTTTACATCTCTCTGGCTTATCCGAGAGTGTGGCTTGTAGGGGAGGTGTCCCCGCACGCGTGCGTATGTCAGAAGTGTCGGCAGTGTCCGCCGGCGCCGGTCCAGTGTCCACCGTTGTCTGAAAACTGCACTTTTCTGACCTCTGACCTCACTGGACGGTCCGCCACACTTTTTTTTACATCTCTCGGGCTTATCCGAGAGTGTGGCGTTGTAGGGGAGGTGTCCCCGCACGCGTGCGTATGTCAGAAGTGTCGGCAGTGTCCGCCGGCGCCGGTCCAGTGTCCACCGTTGTCTGAAAACTGCACTTTTCTGACCTCTGACCTCACTGGACGGTCCGCCACACTTTTCTTTACACCTCTCGGGCTTATCCGAGAGTCTGGCGTTTTAGGGGAGGTGTCCCCGCACGCGTGCGTATGTCAGAAGTGTCGGCAGTGTCCGCCGGCGCCGGTCCAGTGTCCACCGTTGTCTGAAAACTGCACTTTTCTGACCTCTGACCTCACTGGACGGTCCGCCACACTTTTCTTTACACCTCTCGGGCTTATCCGAGAGTGTGGCGTTGTAGGGGAGGTGTCCCCGCACGCGTGCGTTTGTCAGAAGTGTCGGCAGTGTCCGCCGGCGCCGGTCCAGTGTCCACCGTTGTCTGAAAACTGCACTTTTCTGACCTCTGACCTCACTAGACGGTCCGCCACACTTTTCTTTACACCTCTCGGGCTTATCCGAGAGTGTGGCGTTGTAGGGGAGGTGTCCCCGCATGCGTGCGTATGTCAGAAGTGTCGGCAGTGTCCGCCGGCGCCGGTCCAGTGTCCACCGTTGTCTGAAAACTGCACTTTTCTGACCTCTGACCTCACTGGACGGTCCGCCACACTTTTCTTTACACCTCTCGGGCTTATCCGAGAGTCTGGCGTTGTAGGGGAGGTGTCCCCGCACGCGTGCGTATGTCAGATGTGTCGGCAGTGTCCGCCGGCGCCGGTCCAGTGTCCACCGTTGTCTGAAAACTGCACTTTTCTGACCTCTGACCTCACTGGACGGTCCGCCACACTTTTCTTTACACCTCTCGGGCTTATCCGAGTGTGTGGCGTTGTAGGGGAGGTGTCCCCGCACGCGTGCGTATGTCAGAAGTGTCGGCAGTGTCCGCCGGCGCCGGTCCAGTGTCCACCGTTGTCTGAAAACTGCACTTTTCTGACCTCTGACCTCACTGGACGGTCCGTCACACTTTTTTTTACATCTCTCGGGCTTATCCGAGAGTGTGGCGTTGTAGGGGAGGTGTCCCCGCACGCGTGCGTATGTCAGAAGTGTCGGCAGTGTCCGCCGGCGCCGGTCCAGTGTCCACCGTTGTCTGAAAACTGCACTTTTCTGACCTCTGACCTCACTGGACGGTCCGCCACACTTTTCTTTACACCTCTCGGGCTTATCCGAGAGTGTGGCGTTGTAGGGGAGGTGTCCCCGCACGCGTGCGTATGTCAGAAGTGTCGGCAGTGTCCGCCGGCGCCGGTCCAGTGTCCACCGTTGTCTGAAAACTGCACTTTTCTGACCTCTGACCTCACTGGACGGTCCGCCACACTTTTTTTTACATCTCTCGGGCTTATCCGAGAGTTTGGCGTTGTAGGGGAGGTGTCCCCGCACGCGTGCGTATGTCAGAAGTGTCGGCAGTGTCCGCCGGCGCCGGTCCAGTGTCCACCGTTGTCTGAAAACTGCACTTTTCTGACCTCTGACCTCACTGGACGGTCCGCCACACTTTTCTTTACACCTCTCGGGCTTATCCGAGAGTCTGGCGTTGTAGGGGAGGTGTCCCCGCACGCGTGCGTATGTCAGAAGTGTCGGCAGTGTCCACCGGTGCCTATCCAGTGTCCACTGTTGTCTGAAAACTGCACTTTTCTGACCTCTGACCTCACTGGACGGTCCGCCACACTTTTTTTTACACCTCTCGGGCTTATCCGAGAGTGTGGCGTTGTAGGGGAGGTGTCCCCGCACGCGTGCGTATGTCAGAAGTGTCGGCAGTGTCCGCCGGCGCCGGTCCAGTGTCCACCGTTGTCTGAAAACTGCACTTTTCTGACCTCTGACCTCACTGGACGGTCCGCCACACTTGTTTTTACATCTCTCGGGCTTATCCGAGAGTGTGGCGTTGTAGGGGAGGTGTCCCCGCACGCGTGCGTATGTCAGAAGTGTCGGCAGTGTCCGCCGGCGCCGGTCCAGTGTCCACCGTTGTCTGAAAGCTGCACTTTTCTGACCTCTGACCTCACTGGACGGTCCGCCACACTTTTTTTTACATCTCTCGGGCTTATCCGAGAGTGTGGCGTTGTAGGGGAGGTTTCCCAGCACGCGTGCGTATGTCAGAAGTGTCGGCAGTGTCCGCCGGCGCCGGTCCAGTGTCCACCGTTGTCTGAAAACTGCACTTTTCTGACCTCTGACCTCACTGGACGGTCCGCCACACTTTTCTTTACACCTCTCGGGCTTATCCGAGAGTGTGGCGTTGTAGGGGAGGTATCCCCGCACGCGTGCGTATGTCAGAAGTGTCGGCAGTGTCCACCGGTGCCTGTCCAGTGTCCACCGTTGTCTGAAAACGGCACTTTTCTGACCTCTGACCTCACTGGACGGTCCGCCACACTTTTTTTTACACCTCTCGGGCTTATCCGAGAGTGTGGCGTTGTAGGGGAGGTGTCCCCGCACGCGTGCGTATGTCAGAAGTGTCGGCAGTGTCCGCCGGCGCCGGTCCAGTGTCCACCGTTGTCTGAAAACTGCACTTTTCTGACCTCTGACCTCACTGGACGGTCCGCCACACTTTTCTTTACACCTCTCGGGCTTATCCGAGAGTGTGGCGTTGTAGGGGAGGTGTCCCCGCACGCGAGCGTATGTCAGAAGTGTCGGCAGTGTCCACCGGTGCCTATCCAGTGTCCACTGTTGTCTGAAAACTGCACTTTTCTGACCTCTGACCTCACTGGACGGTCCGCCACACTTTTTTTCACACCTCTCGGGCTTATCCGAGAGTGTGGCGTTGTAGGGGAGGTGTCCCCGCACGCGTGCGTATGTCAGAAGTGTCGGCAGTGTCCGCCGGCGCCGGTCCAGTGTCCACCGTTGTCTGAAAACTGCACTTTTCTGACCTCTGACCTCACTGGACGGTCCGCCACACTTTTTTTTACATCTCTCTGGCTTATCCGAGAGTGTGGCTTGTAGGGGAGGTGTCTCCGCACGCGTGCGTATATCAGAAGTGTCGGCAGTGTCCGCCGGCGCCGGTCCAGTGTCCACCGTTGTCTGAAAACTGCACTTTTCTGACCTCTGACCTCACTGGACGGTCCGCCACACTTTTCTTTACACCTCTCGGGCTTATCCGAGAGTGTGGCGTTGTAGGGGAGGTGTCCCCGCACGCGTGCGTATGTCAGAAGTGTCGGCAGTGTCCACCGGTGCCTGTCCAGTGTCCACCGTTGTCTGAAAACGGCACTTTTCTGACCTCTGACCTCACTGGACGGTCTGCCACACTTTTCTTTACACCTCTCGGGCTTATCCGAGAGTGTGGCGTTGTAGGGGAGGTGTCCCCGCACGCGAGCGTATGTCAGAAGTGTCGGCAGTGTCCACCGGTGCCTATCCAGTGTCCACTGTTGTCTGAAAACTGCACTTTTCTGACCTCTGACCTCACTGGACGGTCCGCCACACTTTTTTTTACACCTCTCGGGCTTATCCGAGTGTGGCGTTGTAGGGGAGGTGTCCCCGCACGCGTGCGTATGTCAGAAGTGTCGGCAGTGTCCGCCGGCGCCGGTCCAGTGTCCACCGTTGTCTGAAAACTGCACTTTTCTGACCTCTGACCTCACTGGACGGTCCGCCACACTTTTTTTTACATCTCTCTGGCTTATCCGAGAGTGTGGCTTGTAGGGGAGGTGTCCCCGCACGCGTGCGTATGTCAGAAGTGTCGGCAGTGTCCGCCGGCGCCGGTCCAGTGTCCACCGTTGTCTGAAAACTGCACTTTTCTGACCTCTGACCTCACTGGACGGTCCGCCACACTTTTTTTTACATCTCTCGGGCTTATCCGAGAGTGTGGCGTTGTAGGGGAGGTGTCCCCGCACGCGTGCGTATGTCAGAAGTGTCGGCAGTGTCCGCCGGCGCCGGTCCAGTGTCCACCGTTGTCTGAAAACTGCACTTTTCTGACCTCTGACCTCACTGGACGGTCCGCCACACTTTTCTTTACACCTCTCGGGCTTATCCGAGAGTCTGGCGTTTTAGGGGAGGTGTCCCCGCACGCGTGCGTATGTCAGAAGTGTCGGCAGTGTCCGCCGGCGCCGGTCCAGTGTCCACCGTTGTCTGAAAACTGCACTTTTCTGACCTCTGACCTCACTGGACGGTCCGCCACACTTTTCTTTACACCTCTCGGGCTTATCCGAGAGTGTGGCGTTGTAGGGGAGGTGTCCCCGCACGCGTGCGTTTGTCAGAAGTGTCGGCAGTGTCCGCCGGCGCCGGTCCAGTGTCCACCGTTGTCTGAAAACTGCACTTTTCTGACCTCTGACCTCACTAGACGGTCCGCCACACTTTTCTTTACACCTCTCGGGCTTATCCGAGAGTGTGGCGTTGTAGGGGAGGTGTCCCCGCATGCGTGCGTATGTCAGAAGTGTCGGCAGTGTCCGCCGGCGCCGGTCCAGTGTCCACCGTTGTCTGAAAACTGCACTTTTCTGACCTCTGACCTCACTGGACGGTCCGCCACACTTTTCTTTACACCTCTCGGGCTTATCCGAGAGTCTGGCGTTGTAGGGGAGGTGTCCCCGCACGCGTGCGTATGTCAGATGTGTCGGCAGTGTCCGCCGGCGCCGGTCCAGTGTCCACCGTTGTCTGAAAACTGCACTTTTCTGACCTCTGACCTCACTGGACGGTCCGCCACACTTTTCTTTACACCTCTCGGGCTTATCCGAGTGTGTGGCGTTGTAGGGGAGGTGTCCCCGCACGCGTGCGTATGTCAGAAGTGTCGGCAGTGTCCGCCGGCGCCGGTCCAGTGTCCACCGTTGTCTGAAAACTGCACTTTTCTGACCTCTGACCTCACTGGACGGTCCGTCACACTTTTTTTTACATCTCTCGGGCTTATCCGAGAGTGTGGCGTTGTAGGGGAGGTGTCCCCGCACGCGTGCGTATGTCAGAAGTGTCGGCAGTGTCCGCCGGCGCCGGTCCAGTGTCCACCGTTGTCTGAAAACTGCACTTTTCTGACCTCTGACCTCACTGGACGGTCCGCCACACTTTTCTTTACACCTCTCGGGCTTATCCGAGAGTGTGGCGTTGTAGGGGAGGTGTCCCCGCACGCGTGCGTATGTCAGAAGTGTCGGCAGTGTCCGCCGGCGCCGGTCCAGTGTCCACCGTTGTCTGAAAACTGCACTTTTCTGACCTCTGACCTCACTGGACGGTCCGCCACACTTTTCTTTACACCTCTCGGGCTTATCCGAGAGTCTGGCGTTGTAGGGGAGGTGTCCCCGCACGCGTGCGTATGTCAGAAGTGTCGGCAGTGTCCGCCGGCGCCGGTCCAGTGTCCACCGTTGTCTGAAAACTGCACTTTTCTGACCTCTGACCTCACTGGACGGTCCGCCACACTTTTTTTTACATCTCTCGGGCTTATCCGAGAGTGTGGCGTTGTAGGGGAGGTGTCCCCGCACGCGTGCGTATGTCAGAAGTGTCGGCAGTGTCCGCCGGCGCCGGTCCAGTGTCCACCGTTGTCTGAAAACTGCACTTTTCTGACCTCTGACCTCACTGGACGGTACGCCACACTTTTCTTTACACCTCTCGGGCTTATCCGAGAGTGTGGCGTTGTAGGGGAGGTGTCCCCGCACGCGTGCGTATGTCAGAAGTGTCGGCAGTGTCCGCCGGCGCCGGTCCAGTGTCCACCGTTGTCTGAAAACTGCACTTTTCTGACCTCTGACCTCACTGGACGGTCCGCCACACTTTTCTTTACACCTCTCGGGCTTATCCGAGAGTCTGGCGTTGTAGGGGAGGTGTCCCCGCACGCGTGCGTATGTCAGAAGTGTCGGCAGTGTCCGCCGGCGCCGGTCCAGTGTCCACCGTTGTCTGAAAACTGCACTTTTCTGACCTCTGACCTCACTGGACGGTCCGCCACACTTTTCTTTACACCTCTCGGGCTTATCCGAGAGTGTGGCGTTGTAGGGGAGGTGTCCCCGCACGCGTGCGTATGTCAGAAGTGTCGGCAGTGTCCGCCGGCGCCGGTCCAGTGTCCACCGTTGTCTGAAAACTGCACTTTTCTGACCTCTGACCTCACTGGACGGTCCGCCACACTTTTTTTTACATCTCTCGGGCTTATCCGAGAGTGTGGCGTTGTAGGGGAGGTGTCCCCGCACGCGTGCGTATGTCAGAAGTGTCGGCAGTGTCCGCCGGCGCCGGTCCAGTGTCCACCGTTGTCTGAAAACTGCACTTTTCTGACCTCTGACCTCACTGGACGGTCCGCCACACTTTTTTTTACATCTCTCGGGCTTATCCGAGAGTGTGGCGTTGTAGGGGAGGTGTCCCCGCACGCGTGCGTATGTCAGAAGTGTCGGCAGTGTCCGCCGGCGCCGGTCCAGTGTCCACCGTTGTCTGAAAACTGCACTTTTCTGACCTCTGACCTCACTGGACGGTACGCCACACTTTTCTTTACACCTCTCGGGCTTATCCGAGAGTGTGGCGTTGTAGGGGAGGTGTCCCCGCACGCGTGCGTATGTCAGAAGTGTCGGCAGTGTCCGCCGGCGCCGGTCCAGTGTCCACCGTTGTCTGAAAACTGCACTTTTCTGACCTCTGACCTCACTGGACGGTCCGCCACACTTTTCTTTACACCTCTCGGGCTTATCCGAGAGTCTGGCGTTGTAGGGGAGGTGTCCCCGCACGCGTGCGTATGTCAGAAGTGTCGGCAGTGTCCGCCGGCGCCGGTCCAGTGTCCACCGTTGTCTGAAAACTGCACTTTTCTGACCTCTGACCTCACTGGACGGTCCGCCACACTTTTCTTTACACCTCTCGGGCTTATCCGAGAGTGTGGCGTTGTAGGGGAGGTGTCCCCGCACGCGTGCGTATGTCAGAAGTGTCGGCAGTGTCCGCCGGCGCCGGTCCAGTGTCCACCGTTGTCTGAAAACTGCACTTTTCTGACCTCTGACCTCACTGGACGGTCCGCCACACTTTTTTTTACATCTCTCGGGCTTATCCGAGAGTGTGGCGTTGTAGGGGAGGTGTCCCCGCACGCGTGCGTATGTCAGAAGTGTCGGCAGTGTCCGCCGGCGCCGGTCCAGTGTCCACCGTTGTCTGAAAACTGCACTTTTCTGACCTCTGACCTCACTGGACGGTCCGTCACACTTTTTTTTACATCTCTCGGGCTTATCCGAGAGTGTGGCGTTGTAGGGGAGGTGTCCCCGCACGCGTGCGTATGTCAGAAGTGTCGGCAGTGTCCGCCGGCGCCGGTCCAGTGTCCACCGTTGTCTGAAAACTGCACTTTTCTGACCTCTGACCTCACTGGACGGTCCGCCACACTTTTCTTTACACCTCTCGGGCTTATCCGAGAGTGTGGCGTTGTAGGGGTGGTGTCCCCGCACGCGTGCGTATGTCAGAAGTGTCGGCAGTGTCCACCGGCACCGGTCCAGTGTCCACCGTTGTCTGAAAACTGCACTTTTCTGACCTCTGACCTCACTGGACGGTCCGCCACACTTTTCTTTACACCTCTCGGGCTTATCCGAGAGTGTGGCGTTGTAGGGGAGGTGTCCCCGCACGCGTGCGTATGTCAGAAGTGTCGGCAGTGTCCGCCGGCGCCGGTCCAGTGTCCACCGTTGTCTGAAAACTGCACTTTTCTGACCTCTGACCTCACTGGACGGTCCGCCACACTTTTCTTTACACCTCTCGGGCTTATCCGAGAGTGTGGCGTTGTAGGGGAGGTGTCCCCGCACGCGTGCGTATGTCAGAAGTGTCGGCATTGTCCACCGGTGCCTATCCAGTGTCCACTGTTGTCTGAAAACTGCACTTTTCTGACCTCTGACCTCACTGGACGGTCCGCCACACTTTTCTTTACACCTCTCGGGCTTATCCGAGAGTGTGGCGTTGTAGGGGAGGTGTCCCCGCACGCGTGCGTATGTCAGAAGTGTCGGCAGTGTCCGCCGGCGCCGGTCCAGTGTCCACCGTTGTCTGAAAACTGCACTTTTCTGACCTCTGACCTCACTGGACGGTCCGCCACACTTTTCTTTACACCTCTCGGGCTTATCCGAGAGTGTAGCGTTGTAGGGGAGGTGTCCCCGCACGCGTGCGTATGTCAGAAGTGTCGGCAGTGTCCACCGGTGCCTATCCAGTGTCCACTGTTGTCTGAAAACTGCACTTTTCTGACCTCTGACCTCACTGGACGGTCCGCCACACTTTTTTTTACACCTCTCGGGCTTATCCGAGAGTGTGGCGTTGTAGGGGAGGTGTCCCCGCACGCGTGCGTATGTCAGAAGTGTCGGCAGTGTCCGCCGGCGCCGGTCCAGTGTCCACCGTTGTCTGAAAACTGCACTTTTCTGACCTCTGACCTCACTGGACGGTCCGCCACACTTTTTTTTACATCTCTCGGGCTTATCCGAGAGTGTGGCTTGTAGGGGAGGTGTCCCCGCACGCGTGCGTATGTCAGAAGTGTCGGCAGTGTCCGCCGGCGCCGGTCCAGTGTCCACCGTTGTCTGAAAACTGCACTTTTCTGACCTCTGACCTCACTGGACGGTCCGCCACACTTTTTTTTAAATCTCTCGGGCTTATCCGAGAGTTTGGCGTTGTAGGGGAGGTGTCCCCGCACGCGTGCGTATGTCAGAAGTGTCGGCAGTGTCCGCCGGCGCCGGTCCAGTGTCCACCGTTGTCTGAAAACTGCACTTTTCTGACCTCTGACCTCACTGGACGGTCCGCCACACTTTTCTTTACACCTCTCGGGCTTATCCGAGAGTCTGGCGTTGTAGGGGAGGTGTCCCCGCACGCGTGCGTATGTCAGAAGTGTTGGCAGTGTCCGCCGGCGCCGGTCCAGTGTCCACCGTTGTCTGAAAACTGCACTTTTCTGACCTCTGACCTCACTGGACGGTCCGCCACACTTTTCTTTACACCTCTCGGGCTTATCCGAGAGTGTGGCGTTGTAGGGGAGGTGTCCCCGCACGCGTGCGTTTGTCAGAAGTGTCGGCAGTGTCCGCCGGCGCCGGTCCAGTGTCCACCGTTGTCTGAAAACTGCACTTTTCTGACCTCTGACCTCACTAGACGGTCCGCCACACTTTTCTTTACACCTCTCGGGCTTATCCGAGAGTGTGGCGTTGTAGGGGAGGTGTCCCCGCACGCGTGCGTATGTCAGAAGTGTCGGCAGTGTCCGCCGGCGCCGGTCCAGTGTCCACCGTTGTCTGAAAACTGCACTTTTCTGACCTCTGACCTCACTGGACGGTCCGCCACACTTTTTTTTACATCTCTCGGGCTTATCCGAGAGTGTGGCGTTGTAGGGGAGGTGTCCCCGCACGCGTGCGTATGTCAGAAGTGTCGGCAGTGTCCGCCGGCGCCGGTCCAGTGTCCACCGTTGTCTGAAAACTGCACTTTTCTGACCTCTGACCTCACTGGACGGTCCGCCACACTTTTTTTTACATCTCTCGGGCTTATCCGAGAGTGTGGCGTTGTAGGGGAGGTGTCCCCGCACGCGTGCGTATGTCAGAAGTGTCGGCAGTGTCCGCCGGCGCCGGTCCAGTGTCCACCGTTGTCTGAAAACTGCACTTTTCTGACCTCTGACCTCACTGGACGGTCCGCCACACTTTTTTTTTCATCTCTCGGGCTTATCCAAGAGTGTGGCGTTGTAGGGGAGGTGTCCCCGCACGCGTGCGTATGTCAGAAGTGTCGGCAGTGTCCGCCGGCGCCGGTCCAGTGTCCACCGTTGTCTGAAAACTGCACTTTTCTGACCTCTGACCTCACTGGACGGTCCGCCACACTTTTTTTTACATCTCTCGGGCTTATCCGAGAGTCTGGCGTTGTAGGGGAGGTGTCCCCGCACGCGTGCGTATGTCAGAAGTGTCGGCAGTGTCCGCCGGCGCCGGTCCAGTGTCCACCGTTGTCTGAAAACTGCACTTTTCTGACCTCTGACCTCACTGGACGGTCCGCCACACTTTTCTTTACACCTCTCGGGCTTATCCGAGAGTGTGGCGTTGTAGGGGAGGTGTCCCCGCACGCGTGCGTATGTCAGAAGTGTCGGCAGTGTCCACCGGTGCCTATCCAGTGTCCACTGTTGTCTGAAAACTGCACTTTTCTGACCTCTGACCTCACTGGACGGTCCGCCACACTTTTTTTTACACCTCTCGGGCTTATCCGAGAGTGTGGCGTTGTAGGGGAGGTGTCCCCGCACGCGTGCGTATGTCAGAAGTGTCGGCAGTGTCCGCCGGCGCCGGTCCAGTGTCCACCGTTGTCTGAAAACTGCACTTTTCTGACCTCTGACCTCACTGGACGGTCCGCCACACTTTTTTTTACATCTCTCGGGCTTATCCGAGAGTGTGGCTTGTAGGGGAGGTGTCCCCGCACGCGTGCGTATGTCAGAAGTGTCGGCAGTGTCCGCCGGCGCCGGTCCAGTGTCCACCGTTGTCTGAAAACTGCACTTTTCTGACCTCTGACCTCACTGGACGGTCCGCCACACTTTTTTTTAAATCTCTCGGGCTTATCCGAGAGTGTGGCGTGGTAGGGGAGGTGTCCCCGCACGCGTGCGTATGTCAGAAGTGTCGGCAGTGTCCGCCGGCGCCGGTCCAGTGTCCACCGTTGTCTGAAAACTGCACTTTTCTGACCTCTGACCTCACTGGACGGTCCGCCACACTTTTCTTTACACCTCTCGGGCTTATCCGAGAGTCTGGGGTTGTAGGGGAGGTGTCCCCGCACGCGTGCGTATGTCAGAAGTGTTGGCAGTGTCCGCCGGCGCCGGTCCAGTGTCCACCGTTGTCTGAAAACTGCACTTTTCTGACCTCTGACCTCACTGGACGGTCCGCCACACTTTTCTTTACACCTCTCGGGCTTATCCGAGAGTGTGGCGTTGTAGGGGAGGTGTCCCCGCACGCATGCGTTTGTCAGAAGTGTCGGCAGTGTCCGCCGGCGCCGGTCCAGTGTCCAACGTTGTCTGAAAACTGCACTTTTCTGACCTCTGACCTCACTAGACGGTCCGCCACACTTTTCTTTACACCTCTCGGGCTTATCCGAGAGTGTGGCGTTGTAGGGGAGGTGTCCCCGCACGCGTGCGTATGTCAGAAGTGTCGGCAGTGTCCGCCGGCGCCGGTCCAGTGTCCACCGTTGTCTGAAAACTGCACTTTTCTGACCTCTGACCTCACTGGACGGTCCGCCACACTTTTTTTTACATCTCTCGGGCTTATCCGAGAGTGTGGCGTTGTAGGGGAGGTGTCCCCGCACGCGTGCGTATGTCAGAAGTGTCGGCAGTGTCCGCCGGCGCCGGTCCAGTGTCCACCGTTGTCTGAAAACTGCACTTTTCTGACCTCTGACCTCACTGGACGGTCCGCCACACTTTTTTTTTACATCTCTCGGGCTTATCCGAGAGTGTGGCGTTGTAGGGGAGGTGTCCCCGCATGCGTGCGTATGTCAGAAGTGTCGGCAGTGTCCGCCGGCGCCGGTCCAGTGTCCACCGTTGTCTGAAAACTACACTTTTCTGACCTCTGACCTCACTGGACGGTCCGCCACACTTTTTTTTACATCTCTCGGGCTTATCCGAGAGTGTGGCGTTGTAGGGGAGGTGTCCCCGCACGCGTGCGTATGTCAGAAGTGTCGGCAGTGTCCGCCGGCGCCGGTCCAGTGTCCACCGTTGTCTGAAAACTGCACTTTTCTGACCTCTGACCTCACTGGACGGTCCGCCACACTTTTCTTTACACCTCTCGGGCTTATCCGAGAGTCTGGCGTTGTAGGGGAGGTGTCCCCGCACGCGTGCGTATGTCAGAAGTGTCGGCAGTGTCCGCCGGCGCCGGTCCAGTGTCCACCGTTGTCTGAAAACTGCACTTTTCTGACCTCTGACCTCACTGGACGGTCCGCCACACTTTTCTTTACACCTCTCGGGCTTATCCGAGAGTGTGGCATTGTAGGGGAGGTGTCCCCGCACGCGTGCGTATGTCAGAAGTGTCGGCAGTGTCCACCGGTGCCTATCCAGTGTCCACTGTTGTCTGAAAACTGCACTTTTCTGACCTCTGACCTCACTGGACGGTCCGCCACACTTTTTTTTAAATCTCTCGGGCTTATCCGAGAGTGTGGCGTTGTAGGGGAGGTGTCCCCGCACGCGTGCGTATGTCAGAAGTGTCGGCAGTGTCCGCCGGCGCCGGTCCAGTGTCCACCGTTGTCTGAAAACTGCACTTTTCTGACCTCTGACCTCACTGGACGGTCCGCCACACTTTTCTTTACACCTCTCGGGCTTATCCGAGAGTCTGGCGTTGTAGGGGAGGTGTCCCCGCACGCGTGCGTATGTCAGAAGTGTTGGCAGTGTCCGCCGGCGCCGGTCCAGTGTCCACCGTTGTCTGAAAACTGCACTTTTCTGACCTCTGACCTCACTGGACGGTCCGCCACACTTTTCTTTACACCTCTCGGGCTTATCCGAGAGTGTGGCGTTGTAGGGGAGGTGTCCCCGCACGCGTGCGTTTGTCAGAAGTGTCGGCAGTGTCCGCCGGCGCCGGTCCAGTGTCCACCGTTGTCTGAAAACTGCACTTTTCTGACCTCTGACCTCACTAGACGGTCCGCCACACTTTTCTTTACACCTCTCGGGCTTATCCGAGAGTGTGGCGTTGTAGGGGAGGTGTCCCCGCACGCGTGCGTATGTCAGAAGTGTCGGCAGTGTCCGCCGGCGCCGGTCCAGTGTCCACCGTTGTCTGAAAACTGCACTTTTCTGACCTCTGACCTCACTGGACGGTCCGCCACACTTTTTTTTACATCTCTCGGGCTTATCCGAGAGTGTGGCGTTGTAGGGGAGGTGTCCCCGCACGCGTGCGTATGTCAGAAGTGTCGGCAGTGTCCGCCGGCGCCGGTCCAGTGTCCACCGTTGTCTGAAAACTGCACTTTTCTGACCTCTGACCTCACTGGACGGTCCGCCACACTTTTTTTTACATCTCTCGGGCTTATCCGAGAGTGTGGCGTTGTAGGGGAGGTGTCCCCGCACGCGTGCGTATGTCAGAAGTGTCGGCAGTGTCCGCCGGCGCCGGTCCAGTGTCCACCGTTGTCTGAAAACTACACTTTTCTGACCTCTGACCTCACTGGACGGTCCGCCACACTTTTCTTTACACCTCTCGGGCTTATCCGAGAGTCTGGCGTTGTAGGGGAGGTGTCCCCGCACGCGTGCGTATGTCAGAAGTGTCGGCAGTGTCCGCCGGCGCCGGTCCAGTGTCCACCGTTGTCTGAAAACTGCACTTTTCTGACCTCTGACCTCACTGGACGGTCCGCCACACTTTTCTTTACACCTCTCGGGCTTATCCGAGAGTGTGGCGTTGTAGGGGAGGTGTCCCCGCACGCGTGCGTATGTCAGAAGTGTCGGCATTGTCCACCGGTGCCTATCCAGTGTCCACTGTTGTCTGAAAACTGCACTTTTCTGACCTCTGACCTCACTGGACGGTCCGCCACACTTTTCTTTACACCTCTCGGGCTTATCCGAGAGTGTGGCGTTGTAGGGGAGGTGTCCCCGCACGCGTGCGTATGTCAGAAGTGTCGGCAGTGTCCACCGGTGCCTATCCAGTGTCCACTGTTGTCTGAAAACTGCACTTTTCTGACCTCTGACCTCACTGGACGGTCCGCCACACTTTTTTTTACACCTCTCGGGCTTATCCGAGAGTGTGGCGTTGTAGGGGAGGTGTCCCCGCACGCGTGCGTATGTCAGAAGTGTCGGCAGTGTCCGCCGGCGCCGGTCCAGTGTCCACCGTTGTCTGAAAACTGCACTTTTCTGACCTCTGACCTCACTGGACGGTCCGCCACACTTTTTTTTACATCTCTCGGGCTTATCCGAGAGTGTGGCTTGTAGGGGAGGTGTCCCCGCACGCGTGCGTATGTCAGAAGTGTCGGCAGTGTCCGCCGGCGCCGGTCCAGTGTCCACCGTTGTCTGAAAACTGCACTTTTCTGACCTCTGACCTCACTGGACGGTCCGCCACACTTTTCTTTACACCTCTCGGGCTTATCCGAGAGTCTGGCGTTGTAGGGGAGGTGTCCCCGCACGCGTGCGTATGTCAGAAGTGTCGGCAGTGTCCGCCGGCGCCGGTCCAGTGTCCACCGTTGTCTGAAAACTGCACTTTTCTGACCTCTGACCTCACTGGACGGTCCGCCACACTTTTCTTTACACCTCTCGGGCTTATCCGAGAGTGTGGCGTTGTAGGGGAGGTGTCCCCGCACGCGTGCGTTTGTCAGAAGTGTCGGCAGTGTCCGCCGGCGCCGGTCCAGTGTCCACCGTTGTCTGAAAACTGCACTTTTCTGACCTCTGACCTCACTAGACGGTCCGCCACACTTTTCTTTACACCTCTCGGGCTTTTCCGAGAGTGTGGCGTTGTAGGGGAGGTGTCCCCGCACGCGTGCGTATGTCAGAAGTGTCGGCAGTGTCCGCCGGCGCCGGTCCAGTGTCCACCGTTGTCTGAAAACTGCACTTTTCTGACCTCTGACCTCACTGGACGGTCCGCCACACTTTTTTTTACATCTCTCGGGCTTATCCGAGAGTGTGGCGTTGTAGGGGAGGTGTCCCCGCACGCGTGCGTATGTCAGAAGTGTCGGCAGTGTCCGCCGGCGCCGGTCCAGTGTCCACCGTTGTCTGAAAACTGCACTTTTCTGACCTCTGACCTCACTGGACGGTCCGCCACACTTTTTTTTACATCTCTCGGGCTTATCCGAGAGTGTGCCGTTGTAGGGGAGGTGTCCCCGCACGCGTGCGTATGTCAGAAGTGTCGGCAGTGTCCGCCGGCGCCGGTCCAGTTTCCACTGTTGTCTGAAAACTACACTTTTCTGACCTCTGACCTCACTGGACGGTCCGCCACACTTTTTTTTTACATCTCTCGGGCTTATCCGAGAGTGTGGCGTTGTAGGGGAGGTGTCCCCGCACGCGTGCGTATGTCAGAAGTGTCGGCAGTGACCGCCGGCGCCGGTCCAGTGTCCACCGTTGTCTGAAAACTGCACTTTTCTGACCTCTGACCTCACTGGACGGTCCGCCACACTTTTCTTTACACCTCTCGGGCTTATCCGAGAGTGTGGCGTTGTAGGGGAGGTGTCCCCGCACGCGTGCGTATGTCAGAAGTGTCGGCATTGTCCACCGGTGCCTATCCAGTGTCCACTGTTGTCTGAAAACTGCACTTTTCTGACCTCTGACCTCACTGGACGGTCCGCCACACTTTTCTTTACACCTCTCGGGCTTATCCGAGAGTGTGGCGTTGTAGGGGAGGTGTCCCCGCACGCGTGCGTATGTCAGAAGTGTCGGCAGTGTCCACCGGTGCCTATCCAGTGTCCACTGTTGTCTGAAAACTGCACTTTTCTGACCTCTGACCTCACTGGACGGTCCGCCACACTTTTTTTTACACCTCTCGGGCTTATCCGAGAGTGTGGCGTTGTAGGGGAGGTGTCCCCGCACGCGTGCGTATGTCAGAAGTGTCGGCAGTGTCCGCCGGCGCCGGTCCAGTGTCCACCGTTGTCTGAAAACTGCACTTTTCTGACCTCTGACCTCACTGGACGGTCCGCCACACTTTTTTTTACATCTCTCGGGCTTATCCGAGAGTGTGGCTTGTAGGGGAGGTGTCCCCGCACGCGTGCGTATGTCAGAAGTGTCGGCAGTGTCCGCCGGCGCCGGTCCAGTGTCCACCGTTGTCTGAAAACTGCACTTTTCTGACCTCTGACCTCACTGGACGGTCCGCCACACTTTTCTTTACACCTCTCGGGCTTATCCGAGAGTCTGGCGTTGTAGGGGAGGTGTCCCCGCACGCGTGCGTATGTCAGAAGTGTCGGCAGTGTCCACCGGTGCCTATCCAGTGTCCACTGTTGTCTGAAAACTGCACTTTTCTGACCTCTGACCTCACTGGACGGTCCGCCACACTTTTTTTTACACCTCTCGGGCTTATCCGAGAGTGTGGCGTTGTAGGGGAGGTGTCCCCGCACGCGTGCGTATGTCAGAAGTGTCGGCAGTGTCCGCCGGCGCCGGTCCAGTGTCCACCGTTGTCTGAAAACTGCACTTTTCTGACCTCTGACCTCACTGGACGGTCCGCCACACTTTTTTTTACATCTCTCGGGCTTATCCGAGAGTGTGGCTTGTAGGGGAGGTGTCCCCGCACGCGTGCGTATGTCAGAAGTGTCGGCAGTGTCCGCCGGCGCCGGTCCAGTGTCCACCGTTGTCTGAAAACTGCACTTTTCTGACCTCTGACCTCACTGGACGGTCCGCCACACTTTTCTTTACACCTCTCGGGCTTATCCGAGAGTCTGGCGTTGTAGGGGAGGTGTCCCCGCACGCGTGCGTATGTCAGAAGTGTCGGCAGTGTCCGCCGGCGCCGGTCCAGTGTCCACCGTTGTCTGAAAACTGCACTTTTCTGACCTCTGACCTCACTGGACGGTCCGCCACACTTTTCTTTACACCTCTCGGGCTTATCCGAGAGTTTGGCGTTGTAGGGGAGGTGTCCCCGCACGCGTGCGTTTGTCAGAAGTGTCGGCAGTGTCCGCCGGCGCCGGTCCAGTGTCCACCGTTGTCTGAAAACTGCACTTTTCTGACCTCTGACCTCACTAGACGGTCCGCCACACTTTTCTTTACACCTCTCGGGCTTTTCCGAGAGTGTGGCGTTGTAGGGGAGGTGTCCCCGCACGCGTGCGTATGTCAGAAGTGTCGGCAGTGTCCGCCGGCGCCGGTCCAGTGTCCACCGTTGTCTGAAAACTGCACTTTTCTGACCTCTGACCTCACTGGACGGTCCGCCACACTTTTTTTTACATCTCTCGGGCTTATCCGAGAGTGTGGCGTTGTAGGGGAGGTGTCCCCGCACGCGTGCGTATGTCAGAAGTGTCGGCAGTGTCCACCGGTGCCTATCCAGTGTCCACTGTTGTCTGAAAACTGCACTTTTCTGACCTCTGACCTCACTGGACGGTCCGCCACACTTTTCTTTACACCTCTCGGGCTTATCCGAGAGTGTGGCGTTGTAGGGGAGGTGTCCCCGCACGCGTGCGTATGTCAGAAGTGTCGGCAGTGTCCGCCGGCGCCGGTCCAGTGTCCACCGTTGTCTGAAAACTGCACTTTTCTGACCTCTGACCTCACTGGACGGTCCGCCACACTTTTCTTTACACCTCTCGGGCTTATCCGAGAGTGTGGCGTTGTAGGGGAGGTGTCCCCGCACGCGTGCGTATGTCAGAAGTGTCGGCATTGTCCACCGGTGCCTATCCAGTGTCCACTGTTGTCTGAAAACTGCACTTTTCTGACCTCTGACCTCACTGGACGGTCCGCCACACTTTTCTTTACACCTCTCGGGCTTATCCGAGAGTGTGGCGTTGTAGGGGAGGTGTCCCCGCACGCGTGCGTATGTCAGAAGTGTCGGCAGTGTCCACCGGTGCCTATCCAGTGTCCACTGTTGTCTGAAAACTGCACTTTTCTGACCTCTGACCTCACTGGACGGTCCGCCACACTTTTTTTTACACCTCTCGGGCTTATCCGAGAGTGTGGCGTTGTAGGGGAGGTGTCCCCGCACGCGTGCGTATGTCAGAAGTGTCGGCAGTGTCCGCCGGCGCCGGTCCAGTGTCCACCGTTGTCTGAAAACTGCACTTTTCTGACCTCTGACCTCACTGGACGGTCCGCCACACTTTTCTTTACACCTCTCGGGCTTATCCGAGAGTGTGGCGTTGTAGGGGAGGTGTCCCCGCACGCGTGCGTATGTCAGAAGTGTCGGCAGTGTCCACCGGTGCCTATCCAGTGTCCTCTGTTGTCTGAAAACTGCACTTTTCTGACCTCTGACCTCACTGGACGGTCCGCCACACTTTTTTTTACACCTCTCGGGCCGCCGGCGCCGGTCCAGTGTCCACCGTTGTCTGAAAACTGCACTTTTCTGACCTCTGACCTCACTGGACGGTCCGCCACACTTTTTTTTACATCTCTCGGGCTTATCCGAGAGTGTGGCGTTGTAGGGGAGGTGTCCCCGCACGCGTGCGTATGTCAGAAGTGTCGGCAGTGTCCGCCGGCGCCGGTCCAGTGTCCACCGTTGTCTGAAAACTGCACTTTTCTGACCTCTGACCTCACTGGACGGTCCGCCACACTTTTTTTTACATCTCTCGGGCTTATCCGAGAGTGTGGCTTGTAGGGGAGGTGTCCCCGCACGCGTGCGTATGTCAGAAGTGTCGGCAGTGTCCGCCGGCGCCGGTCCAGTGTCCACCGTTGTCTGAAAACTGCACTTTTCTGACCTCTGACCTCACTGGACGGTCCGCCACACTTTTCTTTACACCTCTCGGGCTTATCCGAGAGTCTGGCGTTGTAGGGGAGGTGTCCCCGCACGCGTGCGTATGTCAGAAGTGTCGGCAGTGTCCGCCGGCGCCGGTCCAGTGTCCACCGTTGTCTGAAAACTGCACTTTTCTGACCTCTGACCTCACTGGACGGTCCGCCACACTTTTCTTTACACCTCTCGGGCTTATCCGAGAGTGTGGCGTTGTAGGGGAGGTGTCCCCGCACGCGTGCGTTTGTCAGAAGTGTCGGCAGTGTCCGCCGGCGCCGGTCCAGTGTCCACCGTTGTCTGAAAACTGCACTTTTCTGACCTCTGACCTCACTGGACGGTCCGCCACACTTTTCTTTACACCTCTCGGGCTTATCCGAGAGTGTGGCGTTGTAGGGGAGGTGTCCCCGCACGCGTGCGTATGTCAGAAGTGTCGGCATTGTCCACCGGTGCCTATCCAGTGTCCACTGTTGTCTGAAAACTGCACTTTTCTGACCTCTGACCTCACTGGACGGTCCGCCACACTTTTTTTTACACCTCTCGGGCTTATCCGAGAGTGTGGCGTTGTAGGGGAGGTGTCCCCGCACGCGTGCGTATGTCAGAAGTGTCGGCGGTGTCCGCCGGCGCCGGTCCAGTGTCCACCGTTGTCTGAAAACTGCACTTTTCTGACCTCTGACCTCACTGGACGGTCCGCCACACTTTTCTTTACACCTCTCGGGCTTATCCGAGAGTCTGGCGTTGTAGGGGAGGTGTCCCCGCACGCGTGCGTATGTCAGAAGTGTCGGCAGTGTCCACCGGTGCCTATCCAGTGTCCACTGTTGTCTGAAAACTGCACTTTTCTGACCTCTGACCTCACTGGACGGTCCGCCACACTTTTTTTTACACCTCTCGGGCTTATCCGAGAGTGTGGCGTTGTAGGGGAGGTGTCCCCGCACGCGTGCGTATGTCAGAAGTGTCGGCAGTGTCCGCCGGCGCCGGTCCAGTGTCCACCGTTGTCTGAAAACTGCACTTTTCTGACCTCTGACCTCACTGGACGGTCCGCCACACTTTTTTTTACATCTCTCGGGCTTTTCCGAGAGTGTGGCGTTGTAGGGGAGGTGTCCCCGCACGCGTGCGTATGTCAGAAGTGTCGGCAGTGTCCGCCGGCGCCGGTCCAGTGTCCACCGTTGTCTGAAAACTGCACTTTTCTGACCTCTGACCTCACTGGACGGTCCGCCACACTTTTTTTTACATCTCTCGGGCTTTTCCGAGAGTGTGGCGTTGTAGGGGAGGTGTCCCCGCACGCGTGCGTATGTCAGAAGTGTCGGCAGTGTCCACCGGTGCCTATCCAGTGTCCACTGTTGTCTGAAAACTGCACTTTTCTGACCTCTGACCTCACTGGACGGTCCGCCACACTTTTCTTTACACCTCTCGGGCTTATCCGAGAGTGTGGCGTTGTAGGGGAGGTGTCCCCGCACGCGTGCGTATGTCAGAAGTGTCGGCAGTGTCCGCCGGCGCCGGTCCAGTGTCCACCGTTGTCTGAAAACTGCACTTTTCTGACCTCTGACCTCACTGGACGGTCCGCCACACTTTTCTTTACACCTCTCGGGCTTATCCGAGAGTGTGGCGTTGTAGGGGAGGTGTCCCCGCACGCGTGCGTATGTCAGAAGTGTCGGCATTGTCCACCGGTGCCTATCCAGTGTCCACTGTTGTCTGAAAACTGCACTTTTCTGACCTCTGACCTCACTGGACGGTCCGCCACACTTTTCTTTACACCTCTCGGGCTTATCCGAGAGTGTGGCGTTGTAGGGGAGGTGTCCCCGCACGCGTGCGTATGTCAGAAGTGTCGGCAGTGTCCACCGGTGCCTATCCAGTGTCCACTGTTGTCTGAAAACTGCACTTTTCTGACCTCTGACCTCACTGGACGGTCCGCCACACTTTTTTTTACACCTCTCGGGCTTATCCGAGAGTGTGGCGTTGTAGGGGAGGTGTCCCCGCACGCGTGCGTATGTCAGAAGTGTCGGCGGTGTCCGCCGGCGCCGGTCCAGTGTCCACCGTTGTCTGAAAACTGCACTTTTCTGACCTCTGACCTCACTGGACGGTCCGCCACACTTTTCTTTACACCTCTCGGGCTTATCCGAGAGTCTGGCGTTGTAGGGGAGGTGTCCCCGCACGCGTGCGTATGTCAGAAGTGTCGGCAGTGTCCACCGGTGCCTATCCAGTGTCCACTGTTGTCTGAAAACTGCACTTTTCTGACCTCTGACCTCACTGGACGGTCCGCCACACTTTTTTTTACACCTCTCGGGCTTATCCGAGAGTGTGGCGTTGTAGGGGAGGTGTCCCCGCACGCGTGCGTATGTCAGAAGTGTCGGCAGTGTCCGCCGGCGCCGGTCCAGTGTCCACCGTTGTCTGAAAACTGCACTTTTCTGACCTCTGACCTCACTGGACGGTCCGCCACACTTTTTTTTACATCTCTCGGGCTTATCCGAGAGTGTGGCGTTGTAGGGGAGGTGTCCCCGCACGCGTGCGTATGTCAGAAGTGTCGGCAGTGTCCACCGGTGCCTATCCAGTGTCCACTGTTGTCTGAAAACTGCACTTTTCTGACCTCTGACCTCACTGGACGGTCCGCCACACTTTTCTTTACACCTCTCGGGCTTATCCGAGAGTGTGGCGTTGTAGGGGAGGTGTCCCCGCACGCGTGCGTATGTCAGAAGTGTCGGCATTGTCCACCGGTGCCTATCCAGTGTCCACTGTTGTCTGAAAACTGCACTTTTCTGACCTCTGACCTCACTGGACGGTCCGCCACACTTTTCTTTACACCTCTCGGGCTTATCCGAGAGTGTGGCGTTGTAGGGGAGGTGTCCCCGCACGCGTGCGTATGTCAGAAGTGTCGGCAGTGTCCACCGGTGCCTATCCAGTGTCCACTGTTGTCTGAAAACTGCACTTTTATGACCTCTGACCTCACTGGACGGTCCGCCACACTTTTTTTTACACCTCTCGGGCTTATCCGAGAGTGTGGCGTTGTAGGGGAGGTGTCCCCGCACGCGTGCGTATGTCAGAAGTGTCGGCGGTGTCCGCCGGCGCCGGTCCAGTGTCCACCGTTGTCTGAAAACTGCACTTTTCTGACCTCTGACCTCACTGGACGGTCCGCCACACTTTTCTTTACACCTCTCGGGCTTATCCGAGAGTCTGGCGTTGTAGGGGAGGTGTCCCCGCACGCGTGCGTATGTCAGAAGTGTCGGCAGTGTCCACCGGTGCCTATCCAGTGTCCACTGTTGTCTGAAAACTGCACTTTTCTGACCTCTGACCTCACTGGACGGTCCGCCACACTTTTTTTTACACCTCTCGGGCTTATCCGAGAGTGTGGCGTTGTAGGGGAGGTGTCCCCGCACGCGTGCGTATGTCAGAAGTGTCGGCAGTGTCCGCCGGCGCCGGTCCAGTGTCCACCGTTGTCTGAAAACTGCACTTTTCTGACCTCTGACCTCACTGGACGGTCCGCCACACTTTTTTTTACATCTCTCGGGCTTATCCGAGAGTGTGGCTTGTAGGGGAGGTGTCCCCGCACGCGTGCGTATGTCAGAAGTGTCGGCAGTGTCCGCCGGCGCCGGTCCAGTGTCCACCGTTGTCTGAAAACTGCACTTTTCTGACCTCTGACCTCACTGGACGGTCCGCCACACTTTTCTTTACACCTCTCGGGCTTATCCGAGAGTCTGGCGTTGTAGGGGAGGTGTCCCCGCACGCGTGCGTATGTCAGAAGTGTCGGCAGTGTCCGCCGGCGCCGGTCCAGTGTCCACCGTTGTCTGAAAACTGCACTTTTCTGACCTCTGACCTCACTGGACGGTCCGCCACACTTTTCTTTACACCTCTCGGGCTTATCCGAGAGTGTGGCGTTGTAGGGGAGGTGTCCCCGCACGCGTGCGTTTGTCAGAAGTGTCGGCAGTGTCCGCCGGCGCCGGTCCAGTGTCCACCGTTGTCTGAAAACTGCACTTTTCTGACCTCTGACCTCACTAGACGGTCCGCCACACTTTTCTTTACACCTCTCGGGCTTTTCCGAGAGTGTGGCGTTGTAGGGGAGGTGTCCCCGCACGCGTGCGTATGTCAGAAGTGTCGGCAGTGTCCGCCGGCGCCGGTCCAGTGTCCACCGTTGTCTGAAAACTGCACTTTTCTGACCTCTGACCTCACTGGACGGTCCGCCACACTTTTTTTTACATCTCTCGGGCTTATCCGAGAGTGTGGCGTTGTAGGGGAGGTGTCCCCGCACGCGTGCGTATGTCAGAAGTGTCGGCAGTGTCCACCGGTGCCTATCCAGTGTCCACTGTTGTCTGAAAACTGCACTTTTCTGACCTCTGACCTCACTGGACGGTCCGCCACACTTTTCTTTACACCTCTCGGGCTTATCCGAGAGTGTGGCGTTGTAGGGGAGGTGTCCCCGCACGCGTGCGTATGTCAGAAGTGTCGGCAGTGTCCGCCGGCGCCGGTCCAGTGTCCACCGTTGTCTGAAAACTGCACTTTTCTGACCTCTGACCTCACTGGACGGTCCGCCACACTTTTCTTTACACCTCTCGGGCTTATCCGAGAGTGTGGCGTTGTAGGGGAGGTGTCCCCGCACGCGTGCGTATGTCAGAAGTGTCGGCATTGTCCACCGGTGCCTATCCAGTGTCCACTGTTGTCTGAAAACTGCACTTTTCTGACCTCTGACCTCACTGGACGGTCCGCCACACTTTTCTTTACACCTCTCGGGCTTATCCGAGAGTGTGGCGTTGTAGGGGAGGTGTCCCCGCACGCGTGCGTATGTCAGAAGTGTCGGCAGTGTCCACCGGTGCCTATCCAGTGTCCACTGTTGTCTGAAAACTGCACTTTTCTGACCTCTGACCTCACTGGACGGTCCGCCACACTTTTTTTTACACCTCTCGGGCTTATCCGAGAGTGTGGCGTTGTAGGGGAGGTGTCCCCGCACGCGTGCGTATGTCAGAAGTGTCGGCAGTGTCCGCCGGCGCCGGTCCAGTGTCCACCGTTGTCTGAAAACTGCACTTTTCTGACCTCTGACCTCACTGGACGGTCCGCCACACTTTTTTTTACATCTCTCGGGCTTATCCGAGAGTGTGGCTTGTAGGGGAGGTGTCCCCGCACGCGTGCGTATGTCAGAAGTGTCGGCAGTGTCCGCCGGCGCCGGTCCAGTGTCCACCGTTGTCTGAAAACTGCACTTTTCTGACCTCTGACCTCACTGGACGGTCCGCCACACTTTTCTTTACACCTCTCGGGCTTATCCGAGAGTGTGGCGTTGTAGGGGAGGTGTCCCCGCACGCGTGCGTATGTCAGAAGTGTCGGCAGTGTCCACCGGTGCCTATCCAGTGTCCACTGTTGTCTGAAAACTGCACTTTTCTGACCTCTGACCTCACTGGACGGTCCGCCACACTTTTCTTTACACCTCTCGGGCTTATCCGAGAGTGTGGCGTTGTAGGGGAGGTGTCCCCGCACGCGTGCGTATGTCAGAAGTGTCGGCATTGTCCACCGGTGCCTATCCAGTGTCCACTGTTGTCTGAAAACTGCACTTTTCTGACCTCTGACCTCACTGGACGGTCCGCCACACTTTTCTTTACACCTCTCGGGCTTATCCGAGAGTGTGGCGTTGTAGGGGAGGTGTCCCCGCACGCGTGCGTATGTCAGAAGTGTCGGCAGTGTCCACCGGTGCCTATCCAGTGTCCACTGTTGTCTGAAAACTGCACTTTTATGACCTCTGACCTCACTGGACGGTCCGCCACACTTTTTTTTACACCTCTCGGGCTTATCCGAGAGTGTGGCGTTGTAGGGGAGGTGTCCCCGCACGCGTGCGTATGTCAGAAGTGTCGGCGGTGTCCGCCGGCGCCGGTCCAGTGTCCACCGTTGTCTGAAAACTGCACTTTTCTGACCTCTGACCTCACTGGACGGTCCGCCACACTTTTCTTTACACCTCTCGGGCTTATCCGAGAGTCTGGCGTTGTAGGGGAGGTGTCCCCGCACGCGTGCGTATGTCAGAAGTGTCGGCAGTGTCCACCGGTGCCTATCCAGTGTCCACTGTTGTCTGAAAACTGCACTTTTCTGACCTCTGACCTCACTGGACGGTCCGCCACACTTTTTTTTACACCTCTCGGGCTTATCCGAGAGTGTGGCGTTGTAGGGGAGGTGTCCCCGCACGCGTGCGTATGTCAGAAGTGTCGGCAGTGTCCGCCGGCGCCGGTCCAGTGTCCACCGTTGTCTGAAAACTGCACTTTTCTGACCTCTGACCTCACTGGACGGTCCGCCACACTTTTTTTTACATCTCTCGGGCTTATCCGAGAGTGTGGCTTGTAGGGGAGGTGTCCCCGCACGCGTGCGTATGTCAGAAGTGTCGGCAGTGTCCGCCGGCGCCGGTCCAGTGTCCACCGTTGTCTGAAAACTGCACTTTTCTGACCTCTGACCTCACTGGACGGTCCGCCACACTTTTCTTTACACCTCTCGGGCTTATCCGAGAGTCTGGCGTTGTAGGGGAGGTGTCCCCGCACGCGTGCGTATGTCAGAAGTGTCGGCAGTGTCCGCCGGCGCCGGTCCAGTGTCCACCGTTGTCTGAAAACTGCACTTTTCTGACCTCTGACCTCACTGGACGGTCCGCCACACTTTTCTTTACACCTCTCGGGCTTATCCGAGAGTGTGGCGTTGTAGGGGAGGTGTCCCCGCACGCGTGCGTTTGTCAGAAGTGTCGGCAGTGTCCGCCGGCGCCGGTCCAGTGTCCACCGTTGTCTGAAAACTGCACTTTTCTGACCTCTGACCTCACTAGACGGTCCGCCACACTTTTCTTTACACCTCTCGGGCTTTTCCGAGAGTGTGGCGTTGTAGGGGAGGTGTCCCCGCACGCGTGCGTATGTCAGAAGTGTCGGCAGTGTCCGCCGGCGCCGGTCCAGTGTCCACCGTTGTCTGAAAACTGCACTTTTCTGACCTCTGACCTCACTGGACGGTCCGCCACACTTTTTTTTACATCTCTCGGGCTTATCCGAGAGTGTGGCGTTGTAGGGGAGGTGTCCCCGCACGCGTGCGTATGTCAGAAGTGTCGGCAGTGTCCACCGGTGCCTATCCAGTGTCCACTGTTGTCTGAAAACTGCACTTTTCTGACCTCTGACCTCACTGGACGGTCCGCCACACTTTTCTTTACACCTCTCGGGCTTATCCGAGAGTGTGGCGTTGTAGGGGAGGTGTCCCCGCACGCGTGCGTATGTCAGAAGTGTCGGCAGTGTCCGCCGGCGCCGGTCCAGTGTCCACCGTTGTCTGAAAACTGCACTTTTCTGACCTCTGACCTCACTGGACGGTCCGCCACACTTTTCTTTACACCTCTCGGGCTTATCCGAGAGTGTGGCGTTGTAGGGGAGGTGTCCCCGCACGCGTGCGTATGTCAGAAGTGTCGGCATTGTCCACCGGTGCCTATCCAGTGTCCACTGTTGTCTGAAAACTGCACTTTTCTGACCTCTGACCTCACTGGACGGTCCGCCACACTTTTCTTTACACCTCTCGGGCTTATCCGAGAGTGTGGCGTTGTAGGGGAGGTGTCCCCGCACGCGTGCGTATGTCAGAAGTGTCGGCAGTGTCCACCGGTGCCTATCCAGTGTCCACTGTTGTCTGAAAACTGCACTTTTCTGACCTCTGACCTCACTGGACGGTCCGCCACACTTTTTTTTACACCTCTCGGGCTTATCCGAGAGTGTGGCGTTGTAGGGGAGGTGTCCCCGCACGCGTGCGTATGTCAGAAGTGTCGGCAGTGTCCGCCGGCGCCGGTCCAGTGTCCACCGTTGTCTGAAAACTGCACTTTTCTGACCTCTGACCTCACTGGACGGTCCGCCACACTTTTTTTTACATCTCTCGGGCTTATCCGAGAGTGTGGCTTGTAGGGGAGGTGTCCCCGCACGCGTGCGTATGTCAGAAGTGTCGGCAGTGTCCGCCGGCGCCGGTCCAGTGTCCACCGTTGTCTGAAAACTGCACTTTTCTGACCTCTGACCTCACTGGACGGTCCGCCACACTTTTCTTTACACCTCTCGGGCTTATCCGAGAGTGTGGCGTTGTAGGGGAGGTGTCCCCGCACGCGTGCGTATGTCAGAAGTGTCGGCAGTGTCCACCGGTGCCTATCCAGTGTCCTCTGTTGTCTGAAAACTGCACTTTTCTGACCTCTGACCTCACTGGACGGTCCGCCACACTTTTTTTTACACCTCTCGGGCCGCCGGCGCCGGTCCAGTGTCCACCGTTGTCTGAAAACTGCACTTTTCTGACCTCTGACCTCACTGGACGGTCCGCCACACTTTTTTTTACATCTCTCGGGCTTATCCGAGAGTGTGGCGTTGTAGGGGAGGTGTCCCCGCACGCGTGCGTATGTCAGAAGTGTCGGCAGTGTCCGCCGGCGCCGGTCCAGTGTCCACCGTTGTCTGAAAACTGCACTTTTCTGACCTCTGACCTCACTGGACGGTCCGCCACACTTTTTTTTACATCTCTCGGGCTTATCCGAGAGTGTGGCTTGTAGGGGAGGTGTCCCCGCACGCGTGCGTATGTCAGAAGTGTCGGCAGTGTCCGCCGGCGCCGGTCCAGTGTCCACCGTTGTCTGAAAACTGCACTTTTCTGACCTCTGACCTCACTGGACGGTCCGCCACACTTTTCTTTACACCTCTCGGGCTTATCCGAGAGTCTGGCGTTGTAGGGGAGGTGTCCCCGCACGCGTGCGTATGTCAGAAGTGTCGGCAGTGTCCGCCGGCGCCGGTCCAGTGTCCACCGTTGTCTGAAAACTGCACTTTTCTGACCTCTGACCTCACTGGACGGTCCGCCACACTTTTCTTTACACCTCTCGGGCTTATCCGAGAGTGTGGCGTTGTAGGGGAGGTGTCCCCGCACGCGTGCGTTTGTCAGAAGTGTCGGCAGTGTCCGCCGGCGCCGGTCCAGTGTCCACCGTTGTCTGAAAACTGCACTTTTCTGACCTCTGACCTCACTAGACGGTCCGCCACACTTTTCTTTACACCTCTCGGGCTTTTCCGAGAGTGTGGCGTTGTAGGGGAGGTGTCCCCGCACGCGTGCGTATGTCAGAAGTGTCGGCAGTGTCCGCCGGCGCCGGTCCAGTGTCCACCGTTGTCTGAAAACTGCACTTTTCTGACCTCTGACCTCACTGGACGGTCCGCCACACTTTTTTTTACATCTCTCGGGCTTATCCGAGAGTGTGGCGTTGTAGGGGAGGTGTCCCCGCACGCGTGCGTATGTCAGAAGTGTCGGCAGTGTCCACCGGTGCCTATCCAGTGTCCACTGTTGTCTGAAAACTGCACTTTTCTGACCTCTGACCTCACTGGACGGTCCGCCACACTTTTCTTTACACCTCTCGGGCTTATCCGAGAGTGTGGCGTTGTAGGGGAGGTGTCCCCGCACGCGTGCGTATGTCAGAAGTGTCGGCAGTGTCCGCCGGCGCCGGTCCAGTGTCCACCGTTGTCTGAAAACTGCACTTTTCTGACCTCTGACCTCACTGGACGGTCCGCCACACTTTTCTTTACACCTCTCGGGCTTATCCGAGAGTGTGGCGTTGTAGGGGAGGTGTCCCCGCACGCGTGCGTATGTCAGAAGTGTCGGCATTGTCCACCGGTGCCTATCCAGTGTCCACTGTTGTCTGAAAACTGCACTTTTCTGACCTCTGACCTCACTGGACGGTCCGCCACACTTTTCTTTACACCTCTCGGGCTTATCCGAGAGTGTGGCGTTGTAGGGGAGGTGTCCCCGCACGCGTGCGTATGTCAGAAGTGTCGGCAGTGTCCACCGGTGCCTATCCAGTGTCCACTGTTGTCTGAAAACTGCACTTTTCTGACCTCTGACCTCACTGGACGGTCCGCCACACTTTTTTTTACACCTCTCGGGCTTATCCGAGAGTGTGGCGTTGTAGGGGAGGTGTCCCCGCACGCGTGCGTATGTCAGAAGTGTCGGCAGTGTCCGCCGGCGCCGGTCCAGTGTCCACCGTTGTCTGAAAACTGCACTTTTCTGACCTCTGACCTCACTGGACGGTCCGCCACACTTTTCTTTACACCTCTCGGGCTTATCCGAGAGTCTGGCGTTGTAGGGGAGGTGTCCCCGCACGCGTGCGTATGTCAGAAGTGTCGGCAGTGTCCGCCGGCGCCGGTCCAGTGTCCACCGTTGTCTGAAAACTGCACTTTTCTGACCTCTGACCTCACTGGACGGTCCGCCACACTTTTCTTTACACCTCTCGGGCTTATCCGAGAGTGTGGCGTTGTAGGGGAGGTGTCCCCGCACGCGTGCGTATGTCAGAAGTGTCGGCATTGTCCACCGGTGCCTATCCAGTGTCCACTGTTGTCTGAAAACTGCACTTTTCTGACCTCTGACCTCACTGGACGGTCCGCCACACTTTTCTTTACACCTCTCGGGCTTATCCGAGAGTGTGGCGTTGTAGGGGAGGTGTCCCCGCACGCGTGCGTATGTCAGAAGTGTCGGCAGTGTCCACCGGTGCCTATCCAGTGTCCACTGTTGTCTGAAAACTGCACTTTTCTGACCTCTGACCTCACTGGACGGTCCGCCACACTTTTCTTTACACCTCTCGGGCTTATCCGAGAGTCTGGCGTTGTAGGGGAGGTGTCCCCGCACGCGTGCGTATGTCAGAAGTGTCGGCAGTGTCCGCCGGCGCCGGTCCAGTGTCCACCGTTGTCTGAAAACTGCACTTTTCTGACCTCTGACCTCACTGGACGGTCCGCCACACTTTTCTTTACACCTCTCGGGCTTATCCGAGAGTGTGGCGTTGTAGGGGAGGTGTCCCCGCACGCGTGCGTATGTCAGAAGTGTCGGCATTGTCCACCGGTGCCTATCCAGTGTCCACTGTTGTCTGAAAACTGCACTTTTCTGACCTCTGACCTCACTGGACGGTCCGCCACACTTTTCTTTACACCTCTCGGGCTTATCCGAGAGTGTGGCGTTGTAGGGGAGGTGTCCCCGCACGCGTGCGTATGTCAGAAGTGTCGGCAGTGTCCACCGGTGCCTATCCAGTGTCCACTGTTGTCTGAAAACTGCACTTTTCTGACCTCTGACCTCACTGGACGGTCCGCCACACTTTTTTTTACACCTCTCGGGCTTATCCGAGAGTGTGGCGTTGTAGGGGAGGTGTCCCCGCACGCGTGCGTATGTCAGAAGTGTCGGCAGTGTCCGCCGGCGCCGGTCCAGTGTCCACCGTTGTCTGAAAACTGCACTTTTCTGACCTCTGACCTCACTGGACGGTCCGCCACACTTTTTTTTACATCTCTCGGGCTTATCCGAGAGTGTGGCTTGTAGGGGAGGTGTCCCCGCACGCGTGCGTATGTCAGAAGTGTCGGCAGTGTCCGCCGGCGCCGGTCCAGTGTCCACCGTTGTCTGAAAACTGCACTTTTCTGACCTCTGACCTCACTGGACGGTCCGCCACACTTTTCTTTACACCTCTCGGGCTTATCCGAGAGTCTGGCGTTGTAGGGGAGGTGTCCCCGCACGCGTGCGTATGTCAGAAGTGTTGGCAGTGTCCGCCGGCGCCGGTCCAGTGTCCACCGTTGTCTGAAAACTGCACTTTTCTGACCTCTGACCTCACTGGACGGTCCGCCACACTTTTCTTTACACCTCTCGGGCTTATCCGAGAGTGTGGCGTTGTAGGGGAGGTGTCCCCGCACGCGTGCGTTTGTCAGAAGTGTCGGCAGTGTCCGCCGGCGCCGGTCCAGTGTCCACCGTTGTCTGAAAACTGCACTTTTCTGACCTCTGACCTCACTGGACGGTCCGCCACACTTTTCTTTACACCTCTCGGGCTTATCCGAGAGTCTGGCGTTGTAGGGGAGGTGTCCCCGCACGCGTGCGTATGTCAGAAGTGTCGGCAGTGTCCGCCGGCGCCGGTCCAGTGTCCACCGTTGTCTGAAAACTGCACTTTTCTGACCTCTGACCTCACTGGACGGTCCGCCACACTTTTCTTTACACCTCTCGGGCTTATCCGAGAGTGTGGCGTTGTAGGGGAGGTGTCCCCGCACGCGTGCGTATGTCAGAAGTGTCGGCATTGTCCACCGGTGCCTATCCAGTGTCCACTGTTGTCTGAAAACTGCACTTTTCTGACCTCTGACCTCACTGGACGGTCCGCCACACTTTTCTTTACACCTCTCGGGCTTATCCGAGAGTGTGGCGTTGTAGGGGAGGTGTCCCCGCACGCGTGCGTATGTCAGAAGTGTCGGCAGTGTCCACCGGTGCCTATCCAGTGTCCACTGTTGTCTGAAAACTGCACTTTTCTGACCTCTGACCTCACTGGACGGTCCGCCACACTTTTTTTTACACCTCTCGGGCTTATCCGAGAGTGTGGCGTTGTAGGGGAGGTGTCCCCGCACGCGTGCGTATGTCAGAAGTGTCGGCAGTGTCCGCCGGCGCCGGTCCAGTGTCCACCGTTGTCTGAAAACTGCACTTTTCTGACCTCTGACCTCACTGGACGGTCCGCCACACTTTTTTTTACATCTCTCGGGCTTATCCGAGAGTGTGGCGTTGTAGGGGAGGTGTCCCCGCACGCGTGCGTATGTCAGAAGTGTCGGCAGTGTCCACCGGTGCCTATCCAGTGTCCACTGTTGTCTGAAAACTGCACTTTTCTGACCTCTGACCTCACTGGACGGTCCGCCACACTTTTCTTTACACCTCTCGGGCTTATCCGAGAGTGTGGCGTTGTAGGGGAGGTGTCCCCGCACGCGTGCGTATGTCAGAAGTGTCGGCAGTGTCCGCCGGCGCCGGTCCAGTGTCCACCGTTGTCTGAAAACTGCACTTTTCTGACCTCTGACCTCACTGGACGGTCCGCCACACTTTTCTTTACACCTCTCGGGCTTATCCGAGAGTGTGGCGTTGTAGGGGAGGTGTCCCCGCACGCGTGCGTATGTCAGAAGTGTCGGCATTGTCCACCGGTGCCTATCCAGTGTCCACTGTTGTCTGAAAACTGCACTTTTCTGACCTCTGACCTCACTGGACGGTCCGCCACACTTTTCTTTACACCTCTCGGGCTTATCCGAGAGTGTGGCGTTGTAGGGGAGGTGTCCCCGCACGCGTGCGTATGTCAGAAGTGTCGGCAGTGTCCACCGGTGCCTATCCAGTGTCCACTGTTGTCTGAAAACTGCACTTTTCTGACCTCTGACCTCACTGGACGGTCCGCCACACTTTTTTTTACACCTCTCGGGCTTATCCGAGAGTGTGGCGTTGTAGGGGAGGTGTCCCCGCACGCGTGCGTATGTCAGAAGTGTCGGCAGTGTCCGCCGGCGCCGGTCCAGTGTCCACCGTTGTCTGAAAACTGCACTTTTCTGACCTCTGACCTCACTGGACGGTCCGCCACACTTTTCTTTACACCTCTCGGGCTTATCCGAGAGTCTGGCGTTGTAGGGGAGGTGTCCCCGCACGCGTGCGTATGTCAGAAGTGTCGGCAGTGTCCGCCGGCGCCGGTCCAGTGTCCACCGTTGTCTGAAAACTGCACTTTTCTGACCTCTGACCTCACTGGACGGTCCGCCACACTTTTCTTTACACCTCTCGGGCTTATCCGAGAGTGTGGCGTTGTAGGGGAGGTGTCCCCGCACGCGTGCGTATGTCAGAAGTGTCGGCATTGTCCACCGGTGCCTATCCAGTGTCCACTGTTGTCTGAAAACTGCACTTTTCTGACCTCTGACCTCACTGGACGGTCCGCCACACTTTTCTTTACACCTCTCGGGCTTATCCGAGAGTGTGGCGTTGTAGGGGAGGTGTCCCCGCACGCGTGCGTATGTCAGAAGTGTCGGCAGTGTCCACCGGTGCCTATCCAGTGTCCACTGTTGTCTGAAAACTGCACTTTTCTGACCTCTGACCTCACTGGACGGTCCGCCACACTTTTCTTTACACCTCTCGGGCTTATCCGAGAGTCTGGCGTTGTAGGGGAGGTGTCCCCGCACGCGTGCGTATGTCAGAAGTGTCGGCAGTGTCCGCCGGCGCCGGTCCAGTGTCCACCGTTGTCTGAAAACTGCACTTTTCTGACCTCTGACCTCACTGGACGGTCCGCCACACTTTTCTTTACACCTCTCGGGCTTATCCGAGAGTGTGGCGTTGTAGGGGAGGTGTCCCCGCACGCGTGCGTATGTCAGAAGTGTCGGCATTGTCCACCGGTGCCTATCCAGTGTCCACTGTTGTCTGAAAACTGCACTTTTCTGACCTCTGACCTCACTGGACGGTCCGCCACACTTTTCTTTACACCTCTCGGGCTTATCCGAGAGTGTGGCGTTGTAGGGGAGGTGTCCCCGCACGCGTGCGTATGTCAGAAGTGTCGGCAGTGTCCACCGGTGCCTATCCAGTGTCCACTGTTGTCTGAAAACTGCACTTTTCTGACCTCTGACCTCACTGGACGGTCCGCCACACTTTTTTTTACACCTCTCGGGCTTATCCGAGAGTGTGGCGTTGTAGGGGAGGTGTCCCCGCACGCGTGCGTATGTCAGAAGTGTCGGCAGTGTCCGCCGGCGCCGGTCCAGTGTCCACCGTTGTCTGAAAACTGCACTTTTCTGACCTCTGACCTCACTGGACGGTCCGCCACACTTTTTTTTACATCTCTCGGGCTTATCCGAGAGTGTGGCTTGTAGGGGAGGTGTCCCCGCACGCGTGCGTATGTCAGAAGTGTCGGCAGTGTCCGCCGGCGCCGGTCCAGTGTCCACCGTTGTCTGAAAACTGCACTTTTCTGACCTCTGACCTCACTGGACGGTCCGCCACACTTTTCTTTACACCTCTCGGGCTTATCCGAGAGTCTGGCGTTGTAGGGGAGGTGTCCCCGCACGCGTGCGTATGTCAGAAGTGTTGGCAGTGTCCGCCGGCGCCGGTCCAGTGTCCACCGTTGTCTGAAAACTGCACTTTTCTGACCTCTGACCTCACTGGACGGTCCGCCACACTTTTCTTTACACCTCTCGGGCTTATCCGAGAGTCTGGCGTTGTAGGGGAGGTGTCCCCGCACGCGTGCGTATGTCAGAAGTGTCGGCAGTGTCCGCCGGCGCCGGTCCAGTGTCCACCGTTGTCTGAAAACTGCACTTTTCTGACCTCTGACCTCACTGGACGGTCCGCCACACTTTTCTTTACACCTCTCGGGCTTATCCGAGAGTGTGGCGTTGTAGGGGAGGTGTCCCCGCACGCGTGCGTATGTCAGAAGTGTCGGCATTGTCCACCGGTGCCTATCCAGTGTCCACTGTTGTCTGAAAACTGCACTTTTCTGACCTCTGACCTCACTGGACGGTCCGCCACACTTTTCTTTACACCTCTCGGGCTTATCCGAGAGTGTGGCGTTGTAGGGGAGGTGTCCCCGCACGCGTGCGTATGTCAGAAGTGTCGGCAGTGTCCACCGGTGCCTATCCAGTGTCCACTGTTGTCTGAAAACTGCACTTTTCTGACCTCTGACCTCACTGGACGGTCCGCCACACTTTTTTTTACACCTCTCGGGCTTATCCGAGAGTGTGGCGTTGTAGGGGAGGTGTCCCCGCACGCGTGCGTATGTCAGAAGTGTCGGCAGTGTCCGCCGGCGCCGGTCCAGTGTCCACCGTTGTCTGAAAACTGCACTTTTCTGACCTCTGACCTCACTGGACGGTCCGCCACACTTTTTTTTACATCTCTCGGGCTTATCCGAGAGTGTGGCTTGTAGGGGAGGTGTCCCCGCACGCGTGCGTATGTCAGAAGTGTCGGCAGTGTCCGCCGGCGCCGGTCCAGTGTCCACCGTTGTCTGAAAACTGCACTTTTCTGACCTCTGACCTCACTGGACGGTCCGCCACACTTTTCTTTACACCTCTCGGGCTTATCCGAGAGTCTGGCGTTGTAGGGGAGGTGTCCCCGCACGCGTGCGTATGTCAGAAGTGTTGGCAGTGTCCGCCGGCGCCGGTCCAGTGTCCACCGTTGTCTGAAAACTGCACTTTTCTGACCTCTGACCTCACTGGACGGTCCGCCACACTTTTCTTTACACCTCTCGGGCTTATCCGAGAGTGTGGCGTTGTAGGGGAGGTGTCCCCGCACGCGTGCGTTTGTCAGAAGTGTCGGCAGTGTCCGCCGGCGCCGGTCCAGTGTCCACCGTTGTCTGAAAACTGCACTTTTCTGACCTCTGACCTCACTAGACGGTCCGCCACACTTTTCTTTACACCTCTCGGGCTTTTCCGAGAGTGTGGCGTTGTAGGGGAGGTGTCCCCGCACGCGTGCGTATGTCAGAAGTGTCGGCAGTGTCCGCCGGCGCCGGTCCAGTGTCCACCGTTGTCTGAAAACTGCACTTTTCTGACCTCTGACCTCACTGGACGGTCCGCCACACTTTTTTTTACATCTCTCGGGCTTATCCGAGAGTGTGGCGTTGTAGGGGAGGTGTCCCCGCACGCGTGCGTATGTCAGAAGTGTCGGCAGTGTCCGCCGGCGCCGGTCCAGTGTCCACCGTTGTCTGAAAACTGCACTTTTCTGACCTCTGACCTCACTGGACGGTCCGCCACACTTTTTTTTACATCTCTCGGGCTTATCCGAGAGTGTGCCGTTGTAGGGGAGGTGTCCCCGCACGCGTGCGTATGTCAGAAGTGTCGGCAGTGTCCGCCGGCGCCGGTCCAGTTTCCACCGTTGTCTGAAAACTACACTTTTCTGACCTCTGACCTCACTGGACGGTCCGCCACACTTTTTTTTACATCTCTCGGGCTTATCCGAGAGTGTGGCGTTGTAGGGGAGGTGTCCCCGCACGCGTGCGTATGTCAGAAGTGTCGGCAGTGTCCGCCGGCGCCGGTCCAGTGTCCACCGTTGTCTGAAAACTGCACTTTTCTGACCTCTGACCTCACTGGACGGTCCGCCACACTTTTCTTTACACCTCTCGGGCTTATCCGAGAGTCTGGCGTTGTAGGGGAGGTGTCCCCGCACGCGTGCGTATGTCAGAAGTGTCGGCAGTGTCCGCCGGCGCCGGTCCAGTGTCCACCGTTGTCTGAAAACTGCACTTTTCTGACCTCTGACCTCACTGGACGGTCCGCCACACTTTTCTTTACACCTCTCGGGCTTATCCGAGAGTGTGGCGTTGTAGGGGAGGTGTCCCCGCACGCGTGCGTATGTCAGAAGTGTCGGCAGTGTCCGCCGGCGCCGGTCCAGTGTCCACCGTTGTCTGAAAACTGCACTTTTCTGACCTCTGACCTCACTGGACGGTCCGCCACACTTTTCTTTACACCTCTCGGGCTTATCCGAGAGTGTGGCGTTGTAGGGGAGGTGTCCCCACACGCGTGCGTATGTCAGAAGTGTCGGCAGTGTCCACCGGTGCCTGTCCAATGTCCACTGTTGTCTGAAAACGGCACTTTTCTGACCTCTGACCTCACTGGACGGTCCGCCACACTTTTCTTTACACCTCTCGGGCTTATCCGAGAGTCTGGCGTTGTAGGGGAGGTGTCCCCGCACGCGTGCGTATGTCAGAAGTGTCGGCAGTGTCCGCCGGCGCCGGTCCAGTGTCCACCGTTGTCTGAAAACTGCACTTTTCTGACCTCTGACCTCACTGGACGGTCCGCCACACTTTTCTTTACACCTCTCGGGCTTATCCGAGAGTGTGGCGTTGTAGGGGAGGTGTCCCCGCACGCGTGCGTATGTCAGAAGTGTCGGCAGTGTCCGCCGGCGCCGGTCCAGTGTCCACCGTTGTCTGAAAACTGCACTTTTCTGACCTCTGACCTCACTGGACGGTCCGCCACACTTTTTTTTACATCTCTCGGGCTTATCCGAGAGTGTGGCGTTGTAGGGGAGGTGTCCCCGCACACGTGCGTATGTCAGAAGTGTCGGCAGTGTCCGCCGGCGCCGGTCCAGTGTCCACCGTTGTCTGAAAACTGCACTTTTCTGACCTCTGACCTCACTGGACGGTCCGCCACACTTTTTTTTACATCTCTCGGGCTTATCCGAGAGTGTGGCGTTGTAGGGGAGGTGTCCCCGCACGCGTGCGTATGTCAGAAGTGTCGGCAGTGTCCGCCGGCGCCGGTCCAGTGTCCACCGTTGTCTGAAAACTGCACTTTTCTGACCTCTGACCTCACTGGACGGTCCGCCACACTTTTCTTTACACCTCTCGGGCTTATCCGAGAGTGTGGCGTTGTAGGGGAGGTGTCCCCGCACGCGTGCGTATGTCAGAAGTGTCGGCAGTGTCCGCCGGCGCCGGTCCAGTGTCCACCGTTGTCTGAAAACTGCACTTTTCTGACCTCTGACCTCACTGGACGGTCCGCCACACTTTTCTTTACACCTCTTGGGCTTATCCGAGAGTGTGGCGTTGTAGGGGAGGTGTCCCCACACGCGTGCGTATGTCAGAAGTGTCGGCAGTGTCCACCGGTGCCTGTCCAATGTCCACTGTTGTCTGAAAACGGCACTTTTCTGACCTCTGACCTCACTGGACGGTCCGCCACACTTTTCTTTACACCTCTCGGGCTTATCCGAGAGTCTGGCGTTGTAGGGGAGGTGTCCCCGCACGCGTGCGTATGTCAGAAGTGTCGGCAGTGTCCGCCGGCGCCGGTCCAGTGTCCACCGTTGTCTGAAAACTGCACTTTTCTGACCTCTGACCTCACTGGACGGTCCGCCACACTTTTCTTTACACCTCTCGGGCTTATCCGAGAGTGTGGCGTTGTAGGGGAGGTGTCCCCGCACGCGTGCGTATGTCAGAAGTGTCGGCAGTGTCCACCGGTGCCTGTCCAGTGTCCACTGTTGTCTGAAAACGGCACTTTTCTGACCTCTGACCTCACTGGACGGTCCGCCACACTGTTTTTTACACCTCTCGGGCTTATCCGAGAGTGTGGCGTTGTAGGGGAGGTGTCCCCGCACGCGTGCGTATGTCAGAAGTGTCGGCAGTGTCCGCCGGCGCCGGTCCAGTGTCCACCGTTGTCTGAAAACTGCACTTTTCTGACCTCTGACCTCACTGGACGGTCCGCCACACTTTTCTTTACACCTCTCGGGCTTATCCGAGAGTCTGGCGTTGTAGGGGAGGTGTCCCCGCACGCGTGCGTATGTCAGAAGTGTCGGCAGTGTCCGCCGGCGCCGGTCCAGTGTCCACCGTTGTCTGAAAACTGCACTTTTCTGACCTCTGACCTCTCTGGACGGTCCGCCACACTTTTCTTTACACCTCTCGGGCTTATCCGAGAGTGTGGCGTTGTAGGGGAGGTGTCCCCGCACGCGTGCGTATGTCAGAAGTGTCGGCAGTGTCCACCGGTGCCTGTCCAGTGTCCACTGTTGTCTGAAAACGGCACTTTTCTGACCTCTGACCTCACTGGACGGTCCGCCACACTTTTTTTTACACCTCTCGGGCTTATCCGAGAGTGTGGCGTTGTAGGGGAGGTGTCCCCGCACGCGTGCGTATGTCAGAAGTGTCGGCAGTGTCCGCCGGCGCCGGTCAAGTGTCCACCGTTGTCTGAAAACTGCACTTTTCTGACCTCTGACCTCACTGGACGGTCCGCCACACTTTTCTTTACACCTCTCGGGCTTATCCGAGAGTCTGGCGTTGTAGGGGAGGTGTCCCCGCACGCGTGCGTATGTCAGAAGTGTCGGCAGTGTCCGCCGGCGCCGGTCCAGTGTCCACCGTTGTCTGAAAACTGCACTTTTCTGACCTCTGACCTCACTGGACGGTCCGCCACACTTTTTTTTACATCTCTCGGGCTTATCCGAGAGTGTGGCGTTGTAGGGGAGGTGTCCCCGCACGCGTGCGTATGTCAGAAGTGTCGGCAGTGTCCGCCGGCGCCGGTCCAGTGTCCACCGTTGTTTGAAAACTGCACTTTTCTGACCTCTGACCTCACTGGACGGTCCGCCACACTTTTTTTTACATGTCTCGGGCTTATCCGAGAGTCTGGCGTTGTAGGGGAGGTGTCCCCGCACGCGTGCGTATGTCAGAAGTGTCGGCAGTGTCCGCCGGCGCCGGTCCAGTGTCCACCGTTGTCTGAAAACTGCACTTTTCTGACCTCTGACCTCACTGGACGGTCCGCCACACTTTTCTTTACACCTCTCGGGCTTATCCGAGAGTCTGGCGTTGTAGGGGAGGTTTCCCCGCACGCGTGCGTATGTCAGAAGTGTCGGCAGTGTCCGCCGGTGCCGGTCCAGTGTCCACCGTTGTCTGAAAACTGCACTTTTCTGACCTCTGACCTCACTGGACGGTCCGCCACACTTTTCTTTACACCTCTCGGGCTTATCCGAGAGTGTGGCGTTGTAGGGGAGGTGTCCCCGCACGCGTGCGTATGTCAGAAGTGTCGGCAGTGTCCACCGGTGCCTGTCCAGTGTCCACTGTTGTCTGAAAACGGCACTTTTCTGACCTCTGACCTCACTGGACGGTCCGCCACACTTTTTTTTACACCTCTCGGGCTTATCCGAGAGTGTGGCGTTGTAGGGGAGGTGTCCCCGCACGCGTGCGTATGTCAGAAGTGTCGGCAGTGTCCGCCGGCGCCGGTCCAGTGTCCACCGTTGTCTGAAAACTGCACTTTTCTGACCTCTGACCTCACTGGACGGTCCGCCACACTTTTTTTTACATCTCTCGGGCTTATCCGAGAGTGTGGCGTTGTAGGGGAGGTGTCCCCGCACACGTGCGTATGTCAGAAGTGTCGGCAGTGTCCGCCGGCGCCGGTCCAGTGTCCACCGTTGTCTGAAAACTGCACTTTTCTGACCTCTGACCTCACTGGACGGTCCGCCACACTTTTTTTTACATCTCTCGGGCTTATCCGAGAGTGTGGCGTTGTAGGGGAGGTGTCCCCGCACGCGTGCGTATGTCAGAAGTGTCGGCAGTGTCCGCCGGCGCCGGTCCAGTGTCCACCGTTGTCTGAAAACTGCACTTTTCTGACCTCTGACCTCACTGGACGGTCCGCCACACTTTTCTTTACACCTCTCGGGCTTATCCGAGAGTGTGGCGTTGTAGGGGAGGTGTCCCCGCACGCGTGCGTATGTCAGAAGTGTCGGCAGTGTCCGCCGGCGCCGGTCCAGTGTCCACCGTTGTCTGAAAACTGCACTTTTCTGACCTCTGACCTCACTGGACGGTCCGCCACACTTTTCTTTACACCTCTCGGGCTTATCCGAGAGTCTGGCGTTGTAGGGGAGGTGTCCCCGCACGCGTGCGTATGTCAGAAGTGTCGGCAGTGTCCGCCGGCGCCGGTCCAGTGTCCACCGTTGTCTGAAAACTGCACTTTTCTGACCTCTGACCTCACTGGACGGTCCGCCACACTTTTCTTTACACCTCTCGGGCTTATCCGAGAGTCTGGCGTTGTAGGGGAGGTGTCCCCGCACGCGTGCGTATGTCAGAAGTGTCGGCAGTGTCCGCCGGCGCCGGTCCAGTGTCCACCGTTGTCTGAAAACTGCACTTTTCTGACCTCTGACCTCACTGGACGGTCCGCCACACTTTTCTTTACACCTCTCGGGCTTATCCGAGAGTGTGGCGTTGTAGGGGAGGTGTCCCCGCACGCGTGCGTATGTCAGAAGTGTCGGCAGTGTCCGCCGGCGCCGGTCCAGTGTCCACCGTTGTCTGAAAACTGCACTTTTCTGACCTCTGACCTCACTGGACGGTCCGCCACACTTTTCTTTACACCTCTCGGGCTTATCCGAGAGTCTGGCGTTGTAGGGGAGGTGTCCCCGCACGCGTGCGTATGTCAGAAGTGTCGGCAGTGTCCGCCGGCGCCGGTCCAGTGTCCACCGTTGTCTGAAAACTGCACTTTTCTGACCTCTGACCTCACTGGACGGTCCGCCACACTTTTTTTTACATCTCTCGGGCTTATCCGAGAGTGTGGCGTTGTAGGGGAGGTGTCCCCGCACGCGTGCGTATGTCAGAAGTGTCGGCAGTGTCCGCCGGCGCCGGTCCAGTGTCCACCGTTGTCTGAAAACTGCACTTTTCTGACCTCTGACCTCACTGGACGGTCCGCCACACTTTTCTTTACACCTCTCGGGCTTATCCGAGAGTGTGGCGTTGTAGGGGAGGTGTCCCCGCACGCGTGCGTATGTCAGAAGTGTCGGCATTGTCCACCGGTGCCTATCCAGTGTCCACTGTTGTCTGAAAACTGCACTTTTCTGACCTCTGACCTCACTGGACGGTCCGCCACACTTTTCTTTACACCTCTCGGGCTTATCCGAGAGTGTGGCGTTGTAGGGGAGGTGTCCCCGCACGCGTGCGTATGTCAGAAGTGTCGGCAGTGTCCACCGGTGCCTATCCAGTGTCCACTGTTGTCTGAAAACTGCACTTTTCTGACCTCTGACCTCACTGGACGGTCCGCCACACTTTTTTTTACACCTCTCGGGCTTATCCGAGAGTGTGGCGTTGTAGGGGAGGTGTCCCCGCACGCGTGCGTATGTCAGAAGTGTCGGCGGTGTCCGCCGGCGCCGGTCCAGTGTCCACCGTTGTCTGAAAACTGCACTTTTCTGACCTCTGACCTCACTGGACGGTCCGCCACACTTTTTTTTACATCTCTCGGGCTTATCCGAGAGTGTGGCTTGTAGGGGAGGTGTCCCCGCACGCGTGCGTATGTCAAAAGTGTCGGCAGTGTCCGCCGGCGCCGGTCCAGTGTCCACCGTTGTCTGAAAACTGCACTTTTCTGACCTCTGACCTCACTGGACGGTCCGCCACACTTTTCTTTACACCTCTCGGGCTTATCCGAGAGTGTGGCGTTGTAGGGGAGGTGTCCCCGCACGCGTGCGTATGTCAGAAGTGTCGGCAGTGTCCACCGGTGCCTATCCAGTGTCCACTGTTGTCTGAAAACTGCACTTTTCTGACCTCTGACCTCACTGGACGGTCCGCCACACTTTTTTTTACACCTCTCGGGCCGCCGGCGCCGGTCCAGTGTCCACCGTTGTCTGAAAACTGCACTTTTCTGACCTCTGACCTCACTGGACGGTCCGCCACACTTTTTTTTACATCTCTCGGGCTTATCCGAGAGTGTGGCGTTGTAGGGGAGGTGTCCCCGCACGCGTGCGTATGTCAGAAGTGTCGGCAGTGTCCACCGGTGCCTATCCAGTGTCCACTGTTGTCTGAAAACTGCACTTTTCTGACCTCTGACCTCACTGGACGGTCCGCCACACTTTTCTTTACACCTCTCGGGCTTATCCGAGAGTGTGGCGTTGTAGGGGAGGTGTCCCCGCACGCGTGCGTATGTCAGAAGTGTCGGCAGTGTCCGCCGGCGCCGGTCCAGTGTCCACCGTTGTCTGAAAACTGCACTTTTCTGACCTCTGACCTCACTGGACGGTCCGCCACACTTTTCTTTACACCTCTCGGGCTTATCCGAGAGTGTGGCGTTGTAGGGGAGGTGTCCCCGCACGCGTGCGTATGTCAGAAGTGTCGGCATTGTCCACCGGTGCCTATCCAGTGTCCACTGTTGTCTGAAAACTGCACTTTTCTGACCTCTGACCTCACTGGACGGTCCGCCACACTTTTCTTTACACCTCTCGGGCTTATCCAAGAGTGTGGCGTTGTAGGGGAGGTGTCCCCGCACGCGTGCGTATGTCAGAAGTGTCGGCAGTGTCCACCGGTGCCTATCCAGTGTCCACTGTTGTCTGAAAACTGCACTTTTCTGACCTCTGACCTCACTGGACGGTCCGCCACACTTTTTTTTACACCTCTCGGGCTTATCCGAGAGTGTGGCGTTGTAGGGGAGGTGTCCCCGCACGCGTGCGTATGTCAGAAGTGTCGGCGGTGTCCGCCGGCGCCGGTCCAGTGTCCACCGTTGTCTGAAAACTGCACTTTTCTGACCTCTGACCTCACTGGACGGTCCGCCACACTTTTTTTTACATCTCTCGGGCTTATCCGAGAGTGTGGCTTGTAGGGGAGGTGTCCCCGCACGCGTGCGTATGTCAAAAGTGTCGGCAGTGTCCGCCGGCGCCGGTCCAGTGTCCACCGTTGTCTGAAAACTGCACTTTTCTGACCTCTGACCTCACTGGACGGTCCGCCACACTTTTCTTTACACCTCTCGGGCTTATCCGAGAGTGTGGCGTTGTAGGGGAGGTGTCCCCGCACGCGTGCGTATGTCAGAAGTGTCGGCAGTGTCCACCGGTGCCTATCCAGTGTCCACTGTTGTCTGAAAACTGCACTTTTCTGACCTCTGACCTCACTGGACGGTCCGCCACACTTTTTTTTACACCTCTCGGGCCGCCGGCGCCGGTCCAGTGTCCACCGTTGTCTGAAAACTGCACTTTTCTGACCTCTGACCTCACTGGACGGTCCGCCACACTTTTTTTTACATCTCTCGGGCTTATCCGAGAGTGTGGCGTTGTAGGGGAGGTGTCCCCGCACGCGTGCGTATGTCAGAAGTGTCGGCAGTGTCCGCCGGCGCCGGTCCAGTGTCCACCGTTGTCTGAAAACTGCACTTTTCTGACCTCTGACCTCACTGGACGGTCCGCCACACTTTTTTTTACATCTCTCGGGCTTATCCGAGAGTGTGCCGTTGTAGGGGAGGTGTCCCCGCACGCGTGCGTATGTCAGAAGTGTCGGCAGTGTCCGCCGGCGCCGGTCCAGTTTCCACCGTTGTCTGAAAACTACACTTTTCTGACCTCTGACCTCACTGGACGGTCCGCCACACTTTTTTTTACATCTCTCGGGCTTATCCGAGAGTGTGGCGTTGTAGGGGAGGTGTCCCCGCACGCGTGCGTATGTCAGAAGTGTCGGCAGTGTCCGCCGGCGCCGGTCCAGTGTCCACCGTTGTCTGAAAACTGCACTTTTCTGACCTCTGACCTCACTGGACGGTCCGCCACACTTTTCTTTACACCTCTCGGGCTTATCCGAGAGTCTGGCGTTGTAGGGGAGGTGTCCCCGCACGCGTGCGTATGTCAGAAGTGTCGGCAGTGTCCGCCGGCGCCGGTCCAGTGTCCACCGTTGTCTGAAAACTGCACTTTTCTGACCTCTGACCTCACTGGACGGTCCGCCACACTTTTCTTTACACCTCTCGGGCTTATCCGAGAGTGTGGCGTTGTAGGGGAGGTGTCCCCGCACGCGTGCGTATGTCAGAAGTGTCGGCATTGTCCACCGGTGCCTATCCAGTGTCCACTGTTGTCTGAAAACTGCACTTTTCTGACCTCTGACCTCACTGGACGGTCCGCCACACTTTTCTTTACACCTCTCGGGCTTATCCGAGAGTGTGGCGTTGTAGGGGAGGTGTCCCCGCACGCGTGCGTATGTCAGAAGTGTCGGCAGTGTCCACCGGTGCCTATCCAGTGTCCACTGTTGTCTGAAAACTGCACTTTTCTGACCTCTGACCTCACTGGACGGTCCGCCACACTTTTCTTTACACCTCTCGGGCTTATCCGAGAGTCTGGCGTTGTAGGGGAGGTGTCCCCGCACGCGTGCGTATGTCAGAAGTGTCGGCAGTGTCCGCCGGCGCCGGTCCAGTGTCCACCGTTGTCTGAAAACTGCACTTTTCTGACCTCTGACCTCACTGGACGGTCCGCCACACTTTTCTTTACACCTCTCGGGCTTATCCGAGAGTGTGGCGTTGTAGGGGAGGTGTCCCCGCACGCGTGCGTATGTCAGAAGTGTCGGCATTGTCCACCGGTGCCTATCCAGTGTCCACTGTTGTCTGAAAACTGCACTTTTCTGACCTCTGACCTCACTGGACGGTCCGCCACACTTTTCTTTACACCTCTCGGGCTTATCCGAGAGTGTGGCGTTGTAGGGGAGGTGTCCCCGCACGCGTGCGTATGTCAGAAGTGTCGGCAGTGTCCACCGGTGCCTATCCAGTGTCCACTGTTGTCTGAAAACTGCACTTTTCTGACCTCTGACCTCACTGGACGGTCCGCCACACTTTTTTTTACACCTCTCGGGCTTATCCGAGAGTGTGGCGTTGTAGGGGAGGTGTCCCCGCACGCGTGCGTATGTCAGAAGTGTCGGCAGTGTCCGCCGGCGCCGGTCCAGTGTCCACCGTTGTCTGAAAACTGCACTTTTCTGACCTCTGACCTCACTGGACGGTCCGCCACACTTTTTTTTACATCTCTCGGGCTTATCCGAGAGTGTGGCTTGTAGGGGAGGTGTCCCCGCACGCGTGCGTATGTCAGAAGTGTCGGCAGTGTCCGCCGGCGCCGGTCCAGTGTCCACCGTTGTCTGAAAACTGCACTTTTCTGACCTCTGACCTCACTGGACGGTCCGCCACACTTTTCTTTACACCTCTCGGGCTTATCCGAGAGTCTGGCGTTGTAGGGGAGGTGTCCCCGCACGCGTGCGTATGTCAGAAGTGTTGGCAGTGTCCGCCGGCGCCGGTCCAGTGTCCACCGTTGTCTGAAAACTGCACTTTTCTGACCTCTGACCTCACTGGACGGTCCGCCACAATTTTCTTTACACCTCTCGGGCTTATCCGAGAGTGTGGCGTTGTAGGGGAGGTGTCCCCGCACGCGTGCGTTTGTCAGAAGTGTCGGCAGTGTCCGCCGGCGCCGGTCCAGTGTCCACCGTTGTCTGAAAACTGCACTTTTCTGACCTCTGACCTCACTGGACGGTCCGCCACACTTTTCTTTACACCTCTCGGGCTTATCCGAGAGTCTGGCGTTGTAGGGGAGGTGTCCCCGCACGCGTGCGTATGTCAGAAGTGTCGGCAGTGTCCGCCGGCGCCGGTCCAGTGTCCACCGTTGTCTGAAAACTGCACTTTTCTGACCTCTGACCTCACTGGACGGTCCGCCACACTTTTCTTTACACCTCTCGGGCTTATCCGAGAGTGTGGCGTTGTAGGGGAGGTGTCCCCGCACGCGTGCGTATGTCAGAAGTGTCGGCATTGTCCACCGGTGCCTATCCAGTGTCCACTGTTGTCTGAAAACTGCACTTTTCTGACCTCTGACCTCACTGGACGGTCCGCCACACTTTTCTTTACACCTCTCGGGCTTATCCGAGAGTGTGGCGTTGTAGGGGAGGTGTCCCCGCACGCGTGCGTATGTCAGAAGTGTCGGCAGTGTCCACCGGTGCCTATCCAGTGTCCACTGTTGTCTGAAAACTGCACTTTTCTGACCTCTGACCTCACTGGACGGTCCGCCACACTTTTTTTTACACCTCTCGGGCTTATCCGAGAGTGTGGCGTTGTAGGGGAGGTGTCCCCGCACGCGTGCGTATGTCAGAAGTGTCGGCAGTGTCCGCCGGCGCCGGTCCAGTGTCCACCGTTGTCTGAAAACTGCACTTTTCTGACCTCTGACCTCACTGGACGGTCCGCCACACTTTTTTTTACATCTCTCGGGCTTATCCGAGAGTGTGGCTTGTAGGGGAGGTGTCCCCGCACGCGTGCGTATGTCAGAAGTGTCGGCAGTGTCCGCCGGCGCCGGTCCAGTGTCCACCGTTGTCTGAAAACTGCACTTTTCTGACCTCTGACCTCACTGGACGGTCCGCCACACTTTTCTTTACACCTCTCGGGCTTATCCGAGAGTCTGGCGTTGTAGGGGAGGTGTCCCCGCACGCGTGCGTATGTCAGAAGTGTTGGCAGTGTCCGCCGGCGCCGGTCCAGTGTCCACCGTTGTCTGAAAACTGCACTTTTCTGACCTCTGACCTCACTGGACGGTCCGCCACACTTTTCTTTACACCTCTCGGGCTTATCCGAGAGTGTGGCGTTGTAGGGGAGGTGTCCCCGCACGCGTGCGTTTGTCAGAAGTGTCGGCAGTGTCCGCCGGCGCCGGTCCAGTGTCCACCGTTGTCTGAAAACTGCACTTTTCTGACCTCTGACCTCACTAGACGGTCCGCCACACTTTTCTTTACACCTCTCGGGCTTTTCCGAGAGTGTGGCGTTGTAGGGGAGGTGTCCCCGCACGCGTGCGTATGTCAGAAGTGTCGGCAGTGTCCGCCGGCGCCGGTCCAGTGTCCACCGTTGTCTGAAAACTGCACTTTTCTGACCTCTGACCTCACTGGACGGTCCGCCACACTTTTTTTTACATCTCTCGGGCTTATCCGAGAGTGTGGCGTTGTAGGGGAGGTGTCCCCGCACGCGTGCGTATGTCAGAAGTGTCGGCAGTGTCCGCCGGCGCCGGTCCAGTGTCCACCGTTGTCTGAAAACTGCACTTTTCTGACCTCTGACCTCACTGGACGGTCCGCCACACTTTTTTTTACATCTCTCGGGCTTATCCGAGAGTGTGCCGTTGTAGGGGAGGTGTCCCCGCACGCGTGCGTATGTCAGAAGTGTCGGCAGTGTCCGCCGGCGCCGGTCCAGTTTCCACCGTTGTCTGAAAACTACACTTTTCTGACCTCTGACCTCACTGGACGGTCCGCCACACTTTTTTTTACATCTCTCGGGCTTATCCGAGAGTGTGGCGTTGTAGGGGAGGTGTCCCCGCACGCGTGCGTATGTCAGAAGTGTCGGCAGTGTCCGCCGGCGCCGGTCCAGTGTCCACCGTTGTCTGAAAACTGCACTTTTCTGACCTCTGACCTCACTGGACGGTCCGCCACACTTTTCTTTACACCTCTCGGGCTTATCCGAGAGTCTGGCGTTGTAGGGGAGGTGTCCCCGCACGCGTGCATATGTCAGAAGTGTCGGCAGTGTCCGCCGGCGCCGGTCCAGTGTCCACCGTTGTCTGAAAACTGCACTTTTCTGACCTCTGACCTCACTGGACGGTCCGCCACACTTTTCTTTACACCTCTCGGGCTTATCCGAGAGTGTGGCGTTGTAGGGGAGGTGTCCCCGCACGCGTGCGTATGTCAGAAGTGTCGGCAGTGTCCGCCGGCGCCGGTCCAGTGTCCACCGTTGTCTGAAAACTGCACTTTTCTGACCTCTGACCTCACTGGACGGTCCGCCACACTTTTTTTTACATCTCTCGGGCTTATCCGAGAGTGTGGCGTTGTAGGGGAGGTGTCCCCGCACACGTGCGTATGTCAGAAGTGTCGGCAGTGTCCGCCGGCGCCGGTCCAGTGTCCACCGTTGTCTGAAAACTGCACTTTTCTGACCTCTGACCTCACTGGACGGTCCGCCACACTTTTTTTTACATCTCTCGGGCTTATCCGAGAGTGTGGCGTTGTAGGGGAGGTGTCCCCGCACGCGTGCGTATGTCAGAAGTGTCGGCAGTGTCCGCCGGCGCCGGTCCAGTGTCCACCGTTGTCTGAAAACTGCACTTTTCTGACCTCTGACCTCACTGGACGGTCCGCCACACTTTTCTTTACACCTCTCGGGCTTATCCGAGAGTGTGGCGTTGTAGGGGAGGTGTCCCCACACGCGTGCGTATGTCAGAAGTGTCGGCAGTGTCCACCGGTGCCTGTCCAATGTCCACTGTTGTCTGAAAACGGCACTTTTCTGACCTCTGACCTCACTGGACGGTCCGCCACACTTTTCTTTACACCTCTCGGGCTTATCCGAGAGTCTGGCGTTGTAGGGGAGGTGTCCCCGCACGCGTGCGTATGTCAGAAGTGTCGGCAGTGTCCGCCGGCGCCGGTCCAGTGTCCACCGTTGTCTGAAAACTGCACTTTTCTGACCTCTGACCTCTCTGGACGGTCCGCCACACTTTTCTTTACACCTCTCGGGCTTATCCGAGAGTGTGGCGTTGTAGGGGAGGTGTCCCCGCACGCGTGCGTATGTCAGAAGTGTCGGCAGTGTCCACCGGTGCCTGTCCAGTGTCCACTGTTGTCTGAAAACGGCACTTTTCTGACCTCTGACCTCACTGGACGGTCCGCCACACTTTTTTTTACACCTCTCGGGCTTATCCGAGAGTGTGGCGTTGTAGGGGAGGTGTCCCCGCACGCGTGCGTATGTCAGAAGTGTCGGCAGTGTCCGCCGGCGCCGGTCAAGTGTCCACCGTTGTCTGAAAACTGCACTTTTCTGACCTCTGACCTCACTGGACGGTCCGCCACACTTTTCTTTACACCTCTCGGGCTTATCCGAGAGTCTGGCGTTGTAGGGGAGGTGTCCCCGCACGCGTGCGTATGTCAGAAGTGTCGGCAGTGTCCGCCGGCGCCGGTCCAGTGTCCACCGTTGTCTGAAAACTGCACTTTTCTGACCTCTGACCTCACTGGACGGTCCGCCACACTTTTTTTTACATCTCTCGGGCTTATCCGAGAGTGTGGCGTTGTAGGGGAGGTGTCCCCGCACGCGTGCGTATGTCAGAAGTGTCGGCAGTGTCCGCCGGCGCCGGTCCAGTGTCCACCGTTGTTTGAAAACTGCACTTTTCTGACCTCTGACCTCACTGGACGGTCCGCCACACTTTTTTTTACATGTCTCGGGCTTATCCGAGAGTCTGGCGTTGTAGGGGAGGTGTCCCCGCACGCGTGCGTATGTCAGAAGTGTCGGCAGTGTCCGCCGGCGCCGGTCCAGTGTCCACCGTTGTCTGAAAACTGCACTTTTCTGACCTCTGACCTCACTGGACGGTCCGCCACACTTTTCTTTACACCTCTCGGGCTTATCCGAGAGTCTGGCGTTGTAGGGGAGGTTTCCCCGCACGCGTGCGTATGTCAGAAGTGTCGGCAGTGTCCGCCGGTGCCGGTCCAGTGTCCACCGTTGTCTGAAAACTGCACTTTTCTGACCTCTGACCTCACTGGACGGTCCGCCACACTTTTCTTTACACCTCTCGGGCTTATCCGAGAGTGTGGCGTTGTAGGGGAGGTGTCCCCGCACGCGTGCGTATGTCAGAAGTGTCGGCAGTGTCCACCGGTGCCTGTCCAGTGTCCACTGTTGTCTGAAAACGGCACTTTTCTGACCTCTGACCTCACTGGACGGTCCGCCACACTTTTTTTTACACCTCTCGGGCTTATCCGAGAGTGTGGCGTTGTAGGGGAGGTGTCCCCGCACGCGTGCGTATGTCAGAAGTGTCGGCAGTGTCCGCCGGCGCCGGTCCAGTGTCCACCGTTGTCTGAAAACTGCACTTTTCTGACCTCTGACCTCACTGGACGGTCCGCCACACTTTTTTTTACATCTCTCGGGCTTATCCGAGAGTGTGGCGTTGTAGGGGAGGTGTCCCCGCACACGTGCGTATGTCAGAAGTGTCGGCAGTGTCCGCCGGCGCCGGTCCAGTGTCCACCGTTGTCTGAAAACTGCACTTTTCTGACCTCTGACCTCACTGGACGGTCCGCCACACTTTTTTTTACATCTCTCGGGCTTATCCGAGAGTGTGGCGTTGTAGGGGAGGTGTCCCCGCACGCGTGCGTATGTCAGAAGTGTCGGCAGTGTCCGCCGGCGCCGGTCCAGTGTCCACCGTTGTCTGAAAACTGCACTTTTCTGACCTCTGACCTCACTGGACGGTCCGCCACACTTTTCTTTACACCTCTCGGGCTTATCCGAGAGTGTGGCGTTGTAGGGGAGGTGTCCCCGCACGCGTGCGTATGTCAGAAGTGTCGGCAGTGTCCGCCGGCGCCGGTCCAGTGTCCACCGTTGTCTGAAAACTGCACTTTTCTGACCTCTGACCTCACTGGACGGTCCGCCACACTTTTCTTTACACCTCTCGGGCTTATCCGAGAGTCTGGCGTTGTAGGGGAGGTGTCCCCGCACGCGTGCGTATGTCAGAAGTGTCGGCAGTGTCCGCCGGCGCCGGTCCAGTGTCCACCGTTGTCTGAAAACTGCACTTTTCTGACCTCTGACCTCACTGGACGGTCCGCCACACTTTTCTTTACACCTCTCGGGCTTATCCGAGAGTCTGGCGTTGTAGGGGAGGTGTCCCCGCACGCGTGCGTATGTCAGAAGTGTCGGCAGTGTCCGCCGGCGCCGGTCCAGTGTCCACCGTTGTCTGAAAACTGCACTTTTCTGACCTCTGACCTCACTGGACGGTCCGCCACACTTTTCTTTACACCTCTCGGGCTTATCCGAGAGTGTGGCGTTGTAGGGGAGGTGTCCCCGCACGCGTGCGTATGTCAGAAGTGTCGGCAGTGTCCGCCGGCGCCGGTCCAGTGTCCACCGTTGTCTGAAAACTGCACTTTTCTGACCTCTGACCTCACTGGACGGTCCGCCACACTTTTCTTTACACCTCTCGGGCTTATCCGAGAGTCTGGCGTTGTAGGGGAGGTGTCCCCGCACGCGTGCGTATGTCAGAAGTGTCGGCAGTGTCCGCCGGCGCCGGTCCAGTGTCCACCGTTGTCTGAAAACTGCACTTTTCTGACCTCTGACCTCACTGGACGGTCCGCCACACTTTTTTTTACATCTCTCGGGCTTATCCGAGAGTGTGGCGTTGTAGGGGAGGTGTCCCCGCACGCGTGCGTATGTCAGAAGTGTCGGCAGTGTCCGCCGGCGCCGGTCCAGTGTCCACCGTTGTCTGAAAACTGCACTTTTCTGACCTCTGACCTCACTGGACGGTCCGCCACACTTTTTTTTACATCTCTCGGGCTTATCCGAGAGTGTGGCGTTGTAGGGGAGGTGTCCCCGCACACGTGCGTATGTCAGAAGTGTCGGCAGTGTCCGCCGGCGCCGGTCCAGTGTCCACCGTTGTCTGAAAACTGCACTTTTCTGACCTCTGACCTCACTGGACGGTCCGCCACACTTTTTTTTACATCTCTCGGGCTTATCCGAGAGTGTGGCGTTGTAGGGGAGGTGTCCCCGCACGCGTGCGTATGTCAGAAGTGTCGGCAGTGTCCGCCGGCGCCGGTCCAGTGTCCACCGTTGTCTGAAAACTGCACTTTTCTGACCTCTGACCTCACTGGACGGTCCGCCACACTTTTCTTTACACCTCTCGGGCTTATCCGAGAGTGTGGCGTTGTAGGGGAGGTGTCCCCGCACGCGTGCGTATGTCAGAAGTGTCGGCAGTGTCCGCCGGCGCCGGTCCAGTGTCCACCGTTGTCTGAAAACTGCACTTTTCTGACCTCTGACCTCACTGGACGGTCCGCCACACTTTTCTTTACACCTCTCGGGCTTATCCGAGAGTCTGGCGTTGTAGGGGAGGTGTCCCCGCACGCGTGCGTATGTCAGAAGTGTCGGCAGTGTCCGCCGGCGCCGGTCCAGTGTCCACCGTTGTCTGAAAACTGCACTTTTCTGACCTCTGACCTCACTGGACGGTCCGCCACACTTTTCTTTACACCTCTCGGGCTTATCCGAGAGTCTGGCGTTGTAGGGGAGGTGTCCCCGCACGCGTGCGTATGTCAGAAGTGTCGGCAGTGTCCGCCGGCGCCGGTCCAGTGTCCACCGTTGTCTGAAAACTGCACTTTTCTGACCTCTGACCTCACTGGACGGTCCGCCACACTTTTTTTTACACCTCTCGGGCTTATCCGAGAGTGTGGCGTTGTAGGGGAGGTGTCCCCGCACGCGTGCGTATGTCAGAAGTGTCGGCAGTGTCCGCCGGCGCCGGTCAAGTGTCCACCGTTGTCTGAAAACTGCACTTTTCTGACCTCTGACCTCACTGGACGGTCCGCCACACTTTTCTTTACACCTCTCGGGCTTATCCGAGAGTCTGGCGTTGTAGGGGAGGTGTCCCCGCACGCGTGCGTATGTCAGAAGTGTCGGCAGTGTCCGCCGGCGCCGGTCCAGTGTCCACCGTTGTCTGAAAACTGCACTTTTCTGACCTCTGACCTCACTGGACGGTCCGCCACACTTTTTTTTACATCTCTCGGGCTTATCCGAGAGTGTGGCGTTGTAGGGGAGGTGTCCCCGCACGCGTGCGTATGTCAGAAGTGTCGGCAGTGTCCGCCGGCGCCGGTCCAGTGTCCACCGTTGTTTGAAAACTGCACTTTTCTGACCTCTGACCTCACTGGACGGTCCGCCACACTTTTTTTTACATGTCTCGGGCTTATCCGAGAGTCTGGCGTTGTAGGGGAGGTGTCCCCGCACGCGTGCGTATGTCAGAAGTGTCGGCAGTGTCCGCCGGCGCCGGTCCAGTGTCCACCGTTGTCTGAAAACTGCACTTTTCTGACCTCTGACCTCACTGGACGGTCCGCCACACTTTTCTTTACACCTCTCGGGCTTATCCGAGAGTCTGGCGTTGTAGGGGAGGTTTCCCCGCACGCGTGCGTATGTCAGAAGTGTCGGCAGTGTCCGCCGGCGCCGGTCCAGTGTCCACCGTTGTCTGAAAACTGCACTTTTCTGACCTCTGACCTCACTGGACGGTCCGCCACACTTTTCTTTACACCTCTCGGGCTTATCCGAGAGTGTGGCGTTGTAGGGGAGGTGTCCCCGCACGCGTGCGTATGTCAGAAGTGTCGGCAGTGTCCGCCGGCGCCGGTCCAGTGTCCACCGTTGTCTGAAAACTGCACTTTTCTGACCTCTGACCTCACTGGACGGTCCGCCACACTTTTCTTTACACCTCTCGGGCTTATCCGAGAGTCTGGCGTTGTAGGGGAGGTGTCCCCGCACGCGTGCGTATGTCAGAAGTGTCGGCAGTGTCCGCCGGCGCCGGTCCAGTGTCCACCGTTGTCTGAAAACTGCACTTTTCTGACCTCTGACCTCACTGGACGGTCCGCCACACTTTTCTTTACACCTCTCGGGCTTATCCGAGAGTGTGGCGTTGTAGGGGAGGTGTCCCCGCACGCGTGCGTATGTCAGAAGTGTCGGCAGTGTCCACCGGTGCCTATCCAGTGTCCACTGTTGTCTGAAAACTGCACTTTTCTGACCTCTGACCTCACTGGACGGTCCGCCACACTTTTTTTTAGACCTCTCGGGCTTATCCGAGAGTGTGGCGTTGTAGGGGAGGTGTCCCCGCACGCGTGCGTATGTCAGAAGTGTCGGAAGTGTCCGCCGGCGCCGGTCCAGTGTCCACCGTTGTCTGAAAACTGCACTTTTCTGACCTCTGACCTCACTGGACGGTCCGCCACACTTTTTTTTACATCTCTCGGGCTTATCCGAGAGTGTGGCTTGTAGGGGAGGTGTCCCCGCACGCGTGCGTATGTCAGAAGTGTCGGCAGTGTCCGCCGGCGCCGGTCCAGTGTCCACCGTTGTCTGAAAACTGCACTTTTCTGACCTCTGACCTCACTGGACGGTCCGCCACACTTTTTTTTACATGTCTCGGGCTTATCCGAGAGTCTGGCGTTGTAGGGGAGGTGTCCCCGCACGCGTGCGTATGTCAGAAGTGTCGGCAGTGTCCGCCGGCGCCGGTCCAGTGTCCACCGTTGTCTGAAAACTGCACTTTTCTGACCTCTGACCTCACTGGACGGTCCGCCACACTTTTCTTTACACCTCTCGGGCTTATCCGAGAGTCTGGCGTTGTAGGGGAGGTTTCCCCGCACGCGTGCGTATGTCAGAAGTGTCGGCAGTGTCCGCCGGCGCCGGTCCAGTGTCCACCGTTGTCTGAAAACTGCACTTTTCTGACCTCTGACCTCACTGGACGGTCCGCCACACTTTTCTTTACACCTCTCGGGCTTATCCGAGAGTGTGGCGTTGTAGGGGAGGTGTCCCCGCACGCGTGCGTATGTCAGAAGTGTCGGCAGTGTCCGCCGGCGCCGGTCCAGTGTCCACCGTTGTCTGAAAACTGCACTTTTCTGACCTCTGACCTCACTGGACGGTCCGCCACACTTTTCTTTACACCTCTCGGGCTTATCCGAGAGTCTGGCGTTGTAGGGGAGGTGTCCCCGCACGCGTGCGTATGTCAGAAGTGTCGGCAGTGTCCGCCGGCGCCGGTCCAGTGTCCACCGTTGTCTGAAAACTGCACTTTTCTGACCTCTGACCTCACTGGACGGTCCGCCACACTTTTCTTTACACCTCTCGGGCTTATCCGAGAGTGTGGCGTTGTAGGGGAGGTGTCCCCGCACGCGTGCGTATGTCAGAAGTGTCGGCAGTGTCCACCGGTGCCTATCCAGTGTCCACTGTTGTCTGAAAACTGCACTTTTCTGACCTCTGACCTCACTGGACGGTCCGCCACACTTTTTTCTAGACCTCTCGGGCTTATCCGAGAGTGTGGCGTTGTAGGGGAGGTGTCCCCGCACGCGTGCGTATGTCAGAAGTGTCGGAAGTGTCCGCCGGCGCCGGTCCAGTGTCCACCGTTGTCTGAAAACTGCACTTTTCTGACCTCTGACCTCACTGGACGGTCCGCCACACTTTTTTTTACATCTCTCGGGCTTATCCGAGAGTGTGGCTTGTAGGGGAGGTGTCCCCGCACGCGTGCGTATGTCAGAAGTGTCGGCAGTGTCCGCCGGCGCCGGTCCAGTGTCCACCGTTGTCTGAAAACTGCACTTTTCTGACCTCTGACCTCACTGGACGGTCCGCCACACTTTTCTTTACACCTCTCGGGCTTATCCGAGAGTCTGGCGTTGTAGGGGAGGTGTCCCCGCACGCGTGCGTATGTCAGAAGTGTCGGCAGTGTCCGCCGGCGCCGGTCCAGTGTCCACCGTTGTCTGAAAACTGCACTTTTCTGACCTCTGACCTCACTGGACGGTCCGCCACACTTTTCTTTACACCTCTCGGGCTTATCCGAGAGTCTGGCGTTGTAGGGGAGGTGTCCCCGCACGCGTGCGTATGTCAGAAGTGTCGGCAGTGTCCGCCGGCGCCGGTCCAGTGTCCACCGTTGTCTGAAAACTGCACTTTTCTGACCTCTGACCTAACTGGACGGTCCGCCACACTTTTCTTTACACCTCTCGGGCTAATCCGAGAGTGTGGCGTTGTAGGGGAGGTGTCCCCGCACGCGTGCGTATGTCAGAAGTGTCGGCAGTGTCCACCGGTGCCTGTCCAGTGTCCACTGTTGTCTGAAAACGGCACTTTTCTGACCTCTGACCTCACTGGACGGTCCGCCACACTTGTTTTTACACCGTTGTCTGAAAACTGCACTTTTCTGACCTCTGACCTCACTGGACGGTCCGCCACACTTTTTTTTACATCTCTCGGGCTTATCCGAGAGTGTGGCGTTGTAGGGGAGGTGTCCCCGCACGCGTGCGTATGTCAGAAGTGTCGGCAGTGTCCGCCGGCGCCGGTCCAGTGTCCACCGTTGTCTGAAAACTGCACTTTTCTGACCTCTGACCTAACTGGACGGTCCGCCACACTTTTCTTTACACCTCTCGGGCTTATCCGAGAGTGTGGCGTTGTAGGGGAGGTGTCCCCGCACGCGTGCGTATGTCAGAAGTGTCGGCAGTGTCCACCGGTGCCTGTCCAGTGTCCACTGTTGTCTGAAAACGGCACTTTTCTGACCTCTGACCTCACTGGACGGTCCGCCACACTTTTTTTTACACCGTTGTCTGAAAACTGCACTTTTCTGACCTCTGACCTCACTGGACGGTCCGCCACACTTTTTTTTACATGTCTCGGGCTTATCCGAGAGTCTGGCGTTGTAGGGGAGGTTTCCCCGCACGCGTGCGTATGTCAGAAGTGTCGGCAGTGTCCGCCGGTGCCGGTCCAGTGTCCACCGTTGTCTGAAAACTGCACTTTTCTGACCTCTGACCTCACTGGACGGTCCGCCACACTTTTCTTTACACCTCTCGGGCTTATCCGAGAGTGTGGCGTTGTAGGGGAGGTGTCCCCGCACGCGTGCGTATGTCAGAAGTGTCGGCAGTGTCCACCGGTGCCTGTCCAGTGTCCACTGTTGTCTGAAAACGGCACTTTTCTGACCTCTGACCTCACTGGACGGTCCGCCACACTTTTTTTTACACCTCTCGGGCTTATCCGAGAGTGTGGCGTTGTAGGGGAGGTGTCCCCGCACGCGTGCGTATGTCAGAAGTGTCGGCAGTGTCCGCCGGCGCCGGTCCAGTGTCCACCGTTGTCTGAAAACTGCACTTTTCTGACCTCTGACCTCACTGGACGGTCCGCCACACTTTTTTTTACATCTCTCGGGCTTATCCGAGAGTGTGGCGTTGTAGGGGAGGTGTCCCCGCACACGTGCGTATGTCAGAAGTGTCGGCAGTGTCCGCCGGCGCCGGTCCAGTGTCCACCGTTGTCTGAAAACTGCACTTTTCTGACCTCTGACCTTACTGGACGGTCCGCCACACTTTTTTTTACATCTCTCGGGCTTATCCGAGAGTGTGGCGTTGTAGGGGAGGTGTCCCCGCACGCGTGCGTATGTCAGAAGTGTCGGCAGTGTCCGCCGGCGCCGGTCCAGTGTCCACCGTTGTCTGAAAACTGCACTTTTCTGACCTCTGACCTCACTGGACGGTCCGCCACACTTTTCTTTACACCTCTCGGGCTTATCCGAGAGTGTGGCGTTGTAGGGGAGGTGTCCCCGCACGCGTGCGTATGTCAGAAGTGTCGGCAGTGTCCGCCGGCGCCGGTCCAGTGTCCACCGTTGTCTGAAAACTGCACTTTTCTGACCTCTGACCTCACTAGACGGTCCGCCACACTTTTCTTTACACCTCTCGGGCTTATCCGAGAGTGTGGCGTTGTAGGGGAGGTGTCCCCACAAACGTGCGTATGTCAGAAGTGTCGGCAGTGTCCACCGGTGCCTGTCCAGTGTCCACTGTTGTCTGAAAACGGCACTTTTCTGACCTCTGACCTCACTGGACGGTCCGCCACACTTTTTTTTACACCTCTCGGGCTTATCCGAGAGTGTGGCGTTGTAGGGGAGGTGTCCCCGCACGCGTGCGTATGTCAGAAGTGTCGGCAGTGTCCGCCGGCGCCGGTCAAGTGTCCACCGTTGTCTGAAAACTGCACTTTTCTGACCTCTGACCTCACTGGACGGTCCGCCACACTTTTCTTTACACCTCTCGGGCTTATCCGAGAGTCTGGCGTTGTAGGGGAGGTGTCCCCGCACGCGTGCGTATGTCAGAAGTGTCGGCAGTGTCCGCCGGCGCCGGTCCAGTGTCCACCGTTGTCTGAAAACTGCACTTTTCTGACCTCTGACCTCACTGGACGGTCCGCCACACTTTTCTTTACACCTCTCGGGCTTATCCGAGAGTCTGGCGTTGTAGGGGAGGTGTCCCCGCACGCGTGCGTATGTCAGAAGTGTCGGCAGTGTCCGCCGGCGCCGGTCCAGTGTCCACCGTTGTCTGAAAACTGCACTTTTCTGACCTCTGACCTCACTGGACGGTCCGCCACACTTTTCTTTACACCTCTCGGGCTTATCCGAGAGTCTGGCGTTGTAGGGGAGGTGTCCCCGCACGCGTGCGTATGTCAGAAGTGTCGGCAGTGTCCGCCGGCGCCGGTCCAGTGTCCACCGTTGTCTGAAAACTGCACTTTTCTGACCTCTGACCTAACTGGACGGTCCGCCACACTTTTCTTTACACCTCTCGGGCTTATCCGAGAGTGTGGCGTTGTAGGGGAGGTGTCCCCGCACGCGTGCGTATGTCAGAAGTGTCGGCAGTGTCCACCGGTGCCTGTCCAGTGTCCACTGTTGTCTGAAAACGGCACTTTTCTGACCTCTGACCTCACTGGACGGTCCGCCACACTTTTTTTTACACCGTTGTCTGAAAACTGCACTTTTCTGACCTCTGACCTCACTGGACGGTCCGCCACACTTTTTTTTACATCTCTCGGGCTTATCCGAGAGTTTGGCGTTGTAGGGGAGGTGTCCCCGCACGCGTGCGTATGTCAGAAGTGTCGGCAGTGTCCGCCGGCGCCGGTCCAGTGTCCACCGTTGTCTGAAAACTGCACTTTTCTGACCTCTGACCTCACTGGACGGTCCGCCACACTTTTCTTTACACCTCTCGGGCTTATCCGAGAGTCTGGCGTTGTAGGGGAGGTGTCCCCGCACGCGTGCGTATGTCAGAAGTGTCGGCAGTGTCCGCCGGCGCCGGTCCAGTGTCCACCGTTGTCTGAAAACTGCACTTTTCTGACCTCTGACCTCACTGGACGGTCCGCCACACTTTTCTTTACACCTCTCGGGCTTATCCGAGAGTCTGGCGTTGTAGGGGAGGTGTCCCCGCACGCGTGCGTATGTCAGAAGTGTCGGCAGTGTCCGCCGGCGCCGGTCCAGTGTCCACCGTTGTCTGAAAACTGCACTTTTCTGACCTCTGACCTCACTGGACGGTCCGCCACACTTTTCTTTACACCTCTCGGGCTTATCCGAGAGTCTGGCGTTGTAGGGGAGGTGTCCCCGCACGCGTGCGTATGTCAGAAGTGTCGGCAGTGTCCGCCGGCGCCGGTCCAGTGTCCACCGTTGTCTGAAAACTGCACTTTTCTGACCTCTGACCTCACTGGACGGTCCGCCACACTTTTTTTTACATCTCTCGGGCTTATCCGAGAGTGTGGCGTTGTAGGGGAGGTGTCCCCGCACGCGTGCGTATGTCAGAAGTGTCGGCAGTGTCCGCCGGCGCCGGTCCAGTGTCCACCGTTGTCTGAAAACTGCACTTTTCTGACCTCTGACCTCACTGGACGGTCCGCCACACTTTTCTTTACACCTCTCGGGCTTATCCGAGAGTGTGGCGTTGTAGGGGAGGTGTCCCCGCACGCGTGCGTATGTCAGAAGTGTCGGCAGTGTCCGCCGGCGCCGGTCCAGTGTCCACCGTTGTCTGAAAACTGCACTTTTCTGACCTCTGACCTCACTAGACGGTCCGCCACACTTTTCTTTACACCTCTCGGGCTTATCCGAGAGTGTGGCGTTGTAGGGGAGGTGTCCCCACAAACGTGCGTATGTCAGAAGTGTCGGCAGTGTCCACCGGTGCCTGTCCAGTGTCCACTGTTGTCTGAAAACGGCACTTTTCTGACCTCTGACCTCACTGGACGGTCCGCCACACTTTTTTTTACACCTCTCGGGCTTATCCGAGAGTGTGGCGTTGTAGGGGAGGTGTCCCCGCACGCGTGCGTATGTCAGAAGTGTCGGCAGTGTCCGCCGGCGCCGGTCAAGTGTCCACCGTTGTCTGAAAACTGCACTTTTCTGACCTCTGACCTCACTGGACGGTCCGCCACACTTTTCTTTACACCTCTCGGGCTTATCCGAGAGTCTGGCGTTGTAGGGGAGGTGTCCCCGCACGCGTGCGTATGTCAGAAGTGTCGGCAGTGTCCGCCGGCGCCGGTCCAGTGTCCACCGTTGTCTGAAAACTGCACTTTTCTGACCTCTGACCTCACTGGACGGTCCGCCACACTTTTCTTTACACCTCTCGGGCTTATCCGAGAGTCTGGCGTTGTAGGGGAGGTGTCCCCGCACGCGTGCGTATGTCAGAAGTGTCGGCAGTGTCCGCCGGCGCCGGTCCAGTGTCCACCGTTGTCTGAAAACTGCACTTTTCTGACCTCTGACCTCACTGGACGGTCCGCCACACTTTTCTTTACACCTCTCGGGCTTATCCGAGAGTCTGGCGTTGTAGGGGAGGTGTCCCCGCACGCGTGCGTATGTCAGAAGTGTCGGCAGTGTCCGCCGGCGCCGGTCCAGTGTCCACCGTTGTCTGAAAACTGCACTTTTCTGACCTCTGACCTCACTGGACGGTCCGCCACACTTTTCTTTACACCTCTCGGGCTTATCCGAGAGTGTGGCGTTGTAGGGGAGGTGTCCCCGCACGCGTGCGTATGTCAGAAGTGTCGGCAGTGTCCACCGGTGCCTGTCCAGTGTCCACTGTTGTCTGAAAACGGCACTTTTCTGACCTCTGACCTCACTGGACGGTCCGCCACACTTTTTTTTACACCGTTGTCTGAAAACTGCACTTTTCTGACCTCTGACCTCACTGGACGGTCCGCCAAACTTTTTTTTACACCTCTCGGGCTTATCCGAGAGTGTGGCGTTGTAGGGGAGGTGTCCCCGCACGCGTGCGTATGTCAGAAGTGTCGGCAGTGTCCGCCGGCGCCGGTCCAGTGTCCACCGTTGTCTGAAAACTGCACTTTTCTGACCTCTGACCTCACTGGACGGTCCGCCACACTTTTTTTTACATCTCTCGGGCTTATCCGAGAGTGTGGCGTTGTAGGGGAGGTGTCCCCGCACGCGTGCGTATGTCAGAAGTGTCGGCAGTGTCCGCCGGCGCCGGTCCAGTGTCCACCGTTGTCTGAAAACTGCACTTTTCTGACCTCTGACCTCACTGGACGGTCCGCCACACTTTTCTTTACACCTCTCGGGCTTATCCGAGAGTGTGGCGTTGTAGGGGAGGTGTCCCCGCACGCGTGCGTATGTCATAAGTGTCGGCAGTGTCCGCCGGCGCCGGTCCAGTGTCCACCGTTGTCTGAAAACTGCACTTTTCTGACCTCTGACCTCACTGGACGGTCCGCCACACTTTTCTTTACACCTCTCGGGCTTATCCAAGAGTGTGGCGTTGTAGGGGAGGTGTCCCCGCACGCGTGCGTATGTCAGAAGTGTCGGCAGTGTCCACCGGTGCCTGTCCAGTGTCCACTGTTGTCTGAAAACGGCACTTTTCTGACCTCTGACCTCACTGGACGGTCCGCCACACTTTTTTTTACACCTCTCGGGCTTATCCGAGAGTGTGGCGTTGTAGGGGAGGTGTCCCCGCACGCGTGCGTATGTCAGAAGTGTCGGCAGTGTCCGCCGGCGCCGGTCCAGTGTCCACCGTTGTCTGAAAACTGCAATTTTCTGACCTCTGACCTCACTGGACGGTCCGCCACACTTTTCTTTACACCTCTCGGGCTTATCCGAGAGTCTGGCGTTGTAGGGGAGGTGTCCCCGCACGCGTGCGTATGTCAGAAGTGTCGGCAGTGTCCGCCGGCGCCGGTCCAGTGTCCACCGTTGTCTGAAAACTGCACTTTTCTGACCTCTGACCTCACTGGACGGTCCGCCACACTTTTCTTTACACTTCTCGGGCTTATCCGAGAGTGTGGCGTTGTAGGGGATGTGTCCCCGCACGCGTGCGTATGTCAGAAGTGTCGGCAGTGTCCACCGGTGCCTGTCCAGTGTCCACTGTTGTCTGAAAACGGCACTTTTCTGACCTCTGACCTCACTGGACGGTCCGCCACACTTTTTTTTACACCTCTCGGGCTTATCCGAGAGTGTGGCGTTGTAGGGGAGGTGTCCCCGCACGCGTGCGTATGTCAGAAGTGTCGGCAGTGTCCGCCGGCGCCGGTCCAGTGTCCACCGTTGTCTGAAAACTGCACTTTTCTGACCTCTGACCTCACTGGACGGTCCGCCACACTTTTTTTTACATCTCTCGGGCTTATCCGAGAGTGTGGCGTTGTAGGGGAGGTGTCCCCGCACGCGTGCGTATGTCAGAAGTGTCGGCAGTGTCCGCCGGTGCCGGTCCAGTGTCCACCGTTGTCTGAAAACTGCACTTTTCTGACCTCTGACCTCACTGGACGGTCCGCCACACTTTTCTTTACACCTCTCGGGCTTATCCGAGAGTGTGGCGTTGTAGGGGAGGTGTCCCCGCACGCGTGCGTATGTCAGAAGTGTCGGCAGTGTCCGCCGGCGCCGGTCCAGTGTCCACCGTTGTCTGAAAACTGCACTTTTCTGACCTCTGACCTCACTGGACGGTCCGCCACACTTTTCTTTACACCTCTCGGGCTTATCCGAGAGTCTGGCGTTGTAGGGGAGGTGTCCCCGCACGCGTGCGTATGTCAGAAGTGTCGGCAGTGTCCGCCGGCGCCGGTCCAGTGTCCACCGTTGTCTGAAAACTGCACTTTTCTGACCTCTGACCTAACTGGACGGTCCGCCACACTTTTCTTTACACCTCTCGGGCTTATCCGAGAGTGTGGCGTTGTAGGGGAGGTGTCCCCGCACGCGTGCGTATGTCAGAAGTGTCGGCAGTGTCCACCGGTGCCTGTCCAGTGTCCACTGTTGTCTGAAAACGGCACTTTTCTGACCTCTGACCTCACTGGACGGTCCGCCACACTTTTTTTTACACCGTTGTCTGAAAACTGCACTTTTCTGACCTCTGACCTCACTGGACGGTCCGCCAAACTTTTTTTTACACCTCTCGGGCTTATCCGAGAGTGTGGCGTTGTAGGGGAGGTGTCCCCGCACGCGTGCGTATGTCAGAAGTGTCGGCAGTGTCCGCCGGCGCCGGTCCAGTGTCCACCGTTGTCTGAAAACTGCACTTTTCTGACCTCTGACCTCACTGGACGGTCCGCCACACTTTTTTTTACATCTCTCGGGCTTATCCGAGAGTGTGGCGTTGTAGGGGAGGTGTCCCCGCACGCGTGCGTATGTCAGAAGTGTCGGCAGTGTCCGCCGGCGCCGGTCCAGTGTCCACCGTTGTCTGAAAACTGCACTTTTCTGACCTCTGACCTCACTGGACGGTCCGCCACACTTTTCTTTACACCTCTCGGGCTTATCCGAGAGTGTGGCGTTGTAGGGGAGGTGTCCCCGCACGCGTGCGTATGTCATAAGTGTCGGCAGTGTCCGCCGGCGCCGGTCCAGTGTCCACCGTTGTCTGAAAACTGCACTTTTCTGACCTCTGACCTCACTGGACGGTCCGCCACACTTTTCTTTACACCTCTCGGGCTTATCCGAGAGTGTGGCGTTGTAGGGGAGGTGTCCCCGCACGCGTGCGTATGTCAGAAGTGTCGGCAGTGTCCACCGGTGCCTGTCCAGTGTCCACTGTTGTCTGAAAACGGCACTTTTCTGACCTCTGACCTCACTGGACGGTCCGCCACACTTTTTTTTACACCTCTCGGGCTTATCCGAGAGTGTGGCGTTGTAGGGGAGGTGTCCCCGCACGCGTGCGTATGTCAGAAGTGTCGGCAGTGTCCGCCGGCGCCGGTCCAGTGTCCACCGTTGTCTGAAAACTGCAATTTTCTGACCTCTGACCTCACTGGACGGTCCGCCACACTTTTCTTTACACCTCTCGGGCTTATCCGAGAGTCTGGCGTTGTAGGGGAGGTGTCCCCGCACGCGTGCGTATGTCAGAAGTGTCGGCAGTGTCCGCCGGCGCCGGTCCAGTGTCCACCGTTGTCTGAAAACTGCACTTTTCTGACCTCTGACCTCACTGGACGGTCCGCCACACTTTTCTTTACACTTCTCGGGCTTATCCGAGAGTGTGGCGTTGTAGGGGATGTGTCCCCGCACGCGTGCGTATGTCAGAAGTGTCGGCAGTGTCCACCGGTGCCTGTCCAGTGTCCACTGTTGTCTGAAAACGGCACTTTTCTGACCTCTGACCTCACTGGACGGTCCGCCACACTTTTTTTTACACCTCTCGGGCTTATCCGAGAGTGTGGCGTTGTAGGGGAGGTGTCCCCGCACGCGTGCGTATGTCAGAAGTGTCGGCAGTGTCCGCCGGCGCCGGTCCAGTGTCCACCGTTGTCTGAAAACTGCACTTTTCTGACCTCTGACCTCACTGGACGGTCCGCCACACTTTTTTTTACATCTCTCGGGCTTATCCGAGAGTGTGGCGTTGTAGGGGAGGTGTCCCCGCACGCGTGCGTATGTCAGAAGTGTCGGCAGTGTCCGCCGGTGCCGGTCCAGTGTCCACCGTTGTCTGAAAACTGCACTTTTCTGACCTCTGACCTCACTGGACGGTCCGCCACACTTTTCTTTACACCTCTCGGGCTTATCCGAGAGTGTGGCGTTGTAGGGGAGGTGTCCCCGCACGCGTGCGTATGTCAGAAGTGTCGGCAGTGTCCGCCGGCGCCGGTCCAGTGTCCACCGTTGTCTGAAAACTGCACTTTTCTGACCTCTGACCTCACTGGACGGTCCGCCACACTTTTCTTTACACCTCTCGGGCTTATCCGAGAGTCTGGCGTTGTAGGGGAGGTGTCCCCGCACGCGTGCGTATGTCAGAAGTGTCGGCAGTGTCCGCCGGCGCCGGTCCAGTGTCCACCGTTGTCTGAAAACTGCACTTTTCTGACCTCTGACCTAACTGGACGGTCCGCCACACTTTTCTTTACACCTCTCGGGCTTATCCGAGAGTGTGGCGTTGTAGGGGAGGTGTCCCCGCACGCGTGCGTATGTCAGAAGTGTCGGCAGTGTCCACCGGTGCCTGTCCAGTGTCCACTGTTGTCTGAAAACGGCACTTTTCTGACCTCTGACCTCACTGGACGGTCCGCCACACTTTTTTTTACACCGTTGTCTGAAAACTGCACTTTTCTGACCTCTGACCTCACTGGACGGTCCGCCAAACTTTTTTTTACACCTCTCGGGCTTATCCGAGAGTGTGGCGTTGTAGGGGAGGTGTCCCCGCACGCGTGCGTATGTCAGAAGTGTCGGCAGTGTCCGCCGGCGCCGGTCCAGTGTCCACCGTTGTCTGAAAACTGCACTTTTCTGACCTCTGACCTCACTGGACGGTCCGCCACACTTTTTTTTACATCTCTCGGGCTTATCCGAGAGTGTGGCGTTGTAGGGGAGGTGTCCCCGCACGCGTGCGTATGTCAGAAGTGTCGGCAGTGTCCGCCGGCGCCGGTCCAGTGTCCACCGTTGTCTGAAAACTGCACTTTTCTGACCTCTGACCTCACTGGACGGTCCGCCACACTTTTCTTTACACCTCTCGGGCTTATCCGAGAGTGTGGCGTTGTAGGGGAGGTGTCCCCGCACGCGTGCGTATGTCATAAGTGTCGGCAGTGTCCGCCGGCGCCGGTCCAGTGTCCACCGTTGTCTGAAAACTGCACTTTTCTGACCTCTGACCTCACTGGACGGTCCGCCACACTTTTCTTTACACCTCTCGGGCTTATCCGAGAGTGTGGCGTTGTAGGGGAGGTGTCCCCGCACGCGTGCGTATGTCAGAAGTGTCGGCAGTGTCCACCGGTGCCTGTCCAGTGTCCACTGTTGTCTGAAAACGGCACTTTTCTGACCTCTGACCTCACTGGACGGTCCGCCACACTTTTTTTTACACCTCTCGGGCTTATCCGAGAGTGTGGCGTTGTAGGGGAGGTGTCCCCGCACGCGTGCGTATGTCAGAAGTGTCGGCAGTGTCCGCCGGCGCCGGTCCAGTGTCCACCGTTGTCTGAAAACTGCAATTTTCTGACCTCTGACCTCACTGGACGGTCCGCCACACTTTTCTTTACACCTCTCGGGCTTATCCGAGAGTCTGGCGTTGTAGGGGAGGTGTCCCCGCACGCGTGCGTATGTCAGAAGTGTCGGCAGTGTCCGCCGGCGCCGGTCCAGTGTCCACCGTTGTCTGAAAACTGCACTTTTCTGACCTCTGACCTCACTGGACGGTCCGCCACACTTTTCTTTACACTTCTCGGGCTTATCCGAGAGTGTGGCGTTGTAGGGGATGTGTCCCCGCACGCGTGCGTATGTCAGAAGTGTCGGCAGTGTCCGCCGGCGCCGGTCCAGTGTCCACCGTTGTTTGAAAACTGCACTTTTCTGACCTCTGACCTCACTGGACGGTCCGCCACACTTTTTTTTACATGTCTCGGGCTTATCCGAGAGGTTGGCGTTGTAGGGGAGGTGTCCCCGCACGCGTGCGTATGTCAGAAGTGTCGGCAGTGTCCGCCGGCGCCGGTCCAGTGTCCACCGTTGTCTGAAAACTGCACTTTTCTGACCTCTGACCTCACTGGACGGTCCGCCACACTTTTCTTTACACCTCTCGGGCTTATCCGAGAGTCTGGCGTTGTAGGGGAGGTTTCCCCGCACGCGTGCGTATGTCAGAAGTGTCGGCAGTGTCCGCCGGTGCCGGTCCAGTGTCCACCGTTGTCTGAAAACTGCACTTTTCTGACCTCTGACCTCACTGGACGGTCCGCCACACTTTTCTTTACACCTCTCGGGCTTATCCGAGAGTGTGGCGTTGTAGGGGAGGTGTCCCCGCACGCGTGCGTATGTCAGAAGTGTCGGCAGTGTCCGCCGGCGCCGGTCCAGTGTCCACCGTTGTCTGAAAACTGCACTTTTCTGACCTCTGACCTCACTGGACGGTCCGCCACACTTTTTTTTACATCTCTCGGGCTTATCCGAGAGTGTGGCGTTGTAGGGGAGGTGTCCCCGCACACGTGCGTATGTCAGAAGTGTCGGCAGTGTCCGCCGGCGCCGGTCCAGTGTCCACCGTTGTCTGAAAACTGCACTTTTCTGACCTCTGACCTCACTGGACGGTCCGCCACACTTTTTTTTACATCTCTCGGGCTTATCCGAGAGTGTGGCGTTGTAGGGGAGGTGTCCCCGCACGCGTGCGTATGTCAGAAGTGTCGGCAGTGTCCGCCGGCGCCGGTCCAGTGTCCACCGTTGTCTGAAAACTGCACTTTTCTGACCTCTGACCTCACTGGACGGTCCGCCACACTTTTCTTTACACCTCTCGGGCTTATCCGAGAGTGTGGCGTTGTAGGGGAGGTGTCCCCGCACGCGTGCGTATGTCATAAGTGTCGGCAGTGTCCGCCGGCGCCGGTCCAGTGTCCACCGTTGTCTGAAAACTGCACTTTTCTGACCTCTGACCTCACTGGACGGTCCGCCACACTTTTCTTTACACCTCTCGGGCTTATCCGAGAGTGTGGCGTTGTAGGGGAGGTGTCCCCGCACGCGTGCGTATGTCAGAAGTGTCGGCAGTGTCCACCGGTGCCTGTCCAGTGTCCACTGTTGTCTGAAAACGGCACTTTTCTGACCTCTGACCTCACTGGACGGTCCGCCACACTTTTTTTTACACCTCTCGGGCTTATCCGAGAGTGTGGCGTTGTAGGGGAGGTGTCCCCGCACGCGTGCGTATGTCAGAAGTGTCGGCAGTGTCCGCCGGCGCCGGTCCAGTGTCCACCGTTGTCTGAAAACTGCAATTTTCTGACCTCTGACCTCACTGGACGGTCCGCCACACTTTTCTTTACACCTCTCGGGCTTATCCGAGAGTCTGGCGTTGTAGGGGAGGTGTCCCCGCACGCGTGCGTATGTCAGAAGTGTCGGCAGTGTCCGCCGGCGCCGGTCCAGTGTCCACCGTTGTCTGAAAACTGCACTTTTCTGACCTCTGACCTCACTGGACGGTCCGCCACACTTTTCTTTACACCTCTCGGGCTTATCCGAGAGTGTGGCGTTGTAGGGGAGGTGTCCCCGCACGCGTGCGTATGTCAGAAGTGTCGGCAGTGTCCGCCGGCGCCGGTCCAGTGTCCACCGTTGTCTGAAAACTGCACTTTTCTGACCTCTGACCTCACTGGACGGTCCGCCACACTTTTCTTTACACTTCTCGGGCTTATCCGAGAGTGTGGCGTTGTAGGGGATGTGTCCCCGCACGCGTGCGTATGTCAGAAGTGTCGGCAGTGTCCACCGGTGCCTGTCCAGTGTCCACTGTTGTCTGAAAACGGCACTTTTCTGACCTCTGACCTCACTGGACGGTCCGCCACACTTTTTTTTACACCTCTCGGGCTTATCCGAGAGTGTGGCGTTGTAGGGGAGGTGTCCCCGCACGCGTGCGTATGTCAGAAGTGTCGGCAGTGTCCGCCGGCGCCGGTCCAGTGTCCACCGTTGTCTGAAAACTGCACTTTTCTCACCTCTGACCTCACTGGACGGTCCGCCACACTTTTTTTTACATCTCTCGGGCTTATCCGAGAGTGTGGCGTTGTAGGGGAGGTGTCCCCGCACGCGTGCGTATGTCAGAAGTGTCGGCAGTGTCCGCCGGCGCCGGTCCAGTGTCCACCGTTGTTTGAAAACTGCACTTTTCTGACCTCTGACCTCACTGGACGGTCCGCCACACTTTTTTTTACATGTCTCGGGCTTATCCGAGAGTCTGGCGTTGTAGGGGAGGTGTCCCCGCACGCGTGCGTATGTCAGAAGTGTCGGCAGTGTCCGCCGGCGCCGGTCCAGTGTCCACCGTTGTCTGAAAACTGCACTTTTCTGACCTCTGACCTCACTGGACGGTCCGCCACACTTTTCTTTACACCTCTCGGGCTTATCCGAGAGTGTGGCGTTGTAGGGGAGGTGTCCCCGCACGCGTGCGTATGTCAGAAGTGTCGGCAGTGTCCACCGGTGCCTGTCCAGTGTCCACTGTTGTCTGAAAACGGCACTTTTCTGACCTCTGACCTCACTGGACGGTCCGCCACACTTTTTTTTACACCTCTCGGGCTTATCCGAGAGTGTGGCGTTGTAGGGGAGGTGTCCCCGCACGCGTGCGTATGTCAGAAGTGTCGGCAGTGTCCGCCGGCGCCGGTCCAGTGTCCACCGTTGTCTGAAAACTGCAATTTTCTGACCTCTGACCTCACTGGACGGTCCGCCACACTTTTCTTTACACCTCTCGGGCTTATCCGAGAGTCTGGCGTTGTAGGGGAGGTGTCCCCGCACGCGTGCGTATGTCAGAAGTGTCGGCAGTGTCCGCCGGCGCCGGTCCAGTGTCCACCGTTGTCTGAAAACTGCACTTTTCTGACCTCTGACCTCACTGGACGGTCCGCCACACTTTTCTTTACACTTCTCGGGCTTATCCGAGAGTGTGGCGTTGTAGGGGATGTGTCCCCGCACGCGTGCGTATGTCAGAAGTGTCGGCAGTGTCCGCCGGCGCCGGTCCAGTGTCCACCGTTGTTTGAAAACTGCACTTTTCTGACCTCTGACCTCACTGGACGGTCCGCCACACTTTTTTTTACATGTCTCGGGCTTATCCGAGAGGTTGGCGTTGTAGGGGAGGTGTCCCCGCACGCGTGCGTATGTCAGAAGTGTCGGCAGTGTCCGCCGGCGCCGGTCCAGTGTCCACCGTTGTCTGAAAACTGCACTTTTCTGACCTCTGACCTCACTGGACGGTCCGCCACACTTTTCTTTACACCTCTCGGGCTTATCCGAGAGTCTGGCGTTGTAGGGGAGGTTTCCCCGCACGCGTGCGTATGTCAGAAGTGTCGGCAGTGTCCGCCGGTGCCGGTCCAGTGTCCACCGTTGTCTGAAAACTGCACTTTTCTGACCTCTGACCTCACTGGACGGTCCGCCACACTTTTCTTTACACCTCTCGGGCTTATCCGAGAGTGTGGCGTTGTAGGGGAGGTGTCCCCGCACGCGTGCGTATGTCAGAAGTGTCGGCAGTGTCCGCCGGCGCCGGTCCAGTGTCCACCGTTGTCTGAAAACTGCACTTTTCTGACCTCTGACCTCACTGGACGGTCCGCCACACTTTTTTTTACATCTCTCGGGCTTATCCGAGAGTGTGGCGTTGTAGGGGAGGTGTCCCCGCACACGTGCGTATGTCAGAAGTGTCGGCAGTGTCCGCCGGCGCCGGTCCAGTGTCCACCGTTGTCTGAAAACTGCACTTTTCTGACCTCTGACCTCACTGGACGGTCCGCCACACTTTTTTTTACATCTCTCGGGCTTATCCGAGAGTGTGGCGTTGTAGGGGAGGTGTCCCCGCACGCGTGCGTATGTCAGAAGTGTCGGCAGTGTCCGCCGGCGCCGGTCCAGTGTCCACCGTTGTCTGAAAACTGCACTTTTCTGACCTCTGACCTCACTGGACGGTCCGCCACACTTTTCTTTACACCTCTCGGGCTTATCCGAGAGTGTGGCGTTGTAGGGGAGGTGTCCCCGCACGCGTGCGTATGTCATAAGTGTCGGCAGTGTCCGCCGGCGCCGGTCCAGTGTCCACCGTTGTCTGAAAACTGCACTTTTCTGACCTCTGACCTCACTGGACGGTCCGCCACACTTTTCTTTACACCTCTCGGGCTTATCCGAGAGTGTGGCGTTGTAGGGGAGGTGTCCCCGCACGCGTGCGTATGTCAGAAGTGTCGGCAGTGTCCACCGGTGCCTGTCCAGTGTCCACTGTTGTCTGAAAACGGCACTTTTCTGACCTCTGACCTCACTGGACGGTCCGCCACACTTTTTTTTACACCTCTCGGGCTTATCCGAGAGTGTGGCGTTGTAGGGGAGGTGTCCCCGCACGCGTGCGTATGTCAGAAGTGTCGGCAGTGTCCGCCGGCGCCGGTCCAGTGTCCACCGTTGTCTGAAAACTGCAATTTTCTGACCTCTGACCTCACTGGACGGTCCGCCACACTTTTCTTTACACCTCTCGGGCTTATCCGAGAGTCTGGCGTTGTAGGGGAGGTGTCCCCGCACGCGTGCGTATGTCAGAAGTGTCGGCAGTGTCCGCCGGCGCCGGTCCAGTGTCCACCGTTGTCTGAAAACTGCACTTTTCTGACCTCTGACCTCACTGGACGGTCCGCCACACTTTTCTTTACACCTCTCGGGCTTATCCGAGAGTGTGGCGTTGTAGGGGAGGTGTCCCCGCACGCGTGCGTATGTCAGAAGTGTCGGCAGTGTCCGCCGGCGCCGGTCCAGTGTCCACCGTTGTCTGAAAACTGCACTTTTCTGACCTCTGACCTCACTGGACGGTCCGCCACACTTTTCTTTACACTTCTCGGGCTTATCCGAGAGTGTGGCGTTGTAGGGGATGTGTCCCCGCACGCGTGCGTATGTCAGAAGTGTCGGCAGTGTCCACCGGTGCCTGTCCAGTGTCCACTGTTGTCTGAAAACGGCACTTTTCTGACCTCTGACCTCACTGGACGGTCCGCCACACTTTTTTTTACACCTCTCGGGCTTATCCGAGAGTGTGGCGTTGTAGGGGAGGTGTCCCCGCACGCGTGCGTATGTCAGAAGTGTCGGCAGTGTCCGCCGGCGCCGGTCCAGTGTCCACCGTTGTCTGAAAACTGCACTTTTCTCACCTCTGACCTCACTGGACGGTCCGCCACACTTTTTTTTACATCTCTCGGGCTTATCCGAGAGTGTGGCGTTGTAGGGGAGGTGTCCCCGCACGCGTGCGTATGTCAGAAGTGTCGGCAGTGTCCGCCGGCGCCGGTCCAGTGTCCACCGTTGTTTGAAAACTGCACTTTTCTGACCTCTGACCTCACTGGACGGTCCGCCACACTTTTTTTTACATGTCTCGGGCTTATCCGAGAGTCTGGCGTTGTAGGGGAGGTGTCCCCGCACGCGTGCGTATGTCAGAAGTGTCGGCAGTGTCCGCCGGCGCCGGTCCAGTGTCCACCGTTGTCTGAAAACTGCACTTTTCTGACCTCTGACCTCACTGGACGGTCCGCCACACTTTTCTTTACACCTCTCGGGCTTATCCGAGAGTCTGGCGTTGTAGGGGAGGTTTCCCCGCACGCGTGCGTATGTCAGAAGTGTCGGCAGTGTCCGCCGGTGCCGGTCCAGTGTCCACCGTTGTCTGAAAACTGCACTTTTCTGACCTCTGACCTCACTGGACGGTCCGCCACACTTTTCTTTACACCTCTCGGGCTTATCCGAGAGTGTGGCGTTGTAGGGGAGGTGTCCCCGCACGCGTGCGTATGTCAGAAGTGTCGGCAGTGTCCACCGGTGCCTGTCCAGTGTCCACTGTTGTCTGAAAACGGCACTTTTCTGACCTCTGACCTCACTGGACGGTCCGCCACACTTTTTTTTACACCTCTCGGGCTTATCCGAGAGTGTGGCGTTGTAGGGGAGGTGTCCCCGCACGCGTGCGTATGTCAGAAGTGTCGGCAGTGTCCGCCGGCGCCGGTCCAGTGTCCACCGTTGTCTGAAAACTGCACTTTTCTGACCTCTGACCTCACTGGACGGTCCGCCACACTTTTTTTTACATCTCTCGGGCTTATCCGAGAGTGTGGCGTTGTAGGGGAGGTGTCCCCGCACACGTGCGTATGTCAGAAGTGTCGGCAGTGTCCGCCGGCGCCGGTCCAGTGTCCACCGTTGTCTGAAAACTGCACTTTTCTGACCTCTGACCTCACTGGACGGTCCGCCACACTTTTTTTTACATCTCTCGGGCTTATCCGAGAGTGTGGCGTTGTAGGGGAGGTGTCCCCGCACGCGTGCGTATGTCAGAAGTGTCGGCAGTGTCCGCCGGCGCCGGTCCAGTGTCCACCGTTGTCTAAAAACTGCACTTTTCTGACCTCTGACCTCACTGGACGGTCCGCCACACTTTTCTTTACACCTCTCGGGCTTATCCGAGAGTGTGGCGTTGTAGGGGAGGTGTCCCCGCACGCGTGCGTATGTCAGAAGTGTCGGCAGTGTCCGCCGGCGCCGGTCCAGTGTCCACCGTTGTCTGAAAACTGCACTTTTCTGACCTCTGACCTCACTGGACGGTCCGCCACACTTCTTTTTACACCTCTCGGGCTTATCCGAGAGTGTGGCGTTGTAGGGGAGGTGTCCCCACACGCGTGCGTATGTGAGAAGTGTCGGCAGTGTCCACCGGTGCCTGTCCAGTGTCCACTGTTGTCTGAAAACGGCACTTTTCTGACCTCTGACCTCACTGGACGGTCCGCCACACTTTTTTTTACACCTCTCGGGCTTATCCGAGAGTGTGGCGTTGTAGGGGAGGTGTCCCCGCACGCGTGCGTATGTCAGAAGTGTCGGCAGTGTCCGCCGGCGCCGGTCCAGTGTCCACCGTTGTCTGAAAACTGCACTTTTCTCACCTCTGACCTCACTGGACGGTCCGCCACACTTTTTTTTACATCTCTCGGGCTTATCCGAGAGTGTGGCGTTGTAGGGGAGGTGTCCCCGCACGCGTGCGTATGTCAGAAGTGTCGGCAGTGTCCGCCGGCGCCGGTCCAGTGTCCACCGTTGTTTGAAAACTGCACTTTTCTGACCTCTGACCTCACTGGACGGTCCGCCACACTTTTTTTTACATGTCTCGGGCTTATCCGAGAGTCTGGCGTTGTAGGGGAGGTGTCCCCGCACGCGTGCGTATGTCAGAAGTGTCGGCAGTGTCCGCCGGCGCCGGTCCAGTGTCCACCGTTGTCTGAAAACTGCACTTTTCTGACCTCTGACCTCACTGGACGGTCCGCCACACTTTTCTTTACACCTCTCGGGCTTATCCGAGAGTCTGGCGTTGTAGGGGAGGTTTCCCCGCACGCGTGCGTATGTCAGAAGTGTCGGCAGTGTCCGCCGGTGCCGGTCCAGTGTCCACCGTTGTCTGAAAACTGCACTTTTCTGACCTCTGACCTCACTGGACGGTCCGCCACACTTTTCTTTACACCTCTCGGGCTTATCCGAGAGTGTGGCGTTGTAGGGGAGGTGTCCCCGCACGCGTGCGTATGTCAGAAGTGTCGGCAGTGTCCACCGGTGCCTGTCCAGTGTCCACTGTTGTCTGAAAACGGCACTTTTCTGACCTCTGACCTCACTGGACGGTCCGCCACACTTTTTTTTACACCTCTCGGGCTTATCCGAGAGTGTGGCGTTGTAGGGGAGGTGTCCCCGCACGCGTGCGTATGTCAGAAGTGTCGGCAGTGTCCGCCGGCGCCGGTCCAGTGTCCACCGTTGTCTGAAAACTGCACTTTTCTGACCTCTGACCTCACTGGACGGTCCGCCACACTTTTTTTTACATCTCTCGGGCTTATCCGAGAGTGTGGCGTTGTAGGGGAGGTGTCCCCGCACACGTGCGTATGTCAGAAGTGTCGGCAGTGTCCGCCGGCGCCGGTCCAGTGTCCACCGTTGTCTGAAAACTGCACTTTTCTGACCTCTGACCTCACTGGACGGTCCGCCACACTTTTTTTTACATCTCTCGGGCTTATCCGAGAGTGTGGCGTTGTAGGGGAGGTGTCCCCGCACGCGTGCGTATGTCAGAAGTGTCGGCAGTGTCCGCCGGCGCCGGTCCAGTGTCCACCGTTGTCTAAAAACTGCACTTTTCTGACCTCTGACCTCACTGGACGGTCCGCCACACTTTTCTTTACACCTCTCGGGCTTATCCGAGAGTGTGGCGTTGTAGGGGAGGTGTCCCCGCACGCGTGCGTATGTCAGAAGTGTCGGCAGTGTCCGCCGGCGCCGGTCCAGTGTCCACCGTTGTCTGAAAACTGCACTTTTCTGACCTCTGACCTCACTGGACGGTCCGCCACACTTCTTTTTACACCTCTCGGGCTTATCCGAGAGTGTGGCGTTGTAGGGGAGGTGTCCCCACACGCGTGCGTATGTCAGAAGTGTCGGCAGTGTCCACCGGTGCCTGTCCAGTGTCCACTGTTGTCTGAAAACGGCACTTTTCTGACCTCTGACCTCACTGGACGGTCCGCCACACTTTTTTTTACACCTCTCGGGCTTATCCGAGAGTGTGGCGTTGTAGGGGAGGTGTCCCCGCACGTGTGCGTATGTCAGAAGTGTCGGCAGTGTCCGCCGGCGCCGGTCCAGTGTCCACCGTTGTCTGAAAACTGCACTTTTCTGACCTCTGACCTCACTGGACGGTCCGCCACACTCTTCTTTACACCTCTCGGGCTTATCCGAGAGTGTGGCGTTGTAGGGGAGGTGTCCCCGCACGCGTGCGTATGTCAGAAGTGTCGGCAGTGTCCACCGGTGCCTGTCCAGTGTCCACTGTTGTCTGAAAACGGCACTTTTCTGACCTCTGACCTCACTGGACGGTCCGCCACACTTTTTTTTACACCTCTCGGGCTTATCCGAGAGTGTGGCGTTGTAGGGGAGGTGTCCCCGCACGCGTGCGTATGTCAGAAGTGTCGGCAGTGTCCGCCGGCGCCGGTCCAGTGTCCACCGTTGTCTGAAAACTGCACTTTTCTGACCTCTGACCTCACTGGACGGTCCGCCACACTTTTTTTTACACCTCTCGGGCTTATCCGAGAGTGTGGCGTTGTAGGGGAGGTGTCCCCACACGCGTGCGTATGTCAGAAGTGTCGGCAGTGTCCACCGGTGCCTGTCCAGTGTCCACTGTTGTCTGAAAACGGCACTTTTCTGACCTCTGACCTCACTGGACGGTCCGCCACACTTTTTTTTACACCTCTCGGGCTTATCCGAGAGTGTGGCGTTGTAGGGGAGGTGTCCCCGCACGCGTGCGTATGTCAGAAGTGTCGGCAGTGTCCGCCGGCGCCGGTCCAGTGTCCACCGTTGTCTGAAAACTGCACTTTTCTGACCTCTGACCTCACTGGACGGTCCGCCACACTCTTCTTTACACCTCTCGGGCTTATCCGAGAGTGTGGCGTTGTAGGGGAGGTGTCCCCGCACGCGTGCGTATGTCAGAAGTGTCGGCAGTGTCCACCGGTGCCTGTCCAGTGTCCACTGTTGTCTGAAAACGGCACTTTTCTGACCTCTGACCTCACTGGACGGTCCGCCACACTTTTCTTTACACCTCTCGGGCTTATCCGAGAGTCTGGCGTTGTAGGGGAGGTGTCCCCGCACGCGTGCGTATGTCAGAAGTGTCGGCAGTGTCCACCGGTGCCTGTCCAGTGTCCACTGTTGTCTGAAAACGGCACTTTTCTGACCTCTGACCTCACTGGACGGTCCGCCACACTTTTTTTTACACCTCTCGGGCTTATCCGAGAGTGTGGCGTTGTAGGGGAGGTGTCCCCGCACGCGTGCGTATGTCAGAAGTGTCGGCAGTGTCCGCCGGCGCCGGTCCAGTGTCCACCGTTGTCTGAAAACTGCACTTTTCTGACCTCTGACCTCACTGGACGGTCCGCCACACTTTTCTTTACACCTCTCGGGCTTATCCGAGAGTCTGGCGTTGTAGGGGAGGTGTCCCCGCACGCGTGCGTATGTCAGAAGTGTCGGCAGTGTCCGCCGGCGCCGGTCCAGTGTCCACCGTTGTCTGAAAACTGCACTTTTCTGACCTCTGACCTCACTGGACGGTCCGCCACACTTTTCTTTACACCTCTCGGGCTTATCCGAGAGTGTGGCGTTGTAGGGGAGGTGTCCCCGCACGCGTGCGTATGTCAGAAGTGTCGGCATTGTCCACCGGTGCCTATCCAGTGTCCACTGTTGTCTGAAAACTGCACTTTTCTGACCTCTGACCTCACTGGACGGTCCGCCACACTTTTCTTTACACCTCTCGGGCTTATCCGAGAGTGTGGCGTTGTAGGGGAGGTGTCCCCGCACGCGTGCGTATGTCAGAAGTGTCGGCAGTGTCCACCGGTGCCTATCCAGTGTCCACTGTTGTCTGAAAACTGCACTTTTCTGACCTCTGACCTCACTGGACGGTCCGCCACACTTTTCTTTACACCTCTCGGGCTTATCCGAGAGTCTGGCGTTGTAGGGGAGGTGTCCCCGCACGCGTGCGTATGTCAGAAGTGTCGGCAGTGTCCGCCGGCGCCGGTCCAGTGTCCACCGTTGTCTGAAAACTGCACTTTTCTGACCTCTGACCTCACTGGACGGTCCGCCACACTTTTCTTTACACCTCTCGGGCTTATCCGAGAGTGTGGCGTTGTAGGGGAGGTGTCCCCGCACGCGTGCGTATGTCAGAAGTGTCGGCATTGTCCACCGGTGCCTATCCAGTGTCCACTGTTGTCTGAAAACTGCACTTTTCTGACCTCTGACCTCACTGGACGGTCCGCCACACTTTTCTTTACACCTCTCGGGCTTATCCGAGAGTGTGGCGTTGTAGGGGAGGTGTCCCCGCACGCGTGCGTATGTCAGAAGTGTCGGCAGTGTCCACCGGTGCCTATCCAGTGTCCACTGTTGTCTGAAAACTGCACTTTTCTGACCTCTGACCTCACTGGACGGTCCGCCACACTTTTTTTTACACCTCTCGGGCTTATCCGAGAGTGTGGCGTTGTAGGGGAGGTGTCCCCGCACGCGTGCGTATGTCAGAAGTGTCGGCAGTGTCCGCCGGCGCCGGTCCAGTGTCCACCGTTGTCTGAAAACTGCACTTTTCTGACCTCTGACCTCACTGGACGGTCCGCCACACTTTTCTTTACACCTCTCGGGCTTATCCGAGAGTCTGGCGTTGTAGGGGAGGTGTCCCCGCACGCGTGCGTATGTCAGAAGTGTTGGCAGTGTCCGCCGGCGCCGGTCCAGTGTCCACCGTTGTCTGAAAACTGCACTTTTCTGACCTCTGACCTCACTGGACGGTCCGCCACACTTTTCTTTACACCTCTCGGGCTTATCCGAGAGTGTGGCGTTGTAGGGGAGGTGTCCCCGCACGCGTGCGTTTGTCAGAAGTGTCGGCAGTGTCCGCCGGCGCCGGTCCAGTGTCCACCGTTGTCTGAAAACTGCACTTTTCTGACCTCTGACCTCACTGGACGGTCCGCCACACTTTTCTTTACACCTCTCGGGCTTATCCGAGAGTCTGGCGTTGTAGGGGAGGTGTCCCCGCACGCGTGCGTATGTCAGAAGTGTCGGCAGTGTCCGCCGGCGCCGGTCCAGTGTCCACCGTTGTCTGAAAACTGCACTTTTCTGACCTCTGACCTCACTGGACGGTCCGCCACACTTTTCTTTACACCTCTCGGGCTTATCCGAGAGTGTGGCGTTGTAGGGGAGGTGTCCCCGCACGCGTGCGTATGTCAGAAGTGTCGGCATTGTCCACCGGTGCCTATCCAGTGTCCACTGTTGTCTGAAAACTGCACTTTTCTGACCTCTGACCTCACTGGACGGTCCGCCACACTTTTCTTTACACCTCTCGGGCTTATCCGAGAGTGTGGCGTTGTAGGGGAGGTGTCCCCGCACGCGTGCGTATGTCAGAAGTGTCGGCAGTGTCCACCGGTGCCTATCCAGTGTCCACTGTTGTCTGAAAACTGCACTTTTCTGACCTCTGACCTCACTGGACGGTCCGCCACACTTTTTTTTACACCTCTCGGGCTTATCCGAGAGTGTGGCGTTGTAGGGGAGGTGTCCCCGCACGCGTGCGTATGTCAGAAGTGTCGGCAGTGTCCGCCGGCGCCGGTCCAGTGTCCACCGTTGTCTGAAAACTGCACTTTTCTGACCTCTGACCTCACTGGACGGTCCGCCACACTTTTTTTTACATCTCTCGGGCTTATCCGAGAGTGTGGCTTGTAGGGGAGGTGTCCCCGCACGCGTGCGTATGTCAGAAGTGTCGGCAGTGTCCGCCGGCGCCGGTCCAGTGTCCACCGTTGTCTGAAAACTGCACTTTTCTGACCTCTGACCTCACTGGACGGTCCGCCACACTTTTCTTTACACCTCTCGGGCTTATCCGAGAGTCTGGCGTTGTAGGGGAGGTGTCCCCGCACGCGTGCGTATGTCAGAAGTGTTGGCAGTGTCCGCCGGCGCCGGTCCAGTGTCCACCGTTGTCTGAAAACTGCACTTTTCTGACCTCTGACCTCACTGGACGGTCCGCCACACTTTTCTTTACACCTCTCGGGCTTATCCGAGAGTGTGGCGTTGTAGGGGAGGTGTCCCCGCACGCGTGCGTTTGTCAGAAGTGTCGGCAGTGTCCGCCGGCGCCGGTCCAGTGTCCACCGTTGTCTGAAAACTGCACTTTTCTGACCTCTGACCTCACTAGACGGTCCGCCACACTTTTCTTTACACCTCTCGGGCTTTTCCGAGAGTGTGGCGTTGTAGGGGAGGTGTCCCCGCACGCGTGCGTATGTCAGAAGTGTCGGCAGTGTCCGCCGGCGCCGGTCCAGTGTCCACCGTTGTCTGAAAACTGCACTTTTCTGACCTCTGACCTCACTGGACGGTCCGCCACACTTTTTTTTACATCTCTCGGGCTTATCCGAGAGTGTGGCGTTGTAGGGGAGGTGTCCCCGCACGCGTGCGTATGTCAGAAGTGTCGGCAGTGTCCGCCGGCGCCGGTCCAGTGTCCACCGTTGTCTGAAAACTGCACTTTTCTGACCTCTGACCTCACTGGACGGTCCGCCACACTTTTTTTTACATCTCTCGGGCTTATCCGAGAGTGTGCCGTTGTAGGGGAGGTGTCCCCGCACGCGTGCGTATGTCAGAAGTGTCGGCAGTGTCCGCCGGCGCCGGTCCAGTTTCCACCGTTGTCTGAAAACTACACTTTTCTGACCTCTGACCTCACTGGACGGTCCGCCACACTTTTTTTTACATCTCTCGGGCTTATCCGAGAGTGTGGCGTTGTAGGGGAGGTGTCCCCGCACGCGTGCGTATGTCAGAAGTGTCGGCAGTGTCCGCCGGCGCCGGTCCAGTGTCCACCGTTGTCTGAAAACTGCACTTTTCTGACCTCTGACCTCACTGGACGGTCCGCCACACTTTTCTTTACACCTCTCGGGCTTATCCGAGAGTCTGGCGTTGTAGGGGAGGTGTCCCCGCACGCGTGCGTATGTCAGAAGTGTCGGCAGTGTCCGCCGGCGCCGGTCCAGTGTCCACCGTTGTCTGAAAACTGCACTTTTCTGACCTCTGACCTCACTGGACGGTCCGCCACACTTTTCTTTACACCTCTCGGGCTTATCCGAGAGTGTGGCGTTGTAGGGGAGGTGTCCCCGCACGCGTGCGTATGTCAGAAGTGTCGGCAGTGTCCACCGGTGCCTGTCCAGTGTCCACTGTTGTCTGAAAACGGCACTTTTCTGACCTCTGACCTCACTGGACGGTCCGCCACACTTTTTTTTACACCTCTCGGGCTTATCCGAGAGTGTGGCGTTGTAGGGGAGGTGTCCCCGCACGCGTGCGTATGTCAGAAGTGTCGGCAGTGTCCGCCGGCGCCGGTCCAGTGTCCACCGTTGTCTGAAAACTGCACTTTTCTGACCTCTGACCTCACTGGACGGTCCGCCACACTTTTCTTTACACCTCTCGGGCTTATCCGAGAGTCTGGCGTTGTAGGGGAGGTGTCCCCGCACGCGTGCGTATGTCAGAAGTGTCGGCAGTGTCCGCCGGCGCCGGTCCAGTGTCCACCGTTGTCTGAAAACTGCACTTTTCTGACCTCTGACCTCTCTGGACGGTCCGCCACACTTTTCTTTACACCTCTCGGGCTTATCCGAGAGTGTGGCGTTGTAGGGGAGGTGTCCCTGCACGCGTGCGTATGTCAGAAGTGTCGGCAGTGTCCACCGGTGCCTGTCCAGTGTCCACTGTTGTCTGAAAACGGCACTTTTCTGACCTCTGACCTCACTGGACGGTCCGCCACACTTTTTTTTACACCTCTCGGGCTTATCCGAGAGTGTGGCGTTGTAGGGGAGGTGTCCCCGCACGCGTGCGTATGTCAGAAGTGTCGGCAGTGTCCGCCGGCGCCGGTCAAGTGTCCACCGTTGTCTGAAAACTGCACTTTTCTGACCTCTGACCTCACTGGACGGTCCGCCACACTTTTCTTTACACCTCTCGGGCTTATCCGAGAGTCTGGCGTTGTAGGGGAGGTGTCCCCGCACGCGTGCGTATGTCAGAAGTGTCGGCAGTGTCCGCCGGCGCCGGTCCAGTGTCCACCGTTGTCTGAAAACTGCACTTTTCTGACCTCTGACCTCACTGGACGGTCCGCCACACTTTTTTTTACATCTCTCGGGCTTATCCGAGAGTGTGGCGTTGTAGGGGAGGTGTCCCCGCACGCGTGCGTATGTCAGAAGTGTCGGCAGTGTCCGCCGGCGCCGGTCCAGTGTCCACCGTTGTTTGAAAACTGCACTTTTCTGACCTCTGACCTCACTGGACGGTCCGCCACACTTTTTTTTACATGTCTCGGGCTTATCCGAGAGTCTGGCGTTGTAGGGGAGGTGTCCCCGCACGCGTGCGTATGTCAGAAGTGTCGGCAGTGTCCGCCGGCGCCGGTCCAGTGTCCACCGTTGTCTGAAAACTGCACTTTTCTGACCTCTGACCTCACTGGACGGTCCGCCACACTTTTCTTTACACCTCTCGGGCTTATCCGAGAGTCTGGCGTTGTAGGGGAGGTTTCCCCGCACGCGTGCGTATGTCAGAAGTGTCGGCAGTGTCCGCCGGTGCCGGTCCAGTGTCCACCGTTGTCTGAAAACTGCACTTTTCTGACCTCTGACCTCACTGGACGGTCCGCCACACTTTTCTTTACACCTCTCGGGCTTATCCGAGAGTGTGGCGTTGTAGGGGAGGTGTCCCCGCACGCGTGCGTATGTCAGAAGTGTCGGCAGTGTCCACCGGTGCCTGTCCAGTGTCCACTGTTGTCTGAAAACGGCACTTTTCTGACCTCTGACCTCACTGGACGGTCCGCCACACTTTTTTTTACACCTCTCGGGCTTATCCGAGAGTGTGGCGTTGTAGGGGAGGTGTCCCCGCACGCGTGCGTATGTCAGAAGTGTCGGCAGTGTCCGCCGGCGCCGGTCCAGTGTCCACCGTTGTCTGAAAACTGCACTTTTCTGACCTCTGACCTCACTGGACGGTCCGCCACACTTTTTTTTACATCTCTCGGGCTTATCCGAGAGTGTGGCGTTGTAGGGGAGGTGTCCCCGCACACGTGCGTATGTCAGAAGTGTCGGCAGTGTCCGCCGGCGCCGGTCCAGTGTCCACCGTTGTCTGAAAACTGCACTTTTCTGACCTCTGACCTCACTGGACGGTCCGCCACACTTTTTTTTACATCTCTCGGGCTTATCCGAGAGTGTGGCGTTGTAGGGGAGGTGTCCCCGCACGCGTGCGTATGTCAGAAGTGTCGGCAGTGTCCGCCGGCGCCGGTCCAGTGTCCACCGTTGTCTGAAAACTGCACTTTTCTGACCTCTGACCTCACTGGACGGTCCGCCACACTTTTCTTTACACCTCTCGGGCTTATCCGAGAGTGTGGCGTTGTAGGGGAGGTGTCCCCGCACGCGTGCGTATGTCAGAAGTGTCGGCAGTGTCCGCCGGGGCCGGTCCAGTGTCCACCGTTGTCTGAAAACTGCACTTTTCTGACCTCTGACCTCACTGGACGGTCCGCCACACTTTTCTTTACACCTCTCGGGCTTATCCGAGAGTCTGGCGTTGTAGGGGAGGTGTCCCCGCACGCGTGCGTATGTCAGAAGTGTCGGCAGTGTCCGCCGGCGCCGGTCCAGTGTCCACCGTTGTCTGAAAACTGCACTTTTCTGACCTCTGACCTCACTGGACGGTCCGCCACACTTTTCTTTACACCTCTCGGGCTTATCCGAGAGTCTGGCGTTGTAGGGGAGGTGTCCCCGCACGCGTGCGTATGTCAGAAGTGTCGGCAGTGTCCGCCGGCGCCGGTCCAGTGTCCACCGTTGTCTGAAAACTGCACTTTTCTGACCTCTGACCTCACTGGACGGTCCGCCACACTTTTCTTTACACCTCTCGGGCTTATCCGAGAGTGTGGCGTTGTAGGGGAGGTGTCCCCGCACGCGTGCGTATGTCAGAAGTGTCGGCAGTGTCCACCGGTGCCTATCCAGTGTCCACTGTTGTCTGAAAACTGCACTTTTCTGACCTCTGACCTCACTGGACGGTCCGCCACACTTTTTTTTACACCTCTCGGGCTTATCCGAGAGTGTGGCGTTGTAGGGGAGGTGTCCCCGCACGCGTGCGTATGTCAGAAGTGTCGGCGGTGTCCGCCGGCGCCGGTCCAGTGTCCACCGTTGTCTGAAAACTGCACTTTTCTGACCTCTGACCTCACTGGACGGTCCGCCACACTTTTTTTTACATCTCTCGGGCTTATCCGAGAGTGTGGCTTGTAGGGGAGGTGTCCCCGCACGCGTGCGTATGTCAAAAGTGTCGGCAGTGTCCGCCGGCGCCGGTCCAGTGTCCACCGTTGTCTGAAAACTGCACTTTTCTGACCTCTGACCTCACTGGACGGTCCGCCACACTTTTCTTTACACCTCTCGGGCTTATCCGAGAGTGTGGCGTTGTAGGGGAGGTGTCCCCGCACGCGTGCGTATGTCAGAAGTGTCGGCAGTGTCCACCGGTGCCTATCCAGTGTCCACTGTTGTCTGAAAACTGCACTTTTCTGACCTCTGACCTCACTGGACGGTCCGCCACACTTTTTTTTACACCTCTCGGGCCGCCGGCGCCGGTCCAGTGTCCACCGTTGTCTGAAAACTGCACTTTTCTGACCTCTGACCTCACTGGACGGTCCGCCACACTTTTTTTTACATCTCTCGGGCTTATCCGAGAGTGTGGCGTTGTAGGGGAGGTGTCCCCGCACGCGTGCGTATGTCAGAAGTGTCGGCAGTGTCCGCCGGCGCCGGTCCAGTGTCCACCGTTGTCTGAAAACTGCACTTTTCTGACCTCTGACCTCACTGGACGGTCCGCCACACTTTTTTTTACATCTCTCGGGCTTATCCGAGAGTGTGCCGTTGTAGGGGAGGTGTCCCCGCACGCGTGCGTATGTCAGAAGTGTCGGCAGTGTCCGCCGGCGCCGGTCCAGTTTCCACCGTTGTCTGAAAACTACACTTTTCTGACCTCTGACCTCACTGGACGGTCCGCCACACTTTTTTTTACATCTCTCGGGCTTATCCGAGAGTGTGGCGTTGTAGGGGAGGTGTCCCCGCACGCGTGCGTATGTCAGAAGTGTCGGCAGTGTCCGCCGGCGCCGGTCCAGTGTCCACCGTTGTCTGAAAACTGCACTTTTCTGACCTCTGACCTCACTGGACGGTCCGCCACACTTTTCTTTACACCTCTCGGGCTTATCCGAGAGTCTGGCGTTGTAGGGGAGGTGTCCCCGCACGCGTGCGTATGTCAGAAGTGTCGGCAGTGTCCGCCGGCGCCGGTCCAGTGTCCACCGTTGTCTGAAAACTGCACTTTTCTGACCTCTGACCTCACTGGACGGTCCGCCACACTTTTCTTTACACCTCTCGGGCTTATCCGAGAGTGTGGCGTTGTAGGGGAGGTGTCCCCGCACGCGTGCGTATGTCAGAAGTGTCGGCATTGTCCACCGGTGCCTATCCAGTGTCCACTGTTGTCTGAAAACTGCACTTTTCTGACCTCTGACCTCACTGGACGGTCCGCCACACTTTTCTTTACACCTCTCGGGCTTATCCGAGAGTGTGGCGTTGTAGGGGAGGTGTCCCCGCACGCGTGCGTATGTCAGAAGTGTCGGCAGTGTCCACCGGTGCCTATCCAGTGTCCACTGTTGTCTGAAAACTGCACTTTTCTGACCTCTGACCTCACTGGACGGTCCGCCACACTTTTCTTTACACCTCTCGGGCTTATCCGAGAGTCTGGCGTTGTAGGGGAGGTGTCCCCGCACGCGTGCGTATGTCAGAAGTGTCGGCAGTGTCCGCCGGCGCCGGTCCAGTGTCCACCGTTGTCTGAAAACTGCACTTTTCTGACCTCTGACCTCACTGGACGGTCCGCCACACTTTTCTTTACACCTCTCGGGCTTATCCGAGAGTGTGGCGTTGTAGGGGAGGTGTCCCCGCACGCGTGCGTATGTCAGAAGTGTCGGCATTGTCCACCGGTGCCTATCCAGTGTCCACTGTTGTCTGAAAACTGCACTTTTCTGACCTCTGACCTCACTGGACGGTCCGCCACACTTTTCTTTACACCTCTCGGGCTTATCCGAGAGTGTGGCGTTGTAGGGGAGGTGTCCCCGCACGCGTGCGTATGTCAGAAGTGTCGGCAGTGTCCACCGGTGCCTATCCAGTGTCCACTGTTGTCTGAAAACTGCACTTTTCTGACCTCTGACCTCACTGGACGGTCCGCCACACTTTTTTTTACACCTCTCGGGCTTATCCGAGAGTGTGGCATTGTAGGGGAGGTGTCCCCGCACGCGTGCGTATGTCAGAAGTGTCGGCAGTGTCCGCCGGCGCCGGTCCAGTGTCCACCGTTGTCTGAAAACTGCACTTTTCTGACCTCTGACCTCACTGGACGGTCCGCCACACTTTTTTTTACATCTCTCGGGCTTATCCGAGAGTGTGGCTTGTAGGGGAGGTGTCCCCGCACGCGTGCGTATGTCAGAAGTGTCGGCAGTGTCCGCCGGCGCCGGTCCAGTGTCCACCGTTGTCTGAAAACTGCACTTTTCTGACCTCTGACCTCACTGGACGGTCCGCCACACTTTTCTTTACACCTCTCGGGCTTATCCGAGAGTCTGGCGTTGTAGGGGAGGTGTCCCCGCACGCGTGCGTATGTCAGAAGTGTTGGCAGTGTCCGCCGGCGCCGGTCCAGTGTCCACCGTTGTCTGAAAACTGCACTTTTCTGACCTCTGACCTCACTGGACGGTCCGCCACACTTTTCTTTACACCTCTCGGGCTTATCCGAGAGTGTGGCGTTGTAGGGGAGGTGTCCCCGCACGCGTGCGTTTGTCAGAAGTGTCGGCAGTGTCCGCCGGCGCCGGTCCAGTGTCCACCGTTGTCTGAAAACTGCACTTTTCTGACCTCTGACCTCACTGGACGGTCCGCCACACTTTTCTTTACACCTCTCGGGCTTATCCGAGAGTCTGGCGTTGTAGGGGAGGTGTCCCCGCACGCGTGCGTATGTCAGAAGTGTCGGCAGTGTCCGCCGGCGCCGGTCCAGTGTCCACCGTTGTCTGAAAACTGCACTTTTCTGACCTCTGACCTCACTGGACGGTCCGCCACACTTTTCTTTACACCTCTCGGGCTTATCCGAGAGTGTGGCGTTGTAGGGGAGGTGTCCCCGCACGCGTGCGTATGTCAGAAGTGTCGGCAGTGTCCGCCGGCGCCGGTCCAGTGTCCACCGTTGTCTGAAAACTGCACTTTTCTGACCTCTGACCTCACTGGACGGTCCGCCACACTTTTCTTTACACCTCTCGGGCTTATCCGAGAGTGTGGCGTTGTAGGGGAGGTGTCCCCGCACGCGTGCGTATGTCAGAAGTGTCGGCATTGTCCACCGGTGCCTATCCAGTGTCCACTGTTGTCTGAAAACTGCACTTTTCTGACCTCTGACCTCACTGGACGGTCCGCCACACTTTTTTTTACATCTCTCGGGCTTATCCGAGAGTGTGGCTTGTAGGGGAGGTGTCCCCGCACGCGTGCGTATGTCAGAAGTGTCGGCAGTGTCCGCCGGCGCCGGTCCAGTGTCCACCGTTGTCTGAAAACTGCACTTTTCTGACCTCTGACCTCACTGGACGGTCCGCCACACTTTTCTTTACACCTCTCGGGCTTATCCGAGAGTCTGGCGTTGTAGGGGAGGTGTCCCCGCACGCGTGCGTATGTCAGAAGTGTTGGCAGTGTCCGCCGGCGCCGGTCCAGTGTCCACCGTTGTCTGAAAACTGCACTTTTCTGACCTCTGACCTCACTGGACGGTCCGCCACACTTTTCTTTACACCTCTCGGGCTTATCCGAGAGTGTGGCGTTGTAGGGGAGGTGTCCCCGCACGCGTGCGTTTGTCAGAAGTGTCGGCAGTGTCCGCCGGCGCCGGTCCAGTGTCCACCGTTGTCTGAAAACTGCACTTTTCTGACCTCTGACCTCACTGGACGGTCCGCCACACTTTTCTTTACACCTCTCGGGCTTATCCGAGAGTCTGGCGTTGTAGGGGAGGTGTCCCCGCACGCGTGCGTATGTCAGAAGTGTCGGCAGTGTCCGCCGGCGCCGGTCCAGTGTCCACCGTTGTCTGAAAACTGCACTTTTCTGACCTCTGACCTCACTGGACGGTCCGCCACACTTTTCTTTACACCTCTCGGGCTTATCCGAGAGTGTGGCGTTGTAGGGGAGGTGTCCCCGCACGCGTGCGTATGTCAGAAGTGTCGGCATTGTCCACCGGTGCCTATCCAGTGTCCACTGTTGTCTGAAAACTGCACTTTTCTGACCTCTGACCTCACTGGACGGTCCGCCACACTTTTCTTTACACCTCTCGGGCTTATCCGAGAGTGTGGCGTTGTAGGGGAGGTGTCCCCGCACGCGTGCGTATGTCAGAAGTGTCGGCAGTGTCCACCGGTGCCTATCCAGTGTCCACTGTTGTCTGAAAACTGCACTTTTCTGACCTCTGACCTCACTGGACGGTCCGCCACACTTTTTTTTACACCTCTCGGGCTTATCCGAGAGTGTGGCGTTGTAGGGGAGGTGTCCCCGCACGCGTGCGTATGTCAGAAGTGTCGGCAGTGTCCGCCGGCGCCGGTCCAGTGTCCACCGTTGTCTGAAAACTGCACTTTTCTGACCTCTGACCTCACTGGACGGTCCGCCACACTTTTTTTTACATCTCTCGGGCTTATCCGAGAGTGTGGCTTGTAGGGGAGGTGTCCCCGCACGCGTGCGTATGTCAGAAGTGTCGGCAGTGTCCGCCGGCGCCGGTCCAGTGTCCACCGTTGTCTGAAAACTGCACTTTTCTGACCTCTGACCTCACTGGACGGTCCGCCACACTTTTCTTTACACCTCTCGGGCTTATCCGAGAGTCTGGCGTTGTAGGGGAGGTGTCCCCGCACGCGTGCGTATGTCAGAAGTGTTGGCAGTGTCCGCCGGCGCCGGTCCAGTGTCCACCGTTGTCTGAAAACTGCACTTTTCTGACCTCTGACCTCACTGGACGGTCCGCCACACTTTTCTTTACACCTCTCGGGCTTATCCGAGAGTGTGGCGTTGTCTGAAAACTGCACTTTTCTGACCTCTGACCTCACTGGACGGTCCGCCACACTTTTTTTTACATCTCTCGGGCTTATCCGAGAGTGTGGCGTTGTAGGGGAGGTGTCCCCGCACGCGTGCGTATGTCAGAAGTGTCGGCAGTGTCCGCCGGCGCCGGTCCAGTGTCCACCGTTGTCTGAAAACTGCACTTTTCTGACCTCTGACCTCACTGGACGGTCCGCCACACTTTTTTTTACACCTCTCGGGCTTATCCGAGAGTGTGGCGTTGTAGGGGAGGTGTCCCCGCACGCGTGCGTATGTCAGAAGTGTCGGCAGTGTCCGCCGGCGCCGGTCCAGTGTCCACCGTTGTCTGAAAACTGCACTTTTCTGACCTCTGACCTCACTGGACGGTCCGCCACACTTTTCTTTACACCTCTCGGGCTTATCCGAGAGTCTGGCGTTGTAGGGGAGGTGTCCCCGCACGCGTGCGTATGTCAGAAGTGTTGGCAGTGTCCGCCGGCGCCGGTCCAGTGTCCACCGTTGTCTGAAAACTGCACTTTTCTGACCTCTGACCTCACTGGACGGTCCGCCACACTTTTCTTTACACCTCTCGGGCTTATCCGAGAGTGTGGCGTTGTCTGAAAACTGCACTTTTCTGACCTCTGACCTCACTGGACGGTCCGCCACACTTTTTTTTACATCTCTCGGGCTTATCCGAGAGTGTGGCGTTGTAGGGGAGGTGTCCCCGCACGCGTGCGTATGTCAGAAGTGTCGGCAGTGTCCGCCGGCGCCGGTCCAGTGTCCACCGTTGTCTGAAAACTGCACTTTTCTGACCTCTGACCTCACTGGACGGTCCGCCACACTTTTTTTTACATCTCTCGGGCTTATCCGAGAGTGTGCCGTTGTAGGGGAGGTGTCCCCGCACGCGTGCGTATGTCAGAAGTGTCGGCAGTGTCCGCCGGCGCCGGTCCAGTTTCCACCGTTGTCTGAAAACTACACTTTTCTGACCTCTGACCTCACTGGACGGTCCGCCACACTTTTTTTTACATCTCTCGGGCTTATCCGAGAGTGTGGCGTTGTAGGGGAGGTGTCCCCGCACGCGTGCGTATGTCAGAAGTGTCGGCAGTGTCCGCCGGCGCCGGTCCAGTGTCCACCGTTGTCTGAAAACTGCACTTTTCTGACCTCTGACCTCACTGGACGGTCCGCCACACTTTTCTTTACACCTCTCGGGCTTATCCGAGAGTCTGGCGTTGTAGGGGAGGTGTCCCCGCACGCGTGCGTATGTCAGAAGTGTCGGCAGTGTCCGCCGGCGCCGGTCCAGTGTCCACCGTTGTCTGAAAACTGCACTTTTCTGACCTATGACCTCACTGGACGGTCCGCCACACTTTTCTTTACACCTCTCGGGCTTATCCGAGAGTGTGGCGTTGTAGGGGAGGTGTCCCCGCACGCGTGCGTATGTCAGAAGTGTCGGCAGTGTCCGCCGGCGCCGGTCCAGTGTCCACCGTTGTCTGAAAACTGCACTTTTCTGACCTCTGACCTCACTGGACGGTCCGCCACACTTTTTTTTACATCTCTCGGGCTTATCCGAGAGTGTGGCGTTGTAGGGGAGGTGTCCCCGCACACGTGCGTATGTCAGAAGTGTCGGCAGTGTCCGCCGGCGCCGGTCCAGTGTCCACCGTTGTCTGAAAACTGCACTTTTCTGACCTCTGACCTCACTGGACGGTCCGCCACACTTTTTTTTACATCTCTCGGGCTTATCCGAGAGTGTGGCGTTGTAGGGGAGGTGTCCCCGCACGCGTGCGTATGTCAGAAGTGTCGGCAGTGTCCGCCGGCGCCGGTCCAGTGTCCACCGTTGTCTGAAAACTGCACTTTTCTGACCTCTGACCTCACTGGACGGTCCGCCACACTTTTCTTTACACCTCTCGGGCTTATCCGAGAGTGTGGCGTTGTAGGGGAGGTGTCCCCGCACGCGTGCGTATGTCAGAAGTGTCGGCAGTGTCCGCCGGCGCCGGTCCAGTGTCCACCGTTGTCTGAAAACTGCACTTTTCTGACCTCTGACCTCACTGGACGGTCCGCCACACTTTTCTTTACACCTCTCGGGCTTATCCGAGAGTGTGGCGTTGTAGGGGAGGTGTCCCCACACGCGTGCGTATGTCAGAAGTGTCGGCAGTGTCCACCGGTGCCTGTCCAATGTCCACTGTTGTCTGAAAACGGCACTTTTCTGACCTCTGACCTCACTGGACGGTCCGCCACACTTTTCTTTACACCTCTCGGGCTTATCCGAGAGTCTGGCGTTGTAGGGGAGGTGTCCCCGCACGCGTGCGTATGTCAGAAGTGTCGGCAGTGTCCGCCGGCGCCGGTCCAGTGTCCACCGTTGTCTGAAAACTGCACTTTTCTGACCTCTGACCTCACTGGACGGTCCGCCACACTTTTCTTTACACCTCTCGGGCTTATCCGAGAGTGTGGCGTTGTAGGGGAGGTGTCCCCGCACGCGTGCGTATGTCAGAAGTGTCGGCAGTGTCCACCGGTGCCTGTCCAGTGTCCACTGTTGTCTGAAAACGGCACTTTTCTGACCTCTGACCTCACTGGACGGTCCGCCACACTTTTTTTTACACCTCTCGGGCTTATCCGAGAGTGTGGCGTTGTAGGGGAGGTGTCCCCGCACGCGTGCGTATGTCAGAAGTGTCGGCAGTGTCCGCCGGCGCCGGTCCAGTGTCCACCGTTGTCTGAAAACTGCACTTTTCTGACCTCTGACCTCACTGGACGGTCCGCCACACTTTTCTTTACACCTCTCGGGCTTATCCGAGAGTCTGGCGTTGTAGGGGAGGTGTCCCCGCACGCGTGCGTATGTCAGAAGTGTCGGCAGTGTCCGCCGGCGCCGGTCCAGTGTCCACCGTTGTCTGAAAACTGCACTTTTCTGACCTCTGACCTCTCTGGACGGTCCGCCACACTTTTCTTTACACCTCTCGGGCTTATCCGAGAGTGTGGCGTTGTAGGGGAGGTGTCCCCGCACGCGTGCGTATGTCAGAAGTGTCGGCAGTGTCCACCGGTGCCTGTCCAGTGTCCACTGTTGTCTGAAAACGGCACTTTTCTGACCTCTGACCTCACTGGACGGTCCGCCACACTTTTTTTTACACCTCTCGGGCTTATCCGAGAGTGTGGCGTTGTAGGGGAGGTGTCCCCGCACGCGTGCGTATGTCAGAAGTGTCGGCAGTGTCCGCCGGCGCCGGTCAAGTGTCCACCGTTGTCTGAAAACTGCACTTTTCTGACCTCTGACCTCACTGGACGGTCCGCCACACTTTTCTTTACACCTCTCGGGCTTATCCGAGAGTCTGGCGTTGTAGGGGAGGTGTCCCCGCACGCGTGCGTATGTCAGAAGTGTCGGCAGTGTCCGCCGGCGCCGGTCCAGTGTCCACCGTTGTCTGAAAACTGCACTTTTCTGACCTCTGACCTCACTGGACGGTCCGCCACACTTTTTTTTACATCTCTCGGGCTTATCCGAGAGTGTGGCGTTGTAGGGGAGGTGTCCCCGCACGCGTGCGTATGTCAGAAGTGTCGGCAGTGTCCGCCGGCGCCGGTCCAGTGTCCACCGTTGTTTGAAAACTGCACTTTTCTGACCTCTGACCTCACTGGACGGTCCGCCACACTTTTTTTTACATGTCTCGGGCTTATCCGAGAGTCTGGCGTTGTAGGGGAGGTGTCCCCGCACGCGTGCGTATGTCAGAAGTGTCGGCAGTGTCCGCCGGCGCCGGTCCAGTGTCCACCGTTGTCTGAAAACTGCACTTTTCTGACCTCTGACCTCACTGGACGGTCCGCCACACTTTTCTTTACACCTCTCGGGCTTATCCGAGAGTCTGGCGTTGTAGGGGAGGTTTCCCCGCACGCGTGCGTATGTCAGAAGTGTCGGCAGTGTCCGCCGGTGCCGGTCCAGTGTCCACCGTTGTCTGAAAACTGCACTTTTCTGACCTCTGACCTCACTGGACGGTCCGCCACACTTTTCTTTACACCTCTCGGGCTTATCCGAGAGTGTGGCGTTGTAGGGGAGGTGTCCCCGCACGCGTGCGTATGTCAGAAGTGTCGGCAGTGTCCACCGGTGCCTGTCCAGTGTCCACTGTTGTCTGAAAACGGCACTTTTCTGACCTCTGACCTCACTGGACGGTCCGCCACACTTTTTTTTACACCTCTCGGGCTTATCCGAGAGTGTGGCGTTGTAGGGGAGGTGTCCCCGCACGCGTGCGTATGTCAGAAGTGTCGGCAGTGTCCGCCGGCGCCGGTCCAGTGTCCACCGTTGTCTGAAAACTGCACTTTTCTGACCTCTGACCTCACTGGACGGTCCGCCACACTTTTTTTTTCATCTCTCGGGCTTATCCGAGAGTGTGGCGTTGTAGGGGAGGTGTCCCCGCACACGTGCGTATGTCAGAAGTGTCGGCAGTGTCCGCCGGCGCCGGTCCAGTGTCCACCGTTGTCTGAAAACTGCACTTTTCTGACCTCTGACCTCACTGGACGGTCCGCCACACTTTTTTTTACATCTCTCGGGCTTATCCGAGAGTGTGGCGTTGTAGGGGAGGTGTCCCCGCACGCGTGCGTATGTCAGAAGTGTCGGCAGTGTCCGCCGGCGCCGGTCCAGTGTCCACCGTTGTCTGAAAACTGCACTTTTCTGACCTCTGACCTCACTGGACGGTCCGCCACACTTTTCTTTACACCTCTCGGGCTTATCCGAGAGTGTGGCGTTGTAGGGGAGGTGTCCCCGCACGCGTGCGTATGTCAGAAGTGTCGGCAGTGTCCGCCGGCGCCGGTCCAGTGTCCACCGTTGTCTGAAAACTGCACTTTTCTGACCTCTGACCTCACTGGACGGTCCGCCACACTTTTCTTTACACCTCTCGGGCTTATCCGAGAGTCTGGCGTTGTAGGGGAGGTGTCCCCGCACGCGTGCGTATGTCAGAAGTGTCGGCAGTGTCCGCCGGCGCCGGTCCAGTGTCCACCGTTGTCTGAAAACTGCACTTTTCTGACCTCTGACCTCACTGGACGGTCCGCCACACTTTTCTTTACACCTCTCGGGCTTATCCGAGAGTCTGGCGTTGTAGGGGAGGTGTCCCCGCACGCGTGCGTATGTCAGAAGTGTCGGCAGTGTCCGCCGGCGCCGGTCCAGTGTCCACCGTTGTCTGAAAACTGCACTTTTCTGACCTCTGACCTCACTGGACGGTCCGCCACACTTTTCTTTACACCTCTCGGGCTTATCCGAGAGTGTGGCGTTGTAGGGGAGGTGTCCCCGCACGCGTGCGTATGTCAGAAGTGTCGGCAGTGTCCGCCGGCGCCGGTCCAGTGTCCACCGTTGTCTGAAAACTGCACTTTTCTGACCTCTGACCTCACTGGACGGTCCGCCACACTTTTCTTTACACCTCTCGGGCTTATCCGAGAGTCTGGCGTTGTAGGGGAGGTGTCCCCGCACGCGTGCGTATGTCAGAAGTGTCGGCAGTGTCCGCCGGCGCCGGTCCAGTGTCCACCGTTGTCTGAAAACTGCACTTTTCTGACCTCTGACCTCACTGGACGGTCCGCCACACTTTTTTTTACATCTCTCGGGCTTATCCGAGAGTGTGGCGTTGTAGGGGAGGTGTCCCCGCACGCGTGCGTATGTCAGAAGTGTCGGCAGTGTCCGCCGGCGCCGGTCCAGTGTCCACCGTTGTCTGAAAACTGCACTTTTCTGACCTCTGACCTCACTGGACGGTCCGCCACACTTTTTTTTACATCTCTCGGGCTTATCCGAGAGTGTGGCGTTGTAGGGGAGGTGTCCCCGCACACGTGCGTATGTCAGAAGTGTCGGCAGTGTCCGCCGGCGCCGGTCCAGTGTCCACCGTTGTCTGAAAACTGCACTTTTCTGACCTCTGACCTCACTGGACGGTCCGCCACACTTTTTTTTACATCTCTCGGGCTTATCCGAGAGTGTGGCGTTGTAGGGGAGGTGTCCCCGCACGCGTGCGTATGTCAGAAGTGTCGGCAGTGTCCGCCGGCGCCGGTCCAGTGTCCACCGTTGTCTGAAAACTGCACTTTTCTGACCTCTGACCTCACTGGACGGTCCGCCACACTTTTCTTTACACCTCTCGGGCTTATCCGAGAGTGTGGCGTTGTAGGGGAGGTGTCCCCGCACGCGTGCGTATGTCAGAAGTGTCGGCAGTGTCCGCCGGCGCCGGTCCAGTGTCCACCGTTGTCTGAAAACTGCACTTTTCTGACCTCTGACCTCACTGGACGGTCCGCCACACTTTTTTTTACACCTCTCGGGCTTATCCGAGAGTGTGGCGTTGTAGGGGAGGTGTCCCCGCACACGCGCGTATGTCAGAAGTGTCGGCAGTGTCCGCCGGCGCCGGTCCAGTGTCCACCGTTGTCTGAAAACTGCACTTTTCTGACCTCTGACCTCACTGGACGGTCCGCCACACTTTTTTTTACATCTCTCGGGCTTATCCGAGAGTGTGGCGTTGTAGGGGAGGTGTCCCCGCACGCGTGCGTATGTCAGAAGTGTCGGCAGTGTCCGCCGGCGCCGGTCCAGTGTCCACCGTTGTCTGAAAACTGCACTTTTCTGACCTCTGACCTCACTGGACGGTCCGCCACACTTTTCTTTACACCTCTCGGGCTTATCCGAGAGTGTGGCGTTGTAGGGGAGGTGTCCCCGCACGCGTGCGTATGTCATAAGTGTCGGCAGTGTCCGCCGGCGCCGGTCCAGTGTCCACCGTTGTCTGAAAACTGCACTTTTCTGACCTCTGACCTCACTGGACGGTCCGCCACACTTTTCTTTACACCTCTCGGGCTTATCCGAGAGTGTGGCGTTGTAAGGGAGATGTCCCCGCACGCGTGCGTATGTCAGAAGTGTCGGCAGTGTCCACCGGTGCCTGTCCAGTGTCCACTGTTGTCTGAAAACGGCACTTTTCTGACCTCTGACCTCACTGGACGGTCCGCCACACTTTTCTTTACACCTCTCGGGCTTATCCGAGAGTCTGGCGTTGTAGGGGAGGTGTCCCTCGCATGCGTGCGTATGTCAGAAGTGTCGGCAGTGTCCGCCGGCGCCGGTCCAGTGTCCACCGTTGTCTGAAAACTGCACTTTTCTGACCTCTGACCTCACTGGACGGTCCGCCACACTTTTCTTTACACCTCTCGGGCTTATCCGAGAGTGTGGCGTTGTAGGGGAGGTGTCCCCACACGCGTGCGTATGTCAGAAGTGTCGGCAGTGTCCACCGGTGCCTGTCCAGTGTCCACTGTTGTCTGAAAACGGCACTTTTCTGACCTCTGACCTCACTGGACGGTCCGCCACACTTTTCTTTACACCTCTCGGGCTTATCCGAGAGTGTGGCGTTGTAGGGGAGGTGTCCCCGCACGTGTGCGTATGTCAGAAGTGTCGGCAGTGTCCACCGGTGCCTGTCCAGTGTCCACTGTTGTCTGAAAACGGCACTTTTCTGACCTCTGACCTCACTGGACGGTCCGCCACACTTTTCTTTACACCTCTCGGGCTTATCCGAGAGTGTGGCGTTGTAGGGGAGGTGTCCCCGCACGCGTGCGTATGTCAGAAGTGTCGGCAGTGTCCGCCGGCGCCGGTCCAGTGTCCACCGTTGTCTGAAAACTGCACTTTTCTGACCTCTGACCTCACTGGACGGTCCGCCACACTTTTCTTTACACCTCTCGGGCTTATCCGAGAGTGTGGCGTTGTAGGGGAGGTGTCCCCAAACGCGTGCGTATGTCAGAAGTGTCGGCAGTGTCCACCGGTGCCTGTCCAGTGTCCACTGTTGTCTGAAAACGGCACTTTTCTGACCTCTGACCTCACTGGACGGTCCGCCACACTTTTTTTTACACCTCTCGGGCTTATCCGAGATTGTGGCGTTGTAGGGGAGGTGTCCCCGCACGCGTGCGTATGTCAGAAGTGTCGGCAGTGTCCGCCGCCGCCGGTCCAGTGTCCACCGTTGTCTGAAAACTGCACTTTTCTGACCTCTGACCTCACTGGACGGTCCGCCAAACTTTTTTTTACATCTCTCGGGCTTATCCGAGAGTGTGGCGTTGTAGGGGAGGTGTCCCCGCACGCGTGCGTATGTCAGAAGTGTCGGCAGTGTCCGCCGGCGCCGGTCCAGTGTCCACCGTTGTCTGAAAACGGCACTTTTCTGACCTCTGACCTCACTGGACGGTCCGCCACACTTTTTTTTACATCTCTCGGGCTTATCCGAGAGTGTGGCGTTGTAGGGGAGGTGTCCCCGCACGCGTGCGTATGTCAGAAGTGTCGGCAGTGTCCGCCGGCGCCGGTCCAGTGTCCACCGTTGTCTGAAAACTGCACTTTTCTGACCTCTGACCTCACTGGACGGTCCGCCAAACTTTTTTTTACATCTCTCGGGCTTATCCGAGAGTGTGGCGTTGTAGGGGAGGTGTCCCCGCACGCGTGCGTATGTCAGAAGTGTCGGCACTGTCCGCCGGCGCCGGTCCAGTGTCCACCGTTGTCTGAAAACGGCACTTTTCTGACCTCTGACCTCACTGGACGGTCCGCCACACTTTTTTTTACATCTCTCGGGCTTATCCGAGAGTGTGGCGTTGTAGGGGAGGTGTCCCCGCACGCGTGCGTATGTCAGAAGTGTCGGCAGTGTCCGCCGGCGCCGGTCCAGTGTCCACCGTTGTCTGAAAACTGCACTTTTCTGACCTCTGACCTCACTGGACGGTCCGCCACACTTTTTTTTACATCTCTCGGGCTTATCCGAGAGTGTGGCGTTGTAGGGGAGGTGTCCCCGCACGCGTGCGTATGTCAGAAGTGTCGGCAGTGTCCGCCGGCGCCGGTCCAGTGTCCACCGTTGTCTGAAATCTGCACTTTTCTGACCTCTGACCTCACTGGACGGTCCGCCACACTTTTCTTTACACCTCTCGGGCTTATCCGAGAGTCTGGCGTTGTAGGGGAGGTGTCCCCGCACGCGTGCGTATGTCAGAAGTGTCGGCAGTGTCCGCCGGCGCCGGTCCAGTGTCCACCGTTGTCTGAAAACTGCACTTTTCTGACCTCTGACCTCACTGGACGGTCCGCCACACTTTTCTTTACACCTCTCGGGCTTATCCGAGAGTCTGGCGTTGTAGGGGAGGTGTCCCCGCACGCGTGCGTATGTCAGAAGTGTCGGCAGTGTCCACCGGTGCCTGTCCAGTGTCCACTGTTGTCTGAAAACTGCACTTTTCTGACCTCTGACCTCACTGGACGGTCCGCCACACTTTTCTGTACACCTCTCGGGCTTATCCGAGAGTCTGGCGTTGTAGGGGAGGTGTCCCCGCACGCGTGCGTATGTCAGAAGTGTCGGCAGTGTCCGCCGGCGCCGGTCCAGTGTCCACCGTTGTCTGAAAACTGCACTTTTCTGACCTCTGACCTCACTGGACGGACCGCCACACTTTTTTTTACATCTCTCGGGCTTATCCGAGAGTGTGGCGTTGTAGGGGAGGTGTCCCCGCACGCGTGCGTATGTCAGAAGTGTCGGCAGTGTCCGCCGGCGCCGGTCCAGTGTCCACCGTTGTCTGAAAACTGCACTTTTCTGACCTCTGACCTCACTGGACGGTCCGCCACACTTTTTTTTACACCTCTCGGGCTTATCCGAGAGTGTGGCGTTGTAGGGGAGGTGTCCCCGCACGCGTGCGTATGTCAGAAGTGTCGGCAGTGTCCGCCGGCGCCGGTCCAGTGTCCACCGTTGTCTGAAAACTGCACTTTTCTGACCTCTGACCTCACTGGACGGTCCGCCACACTTTTTTTTACATCTCTCGGGCTTATCCGAGAGTGTGGCGTTGTAGGGGAGGTGTCCCCGCACGCGTGCGTATGTCAGAAGTGTCGGCAGTGTCCGCCGGCGCCGGTCCAGTGTCCACCGTTGTCTGAAATCTGCACTTTTCTGACCTCTGACCTCACTGGACGGTCCGCCACACTTTTCTTTACACCTCTCGGGCTTATCCGAGAGTCTGGCGTTGTAGGGGAGGTGTCCCCGCACGCGTGCGTATGTCAGAAGTGTCGGCAGTGTCCGCCGGCGCCGGTCCAGTGTCCACCGTTGTCTGAAAACTGCACTTTTCTGACCTCTGACCTCACTGGACGGTCCGCCACACTTTTCTTTACACCTCTCGGGCTTATCCGAGAGTCTGGCGTTGTAGGGGAGGTGTCCCCGCACGCGTGCGTATGTCAGAAGTGTCGGCAGTGTCCACCGGTGCCTGTCCAGTGTCCACTGTTGTCTGAAAACGGCACTTTTCTGACCTCTGACCTCACTGGACGGTCCGCCACACTTTTTTTTACACCTCTCGGGCTTATCCGAGAGTGTGGCGTTGTAGGGGAGGTGTCCCCGCACGCGTGCGTATGTCAGAAGTGTCGGCAGTGTCCGCCGGCGCCGGTCCAGTGTCCACCGTTGTCTGAAAACTGCACTTTTCTGACCTCTGACCTCACTGGACGGTCCGCCACACTTTTCTTTACACCTCTCGGGCTTATCCGAGAGTCTGGCGTTGTAGGGGAGGTGTCCCCGCACGCGTGCGTATGTCAGAAGTGTCGGCAGTGTCCGCCGGCGCCGGTCCAGTGTCCACCGTTGTCTGAAAACTGCACTTTTCTGACCTCTGACCTCTCTGGACGGTCCGCCACACTTTTCTTTACACCTCTCGGGCTTATCCGAGAGTGTGGCGTTGTAGGGGAGGTGTCCCCGCACGCGTGCGTATGTCAGAAGTGTCGGCAGTGTCCACCGGTGCCTGTCCAGTGTCCACTGTTGTCTGAAAACGGCACTTTTCTGACCTCTGACCTCACTGGACGGTCCGCCACACTTTTTTTTACACCTCTCGGGCTTATCCGAGAGTGTGGCGTTGTAGGGGAGGTGTCCCCGCACGCGTGCGTATGTCAGAAGTGTCGGCAGTGTCCGCCGGCGCCGGTCAAGTGTCCACCGTTGTCTGAAAACTGCACTTTTCTGACCTCTGACCTCACTGGACGGTCCGCCACACTTTTCTTTACACCTCTCGGGCTTATCCGAGAGTCTGGCGTTGTAGGGGAGGTGTCCCCGCACGCGTGCGTATGTCAGAAGTGTCGGCAGTGTCCGCCGGCGCCGGTCCAGTGTCCACCGTTGTCTGAAAACTGCACTTTTCTGACCTCTGACCTCACTGGACGGTCCGCCACACTTTTTTTTACATCTCTCGGGCTTATCCGAGAGTGTGGCGTTGTAGGGGAGGTGTCCCCGCACGCGTGCGTATGTCAGAAGTGTCGGCAGTGTCCGCCGGCGCCGGTCCAGTGTCCACCGTTGTTTGAAAACTGCACTTTTCTGACCTCTGACCTCACTGGACGGTCCGCCACACTTTTTTTTACATGTCTCGGGCTTATCCGAGAGTCTGGCGTTGTAGGGGAGGTGTCCCCGCACGCGTGCGTATGTCAGAAGTGTCGGCAGTGTCCGCCGGCGCCGGTCCAGTGTCCACCGTTGTCTGAAAACTGCACTTTTCTGACCTCTGACCTCACTGGACGGTCCGCCACACTTTTCTTTACACCTCTCGGGCTTATCCGAGAGTCTGGCGTTGTAGGGGAGGTTTCCCCGCACGCGTGCGTATGTCAGAAGTGTCGGCAGTGTCCGCCGGTGCCGGTCCAGTGTCCACCGTTGTCTGAAAACTGCACTTTTCTGACCTCTGACCTCACTGGACGGTCCGCCACACTTTTCTTTACACCTCTCGGGCTTATCCGAGAGTGTGGCGTTGTAGGGGAGGTGTCCCCGCACGCGTGCGTATGTCAGAAGTGTCGGCAGTGTCCACCGGTGCCTGTCCAGTGTCCACTGTTGTCTGAAAACGGCACTTTTCTGACCTCTGACCTCACTGGACGGTCCGCCACACTTTTTTTTACACCTCTCGGGCTTATCCGAGAGTGTGGCGTTGTAGGGGAGGTGTCCCCGCACGCGTGCGTATGTCAGAAGTGTCGGCAGTGTCCGCCGGCGCCGGTCCAGTGTCCACCGTTGTCTGAAAACTGCACTTTTCTGACCTCTGACCTCACTGGACGGTCCGCCACACTTTTTTTTTCATCTCTCGGGCTTATCCGAGAGTGTGGCGTTGTAGGGGAGGTGTCCCCGCACACGTGCGTATGTCAGAAGTGTCGGCAGTGTCCGCCGGCGCCGGTCCAGTGTCCACCGTTGTCTGAAAACTGCACTTTTCTGACCTCTGACCTCACTGGACGGTCCGCCACACTTTTTTTTACATCTCTCGGGCTTATCCGAGAGTGTGGCGTTGTAGGGGAGGTGTCCCCGCACGCGTGCGTATGTCAGAAGTGTCGGCAGTGTCCGCCGGCGCCGGTCCAGTGTCCACCGTTGTCTGAAAACTGCACTTTTCTGACCTCTGACCTCACTGGACGGTCCGCCACACTTTTCTTTACACCTCTCGGGCTTATCCGAGAGTGTGGCGTTGTAGGGGAGGTGTCCCCGCACGCGTGCGTATGTCAGAAGTGTCGGCAGTGTCCGCCGGCGCCGGTCCAGTGTCCACCGTTGTCTGAAAACTGCACTTTTCTGACCTCTGACCTCACTGGACGGTCCGCCACACTTTTCTTTACACCTCTCGGGCTTATCCGAGAGTCTGGCGTTGTAGGGGAGGTGTCCCCGCACGCGTGCGTATGTCAGAAGTGTCGGCAGTGTCCGCCGGCGCCGGTCCAGTGTCCACCGTTGTCTGAAAACTGCACTTTTCTGACCTCTGACCTCACTGGACGGTCCGCCACACTTTTCTTTACACCTCTCGGGCTTATCCGAGAGTCTGGCTTTGTAGGGGAGGTGTCCCCGCACGCGTGCGTATGTCAGAAGTGTCGGCAGTGTCCGCCGGCGCCGGTCCAGTGTCCACCGTTGTCTGAAAACTGCACTTTTCTGACCTCTGACCTCACTGGACGGTCCGCCACACTTTTCTTTACACCTCTCGGGCTTATCCGAGAGTGTGGCGTTGTAGGGGAGGTGTCCCCGCACGCGTGCGTATGTCAGAAGTGTCGGCAGTGTCCGCCGGCGCCGGTCCAGTGTCCACCGTTGTCTGAAAACTGCACTTTTCTGACCTCTGACCTCACTGGACGGTCCGCCACACTTTTCTTTACACCTCTCGGGCTTATCCGAGAGTCTGGCGTTGTAGGGGAGGTGTCCCCGCACGCGTGCGTATGTCAGAAGTGTCGGCAGTGTCCGCCGGCGCCGGTCCAGTGTCCACCGTTGTCTGAAAACTGCACTTTTCTGACCTCTGACCTCACTGGACGGTCCGCCACACTTTTTTTTACATCTCTCGGGCTTATCCGAGAGTGTGGCGTTGTAGGGGAGGTGTCCCCGCACGCGTGCGTATGTCAGAAGTGTCGGCAGTGTCCGCCGGCGCCGGTCCAGTGTCCACCGTTGTCTGAAAACTGCACTTTTCTGACCTCTGACCTCACTGGACGGTCCGCCACACTTTTTTTTACATCTCTCGGGCTTATCCGAGAGTGTGGCGTTGTAGGGGAGGTGTCCCCGCACACGTGCGTATGTCAGAAGTGTCGGCAGTGTCCGCCGGCGCCGGTCCAGTGTCCACCGTTGTCTGAAAACTGCACTTTTCTGACCTCTGACCTCACTGGACGGTCCGCCACACTTTTTTTTACATCTCTCGGGCTTATCCGAGAGTGTGGCGTTGTAGGGGAGGTGTCCCCGCACGCGTGCGTATGTCAGAAGTGTCGGCAGTGTCCGCCGGCGCCGGTCCAGTGTCCACCGTTGTCTGAAAACTGCACTTTTCTGACCTCTGACCTCACTGGACGGTCCGCCACACTTTTCTTTACACCTCTCGGGCTTATCCGAGAGTGTGGCGTTGTAGGGGAGGTGTCCCCGCACGCGTGCGTATGTCAGAAGTGTCGGCAGTGTCCGCCGGCGCCGGTCCAGTGTCCACCGTTGTCTGAAAACTGCACTTTTCTGACCTCTGACCTCACTGGACGGTCCGCCACACTTTTTTTTACACCTCTCGGGCTTATCCGAGAGTGTGGCGTTGTAGGGGAGGTGTCCCCGCACACGCGCGTATGTCAGAAGTGTCGGCAGTGTCCGCCGGCGCCGGTCCAGTGTCCACCGTTGTCTGAAAACTGCACTTTTCTGACCTCTGACCTCACTGGACGGTCCGCCACACTTTTTTTTACATCTCTCGGGCTTATCCGAGAGTGTGGCGTTGTAGGGGAGGTGTCCCCGCACGCGTGCGTATGTCAGAAGTGTCGGCAGTGTCCGCCGGCGCCGGTCCAGTGTCCACCGTTGTCTGAAAACTGCACTTTTCTGACCTCTGACCTCACTGGACGGTCCGCCACACTTTTCTTTACACCTCTCGGGCTTATCCGAGAGTGTGGCGTTGTAGGGGAGGTGTCCCCGCACGCGTGCGTATGTCATAAGTGTCGGCAGTGTCCGCCGGCGCCGGTCCAGTGTCCACCGTTGTCTGAAAACTGCACTTTTCTGACCTCTGACCTCACTGGACGGTCCGCCACACTTTTCTTTACACCTCTCGGGCTTATCCGAGAGTGTGGCGTTGTAAGGGAGATGTCCCCGCACGCGTGCGTATGTCAGAAGTGTCGGCAGTGTCCACCGGTGCCTGTCCAGTGTCCACTGTTGTCTGAAAACGGCACTTTTCTGACCTCTGACCTCACTGGACGGTCCGCCACACTTTTCTTTACACCTCTCGGGCTTATCCGAGAGTCTGGCGTTGTAGGGGAGGTGTCCCTCGCATGCGTGCGTATGTCAGAAGTGTCGGCAGTGTCCGCCGGCGCCGGTCCAGTGTCCACCGTTGTCTGAAAACTGCACTTTTCTGACCTCTGACCTCACTGGACGGTCCGCCACACTTTTCTTTACACCTCTCGGGCTTATCCGAGAGTGTGGCGTTGTAGGGGAGGTGTCCCCACACGCGTGCGTATGTCAGAAGTGTCGGCAGTGTCCACCGGTGCCTGTCCAGTGTCCACTGTTGTCTGAAAACGGCACTTTTCTGACCTCTGACCTCACTGGACGGTCCGCCACACTTTTCTTTACACCTCTCGGGCTTATCCGAGAGTGTGGCGTTGTAGGGGAGGTGTCCCCGCACGTGTGCGTATGTCAGAAGTGTCGGCAGTGTCCACCGGTGCCTGTCCAGTGTCCACTGTTGTCTGAAAACGGCACTTTTCTGACCTCTGACCTCACTGGACGGTCCGCCACACTTTTCTTTACACCTCTCGGGCTTATCCGAGAGTGTGGCGTTGTAGGGGAGGTGTCCCCGCACGCGTGCGTATGTCAGAAGTGTCGGCAGTGTCCGCCGGCGCCGGTCCAGTGTCCACCGTTGTCTGAAAACTGCACTTTTCTGACCTCTGACCTCACTGGACGGTCCGCCACACTTTTCTTTACACCTCTCGGGCTTATCCGAGAGTGTGGCGTTGTAGGGGAGGTGTCCCCAAACGCGTGCGTATGTCAGAAGTGTCGGCAGTGTCCACCGGTGCCTGTCCAGTGTCCACTGTTGTCTGAAAACGGCACTTTTCTGACCTCTGACCTCACTGGACGGTCCGCCACACTTTTTTTTACACCTCTCGGGCTTATCCGAGATTGTGGCGTTGTAGGGGAGGTGTCCCCGCACGCGTGCGTATGTCAGAAGTGTCGGCAGTGTCCGCCGCCGCCGGTCCAGTGTCCACCGTTGTCTGAAAACTGCACTTTTCTGACCTCTGACCTCACTGGACGGTCCGCCAAACTTTTTTTTACATCTCTCGGGCTTATCCGAGAGTGTGGCGTTGTAGGGGAGGTGTCCCCGCACGCGTGCGTATGTCAGAAGTGTCGGCAGTGTCCGCCGGCGCCGGTCCAGTGTCCACCGTTGTCTGAAAACGGCACTTTTCTGACCTCTGACCTCACTGGACGGTCCGCCACACTTTTTTTTACATCTCTCGGGCTTATCCGAGAGTGTGGCGTTGTAGGGGAGGTGTCCCCGCACGCGTGCGTATGTCAGAAGTGTCGGCAGTGTCCGCCGGCGCCGGTCCAGTGTCCACCGTTGTCTGAAAACTGCACTTTTCTGACCTCTGACCTCACTGGACGGTCCGCCAAACTTTTTTTTACATCTCTCGGGCTTATCCGAGAGTGTGGCGTTGTAGGGGAGGTGTCCCCGCACGCGTGCGTATGTCAGAAGTGTCGGCACTGTCCGCCGGCGCCGGTCCAGTGTCCACCGTTGTCTGAAAACGGCACTTTTCTGACCTCTGACCTCACTGGACGGTCCGCCACACTTTTTTTTACATCTCTCGGGCTTATCCGAGAGTGTGGCGTTGTAGGGGAGGTGTCCCCGCACGCGTGCGTATGTCAGAAGTGTCGGCAGTGTCCGCCGGCGCCGGTCCAGTGTCCACCGTTGTCTGAAAACTGCACTTTTCTGACCTCTGACCTCACTGGACGGTCCGCCACACTTTTTTTTACATCTCTCGGGCTTATCCGAGAGTGTGGCGTTGTAGGGGAGGTGTCCCCGCACGCGTGCGTATGTCAGAAGTGTCGGCAGTGTCCGCCGGCGCCGGTCCAGTGTCCACCGTTGTCTGAAATCTGCACTTTTCTGACCTCTGACCTCACTGGACGGTCCGCCACACTTTTCTTTACACCTCTCGGGCTTATCCGAGAGTCTGGCGTTGTAGGGGAGGTGTCCCCGCACGCGTGCGTATGTCAGAAGTGTCGGCAGTGTCCGCCGGCGCCGGTCCAGTGTCCACCGTTGTCTGAAAACTGCACTTTTCTGACCTCTGACCTCACTGGACGGTCCGCCACACTTTTCTTTACACCTCTCGGGCTTATCCGAGAGTCTGGCGTTGTAGGGGAGGTGTCCCCGCACGCGTGCGTATGTCAGAAGTGTCGGCAGTGTCCACCGGTGCCTGTCCAGTGTCCACTGTTGTCTGAAAACTGCACTTTTCTGACCTCTGACCTCACTGGACGGTCCGCCACACTTTTCTGTACACCTCTCGGGCTTATCCGAGAGTCTGGCGTTGTAGGGGAGGTGTCCCCGCACGCGTGCGTATGTCAGAAGTGTCGGCAGTGTCCGCCGGCGCCGGTCCAGTGTCCACCGTTGTCTGAAAACTGCACTTTTCTGACCTCTGACCTCACTGGACGGACCGCCACACTTTTTTTTACATCTCTCGGGCTTATCCGAGAGTGTGGCGTTGTAGGGGAGGTGTCCCCGCACGCGTGCGTATGTCAGAAGTGTCGGCAGTGTCCGCCGGCGCCGGTCCAGTGTCCACCGTTGTCTGAAAACTGCACTTTTCTGACCTCTGACCTCACTGGACGGTCCGCCACACTTTTTTTTACACCTCTCGGGCTTATCCGAGAGTGTGGCGTTGTAGGGGAGGTGTCCCCGCACGCGTGCGTATGTCAGAAGTGTCGGCAGTGTCCGCCGGCGCCGGTCCAGTGTCCACCGTTGTCTGAAAACTGCACTTTTCTGACCTCTGACCTCACTGGACGGTCCGCCACACTTTTTTTTACATCTCTCGGGCTTATCCGAGAGTGTGGCGTTGTAGGGGAGGTGTCCCCGCACGCGTGCGTATGTCAGAAGTGTCGGCAGTGTCCGCCGGCGCCGGTCCAGTGTCCACCGTTGTCTGAAATCTGCACTTTTCTGACCTCTGACCTCACTGGACGGTCCGCCACACTTTTCTTTACACCTCTCGGGCTTATCCGAGAGTCTGGCGTTGTAGGGGAGGTGTCCCCGCACGCGTGCGTATGTCAGAAGTGTCGGCAGTGTCCGCCGGCGCCGGTCCAGTGTCCACCGTTGTCTGAAAACTGCACTTTTCTGACCTCTGACCTCACTGGACGGTCCGCCACACTTTTCTTTACACCTCTCGGGCTTATCCGAGAGTCTGGCGTTGTAGGGGAGGTGTCCCCGCACGCGTGCGTATGTCAGAAGTGTCGGCAGTGTCCACCGGTGCCTGTCCAGTGTCCACTGTTGTCTGAAAACGGCACTTTTCTGACCTCTGACCTCACTGGACGGTCCGCCACACTTTTTTTTACACCTCTCGGGCTTATCCGAGAGTGTGGCGTTGTAGGGGAGGTGTCCCCGCACGCGTGCGTATGTCAGAAGTGTCGGCAGTGTCCACCGGCGCCGGTCCAGTGTCCACCGTTGTCTGAAAACTGCACTTTTCTGACCTCTGACCTCACTGGACGGTCCGCCACACTTTTCTTTACACCTCTCGGGCTTATCCGAGAGTGTGGCGTTGTAGGGGAGGTGTCCCCGCACGCGTGCGTATGTCAGAAGTGTCGGCAGTGTCCGCCGGCGCCGGTCCAGTGTCCACCGTTGTCTGAAATCTGCACTTTTCTGACCTCTGACCTCACTGGACGGTCCGCCACACTTTTCTTTACACCTCTCGGGCTTATCCGAGAGTCTGGCGTTGTAGGGGAGGTGTCCCCGCACGCGTGCGTATGTCAGAAGTGTCGGCAGTGTCCGCCGGCGCCGGTCCAGTGTCCACCGTTGTCTGAAAACTGCACTTTTCTGACCTCTGACCTCACTGGACGGTCCGCCACACTTTTCTGTACACCTCTCGGGCTTATCCGAGAGTCTGGCGTTGTAGGGGAGGTGTCCCCGCACGCGTGCGTATGTCAGAAGTGTCGGCAGTGTCCGCCGGCGCCGGTCCAGTGTCCACCGTTGTCTGAAAACTGCACTTTTCTGACCTCTGACCTCACTGGACGGACCGCCACACTTTTTTTTACATCTCTCGGGCTTATCCGAGAGTGTGGCGTTGTAGGGGAGGTGTCCCCGCACGCGTGCGTATGTCAGAAGTGTCGGCAGTGTCCGCCGGCGCCGGTCCAGTGTCCACCGTTGTCTGAAAACTGCACTTTTCTGACCTCTGACCTCACTGGACGGTCCGCCACACTTTTCTTTACACCTCTCGGGCTTATCCGAGAGTCTGGCGTTGTAGGGGAGGTGTCCCCGCACGCGTGCGTATGTCAGAAGTGTCGGCAGTGTCCGCCGGCGCCGGTCCAGTGTCCACCGTTGTCTGAAAACTGCACTTTTCTGACCTCTGACCTCACTGGACGGTCCGCCACACTTTTCTTTACACCTCTCGGGCTTATCCGAGAGTCTGGCGTTGTAGGGGAGGTTTCCCCGCACGCGTGCGTATGTCAGAAGTGTCGGCAGTGTCCGCCGGTGCCGGTCCAGTGTCCACCGTTGTCTGAAAACTGCACTTTTCTGACCTCTGACCTCACTGGACGGTCCGCCACACTTTTCTTTACACCTCTCGGGCTTATCCGAGAGTGTGGCGTTGTAGGGGAGGTGTCCCCGCACGCGTGCGTATGTCAGAAGTGTCGGCAGTGTCCACCGGTGCCTGTCCAGTGTCCACTGTTGTCTGAAAACGGCACTTTTCTGACCTCTGACCTCACTGGACGGTCCGCCACACTTTTTTTTACACCGTTGTCTGAAAACTGCACTTTTCTGACCTCTGACCTCACTGGACGGTCCGCCACACTTTTTTTTACACCTCTCGGGCTTATCCGAGAGTGTGGCGTTGTAGGGGAGGTGTCCCCGCACGCGTGCGTATGTCAGAAGTGTCGGCAGTGTCCGCCGGTGCCGGTCCAGTGTCCACCGTTGTCTGAAAACTGCACTTTTCTGACCTCTGACCTCACTGGACGGTCCGCCACACTTTTTTTTACACCTCTCTGGCTTATCCGAGAGTGTGGCATTGTAGGGGAGGTGTCCCCGCACACGTGCGTATGTCAGAAGTGTCGGCAGTGTCCGCCGGCGCCGGTCCAGTGTCCACCGTTGTCTGAAAACTGCACTTTTCTGACCTCTGACCTCACTGGACGGTCCGCCACACTTTTTTTTACATCTCTCGGGCTTATCCGAGAGTTTGGCGTTGTAGGGGAGGTGTCCCCGCACGCGTGCGTATGTCAGAAGTGTCGGCAGTGTCCGCCGGCGCCGGTCCAGTGTCCACCGTTGTCTGAAAACTGCACTTTTCTGACCTCTGACCTCACTGGACGGTCCGCCACACTTTTCTTTACACCTCTCGGGCTTATCCGAGAGTGTGGCGTTGTAGGGGAGGTGTCCCCGCACGCGTGCGTATGTCATAAGTGTCGGCAGTGTCCGCCGGCGCCGGTCCAGTGTCCACCGTTGTCTGAAAACTGCACTTTTCTGACCTCTGACCTCACTGGACGGTCCGCCACACTTTTCTTTACACCTCTCGGGCTTATCCGAGAGTGTGGCGTTGTAGGGGAGATGTCCCCGCACGCGTGCGTATGTCAGAAGTGTCGGCAGTGTCCACCGGTGCCTGTCCAGTGTCCACTGTTGTCTGAAAACGGCACTTTTCTGACCTCTGACCTCACTGGACGGTCCGCCACACTTTTTTTTACACCTCTCGGGCTTATCCGAGAGTGTGGCGTTGTAGGGGAGGTGTCCCCGCACGCGTGCGTATGTCAGAAGTGTCGGCAGTGTCCGCCGGCGCCGGTCCAGTGTCCACCGTTGTCTGAAAACTGCAATTTTCTGACCTCTGACCTCACTGGACGGTCCGCCACACTTTTCTTTACACCTCTCGGGCTTATCCGAGAGTCTGGCGTTGTAGGGGAGGTGTCCCCGCACGCGTGCGTATGTCAGAAGTGTCGGCAGTGTCCGCCGGCGCCGGTCCAGTGTCCACCGTTGTCTGAAAACTGCACTTTTCTGACCTCTGACCTCACTGGACGGTCCGCCACACTTTTCTTTACACCTCTCGGGCTTATCCGAGAGTCTGGCGTTGTAGGGGAGGTTTCCCCGCACGCGTGCGTATGTCAGAAGTGTCGGCAGTGTCCGCCGGTGCCGGTCCAGTGTCCACCGTTGTCTGAAAACTGAACTTTTCTGACCTCTGACCTCACTGGACGGTCCGCCACACTTTTCTTTACACCTCTCGGGCTTATCCGAGAGTGTGGCGTTGTAGGGGAGGTGTCCCCGCACGCGTGCGTATGTCAGAAGTGTCGGCAGTGTCCACCGGTGCCTGTCCAGTGTCCACTGTTGTCTGAAAACGGCACTTTTCTGACCTCTGACCTCACTGGACGGTCCGCCACACTTTTTTTTACACCGTTGTCTGAAAACTGCACTTTTCTGACCTCTGACCTCACTGGACGGTCCGCCACACTTTTTTTTACACCTCTCGGGCTTATCCGAGAGTGTGGCGTTGTAGGGGAGGTGTCCCCGCACGCGTGCGTATGTCAGAAGTGTCGGCAGTGTCCGCCGGTGCCGGTCCAGTGTCCACCGTTGTCTGAAAACTGCACTTTTCTGACCTCTGACCTCACTGGACGGTCCGCCACACTTTTTTTTACACCTCTCTGGCTTATCCGAGAGTGTGGCATTGTAGGGGAGGTGTCCCCGCACACGTGCGTATGTCAGAAGTGTCGGCAGTGTCCGCCGGCGCCGGTCCAGTGTCCACCGTTGTCTGAAAACTGCACTTTTCTGACCTCTGACCTCACTGGACGGTCCGCCACACTTTTTTTTACATCTCTCGGGCTTATCCGAGAGTGTGGCGTTGTAGGGGAGGTGTCCCCGCACGCGTGCGTATGTCAGAAGTGTCGGCAGTGTCCGCCGGCGCCGGTCCAGTGTCCACCGTTGTCTGAAAACTGCACTTTTCTGACCTCTGACCTCACTGGACGGTCCGCCACACTTTTCTTTACACCTCTCGGGCTTATCCGAGAGTGTGGCGTTGTAGGGGAGGTGTCCCCGCACGCGTGCGTATGTCATAAGTGTCGGCAGTGTCCGCCGGCGCCGGTCCAGTGTCCACCGTTGTCTGAAAACTGCACTTTTCTGACCTCTGACCTCACTGGACGGTCCGCCACACTTTTCTTTACACCTCTCGGGCTTATCCGAGAGTGTGGCGTTGTAGGGGAGATGTCCCCGCACGCGTGCGTATGTCAGAAGTGTCGGCAGTGTCCACCGGTGCCTGTCCAGTGTCCACTGTTGTCTGAAAACGGCACTTTTCTGACCTCTGACCTCACTGGACGGTCCGCCACACTTTTTTTTACACCTCTCGGGCTTATCCGAGAGTGTGGCGTTGTAGGGGAGGTGTCCCCGCACGCGTGCGTATGTCAGAAGTGTCGGCAGTGTCCGCCGGCGCCGGTCCAGTGTCCACCGTTGTCTGAAAACTGCAATTTTCTGACCTCTGACCTCACTGGACGGTCCGCCACACTTTTCTTTACACCTCTCGGGCTTATCCGAGAGTCTGGCGTTGTAGGGGAGGTGTCCCCGCACGCGTGCGTATGTCAGAAGTGTCGGCAGTGTCCGCCGGCGCCGGTCCAGTGTCCACCGTTGTCTGAAAACTGCACTTTTCTGACCTCTGACCTCACTGGACGGTCCGCCACACTTTTCTTTACACCTCTCGGGCTTATCCGAGAGTGTGGCGTTGTTGGGGAGGTGTCCCCGCACGCGTGCGTATGTCAGAAGTGTCGGCAGTGTCCGCCGGCGCCGGTCCATGTCCACCGTTGTCTGAAAACTGCACTTTTCTGACCTCTGACCTCACTGGACGGTCCGCCACACTTTTCTTTACACCTCTCGGGCTTATCCGAGAGTCTGGCGTTGTAGGGGAGGTGTCCCCGCACGCGTGCGTATGTCAGAAGTGTCGGCAGTGTCCGCCGGCGCCGGTCCAGTGTCCACCGTTGTCTGAAAACTGCAATTTTCTGACCTCTGACCTCACTGGACGGTCCGCCACACTTTTCTTTACACCTCTCGGGCTTATCCGAGAGTCTGGCGTTGTAGGGGATGTGTCCCCGCACGCGTGCGTATGTCAGAAGTGTCGGCAGTGTCCGCCGGCGCCGGTCCAGTGTCCACCGTTGTCTGAAAACTGCACTTTTCTGACCTCTGACCTCACTGGACGGTCCGCCACACTTTTCTTTACACCTCTCGGGCTTATCCGAGAGTCTGGCGTTGTAGGGGAGGTTTCCCCGCACGTGTGCGTATGTCAGAAGTGTCGGCAGTGTCCGCCGGTGCCGGTCCAGTGTCCACCGTTGTCTGAAAACTGCACTTTTCTGACCTCTGACCTCACTGGACGGTCCGCCACACTTTTCTTTACACCTCTCGGGCTTATCCGAGAGTGTGGCGTTGTAGGGGAGGTGTCCCCGCACGCGTGCGTATGTCAGAAGTGTCGGCAGTGTCCACCGGTGCCTGTCCAGTGTCCACTGTTGTCTGAAAACGGCACTTTTCTGACCTCTGACCTCACTGGACGGTCCGCCACACTTTTTTTTACACCGTTGTCTGAAAACTGCACTTTTCTGACCTCTGACCTCACTGGACGGTCCGCCACACTTTTTTTTACACCTCTCGGGCTTATCCGAGAGTGTGGCGTTGTAGGGGAGGTGTCCCCGCACGCGTGCGTATGTCAGAAGTGTCGGCAGTGTCCGCCGGTGCCGGTCCAGTGTCCACCGTTGTCTGAAAACTGCACTTTTCTGACCTCTGACCTCACTGGACGGTCCGCCACACTTTTTTTTACACCTCTCTGGCTTATCCGAGAGTGTGGCATTGTAGGGGAGGTGTCCCCGCACACGTGCGTATGTCAGAAGTGTCGGCAGTGTCCGCCGGCGCCGGTCCAGTGTCCACCGTTGTCTGAAAACTGCACTTTTCTGACCTCTGACCTCACTGGACGGTCCGCCACACTTTTTTTTACATCTCTCGGGCTTATCCGAGAGTGTGGCGTTGTAGGGGAGGTGTCCCCGCACGCGTGCGTATGTCAGAAGTGTCGGCAGTGTCCGCCGGCGCCGGTCCAGTGTCCACCGTTGTCTGAAAACTGCACTTTTCTGACCTCTGACCTCACTGGACGGTCCGCCACACTTTTCTTTACACCTCTCGGGCTTATCCGAGAGTCTGGCGTTGTAGGGGAGGTTTCCCCGCACGTGTGCGTATGTCAGAAGTGTCGGCAGTGTCCGCCGGTGCCGGTCCAGTGTCCACCGTTGTCTGAAAACTGCACTTTTCTGACCTCTGACCTCACTGGACGGTCCGCCACACTTTTCTTTACACCTCTCGGGCTTATCCGAGAGTGTGGCGTTGTAGGGGAGGTGTCCCCGCACGCGTGCGTATGTCAGAAGTGTCGGCAGTGTCCACCGGTGCCTGTCCAGTGTCCACTGTTGTCTGAAAACGGCACTTTTCTGACCTCTGACCTCACTGGACGGTCCGCCACACTTTTTTTTACACCGTTGTCTGAAAACTGCACTTTTCTGACCTCTGACCTCACTGGACGGTCCGCCACACTTTTTTTTACACCTCTCGGGCTTATCCGAGAGTGTGGCGTTGTAGGGGAGGTGTCCCCGCACGCGTGCGTATGTCAGAAGTGTCGGCAGTGTCCGCCGGTGCCGGTCCAGTGTCCACCGTTGTCTGAAAACTGCACTTTTCTGACCTCTGACCTCACTGGACGGTCCGCCACACTTTTTTTTACACCTCTCTGGCTTATCCGAGAGTGTGGCATTGTAGGGGAGGTGTCCCCGCACACGTGCGTATGTCAGAAGTGTCGGCAGTGTCCGCCGGCGCCGGTCCAGTGTCCACCGTTGTCTGAAAACTGCACTTTTCTGACCTCTGACCTCACTGGACGGTCCGCCACACTTTTTTTTACATCTCTCGGGCTTATCCGAGAGTGTGGCGTTGTAGGGGAGGTGTCCCCGCACGCGTGCGTATGTCAGAAGTGTCGGCAGTGTCCGCCGGCGCCGGTCCAGTGTCCACCGTTGTCTGAAAACTGCACTTTTCTGACCTCTGACCTCACTGGACGGTCCGCCACACTTTTCTTTACACCTCTCGGGCTTATCCGAGAGTGTGGCGTTGTAGGGGAGGTGTCCCCGCACGCGTGCGTATGTCATAAGTGTCGGCAGTGTCCGCCGGCGCCGGTCCAGTGTCCACCGTTGTCTGAAAACTGCACTTTTCTGACCTCTGACCTCACTGGACGGTCCGCCACACTTTTCTTTACACCTCTCGGGCTTATCCGAGAGTGTGGCGTTGTAGGGGAGATGTCCCCGCACGCGTGCGTATGTCAGAAGTGTCGGCAGTGTCCACCGGTGCCTGTCCAGTGTCCACTGTTGTCTGAAAACGGCACTTTTCTGACCTCTGACCTCACTGGACGGTCCGCCACACTTTTTTTTACACCTCTCGGGCTTATCCGAGAGTGTGGCGTTGTAGGGGAGGTGTCCCCGCACGCGTGCGTATGTCAGAAGTGTCGGCAGTGTCCACCGGTGCCTGTCCAGTGTCCACTGTTGTCTGAAAACTGCACTTTTCTGACCTCTGACCTCACTGGACGGTCCGCCACACTTTTCTGTACACCTCTCGGGCTTATCCGAGAGTCTGGCGTTGTAGGGGAGGTGTCCCCGCACGCGTGCGTATGTCAGAAGTGTCGGCAGTGTCCGCCGGCGCCGGTCCAGTGTCCACCGTTGTCTGAAAACTGCACTTTTCTGACCTCTGACCTCACTGGACGGACCGCCACACTTTTTTTTACATCTCTCGGGCTTATCCGAGAGTGTGGCGTTGTAGGGGAGGTGTCCCCGCACGCGTGCGTATGTCAGAAGTGTCGGCAGTGTCCGCCGGCGCCGGTCCAGTGTCCACCGTTGTCTGAAAACTGCACTTTTCTGACCTCTGACCTCACTGGACGGTCCGCCACACTTTTTTTTACACCTCTCGGGCTTATCCGAGAGTGTGGCGTTGTAGGGGAGGTGTCCCCGCACGCGTGCGTATGTCAGAAGTGTCGGCAGTGTCCGCCGGCGCCGGTCCAGTGTCCACCGTTGTCTGAAAACTGCACTTTTCTGACCTCTGACCTCACTGGACGGTCCGCCACACTTTTTTTTACATCTCTCGGGCTTATCCGAGAGTGTGGCGTTGTAGGGGAGGTGTCCCCGCACACGTGCGTATGTCAGAAGTGTCGGCAGTGTCCGCCGGCGCCGGTCCAGTGTCCACCGTTGTCTGAAAACTGCACTTTTCTGACCTCTGACCTCACTGGACGGTCCGCCACACTTTTTTTTACATCTCTCGGGCTTATCCGAGAGTGTGGCGTTGTAGGGGAGGTGTCCCCGCACGCGTGCGTATGTCAGAAGTGTCGGCAGTGTCCGCCGGCGCCGGTCCAGTGTCCACCGTTGTCTGAAAACTGCACTTTTCTGACCTCTGACCTCACTGGACGGTCCGCCACACTTTTCTTTACACCTCTCGGGCTTATCCGAGAGTGTGGCGTTGTAGGGGAGGTGTCCCCGCACGCGTGCGTATGTCAGAAGTGTCGGCAGTGTCCGCCGGCGCCGGTCCAGTGTCCACCGTTGTCTGAAAACTGCACTTTTCTGACCTCTGACCTCACTGGACGGTCCGCCACACTTTTCTTTACACCTCTCGGGCTTATCCGAGAGTGTGGCGTTGTAGGGGAGGTGTCCCCACACGCGTGCGTATGTCAGAAGTGTCGGCAGTGTCCACCGGTGCCTGTCCAATGTCCACTGTTGTCTGAAAACGGCACTTTTCTGACCTCTGACCTCACTGGACGGTCCGCCACACTTTTCTTTACACCTCTCGGGCTTATCCGAGAGTCTGGCGTTGTAGGGGAGGTGTCCCCGCACGCGTGCGTATGTCAGAAGTGTCGGCAGTGTCCGCCGGCGCCGGTCCAGTGTCCACCGTTGTCTGAAAACTGCACTTTTCTGACCTCTGACCTCACTGGACGGTCCGCCACACTTTTCTTTACACCTCTCGGGCTTATCCGAGAGTGTGGCGTTGTAGGGGAGGTGTCCCCGCACGCGTGCGTATGTCAGAAGTGTCGGCAGTGTCCACCGGTGCCTGTCCAGTGTCCACTGTTGTCTGAAAACGGCACTTTTCTGACCTCTGACCTCACTGGACGGTCCGCCACACTTTTTTTTACACCTCTCGGGCTTATCCGAGAGTGTGGCGTTGTAGGGGAGGTGTCCCCGCACGCGTGCGTATGTCAGAAGTGTCGGCAGTGTCCGCCGGCGCCGGTCCAGTGTCCACCGTTGTCTGAAAACTGCACTTTTCTGACCTCTGACCTCACTGGACGGTCCGCCACACTTTTCTTTACACCTCTCGGGCTTATCCGAGAGTCTGGCGTTGTAGGGGAGGTGTCCCCGCACGCGTGCGTATGTCAGAAGTGTCGGCAGTGTCCGCCGGCGCCGGTCCAGTGTCCACCGTTGTCTGAAAACTGCACTTTTCTGACCTCTGACCTCTCTGGACGGTCCGCCACACTTTTCTTTACACCTCTCGGGCTTATCCGAGAGTGTGGCGTTGTAGGGGAGGTGTCCCCGCACGCGTGCGTATGTCAGAAGTGTCGGCAGTGTCCACCGGTGCCTGTCCAGTGTCCACTGTTGTCTGAAAACGGCACTTTTCTGACCTCTGACCTCACTGGACGGTCCGCCACACTTTTTTTTACACCTCTCGGGCTTATCCGAGAGTGTGGCGTTGTAGGGGAGGTGTCCCCGCACGCGTGCGTATGTCAGAAGTGTCGGCAGTGTCCGCCGGCGCCGGTCAAGTGTCCACCGTTGTCTGAAAACTGCACTTTTCTGACCTCTGACCTCACTGGACGGTCCGCCACACTTTTCTTTACACCTCTCGGGCTTATCCGAGAGTCTGGCGTTGTAGGGGAGGTGTCCCCGCACGCGTGCGTATGTCAGAAGTGTCGGCAGTGTCCGCCGGCGCCGGTCCAGTGTCCACCGTTGTCTGAAAACTGCACTTTTCTGACCTCTGACCTCACTGGACGGTCCGCCACACTTTTTTTTACATCTCTCGGGCTTATCCGAGAGTGTGGCGTTGTAGGGGAGGTGTCCCCGCACGCGTGCGTATGTCAGAAGTGTCGGCAGTGTCCGCCGGCGCCGGTCCAGTGTCCACCGTTGTTTGAAAACTGCACTTTTCTGACCTCTGACCTCACTGGACGGTCCGCCACACTTTTTTTTACATGTCTCGGGCTTATCCGAGAGTCTGGCGTTGTAGGGGAGGTGTCCCCGCACGCGTGCGTATGTCAGAAGTGTCGGCAGTGTCCGCCGGCGCCGGTCCAGTGTCCACCGTTGTCTGAAAACTGCACTTTTCTGACCTCTGACCTCACTGGACGGTCCGCCACACTTTTCTTTACACCTCTCGGGCTTATCCGAGAGTCTGGCGTTGTAGGGGAGGTTTCCCCGCACGCGTGCGTATGTCAGAAGTGTCGGCAGTGTCCGCCGGTGCCGGTCCAGTGTCCACCGTTGTCTGAAAACTGCACTTTTCTGACCTCTGACCTCACTGGACGGTCCGCCACACTTTTCTTTACACCTCTCGGGCTTATCCGAGAGTGTGGCGTTGTAGGGGAGGTGTCCCCGCACGCGTGCGTATGTCAGAAGTGTCGGCAGTGTCCACCGGTGCCTGTCCAGTGTCCACTGTTGTCTGAAAACGGCACTTTTCTGACCTCTGACCTCACTGGACGGTCCGCCACACTTTTTTTTACACCTCTCGGGCTTATCCGAGAGTGTGGCGTTGTAGGGGAGGTGTCCCCGCACGCGTGCGTATGTCAGAAGTGTCGGCAGTGTCCGCCGGCGCCGGTCCAGTGTCCACCGTTGTCTGAAAACTGCACTTTTCTGACCTCTGACCTCACTGGACGGTCCGCCACACTTTTTTTTTCATCTCTCGGGCTTATCCGAGAGTGTGGCGTTGTAGGGGAGGTGTCCCCGCACACGTGCGTATGTCAGAAGTGTCGGCAGTGTCCGCCGGCGCCGGTCCAGTGTCCACCGTTGTCTGAAAACTGCACTTTTCTGACCTCTGACCTCACTGGACGGTCCGCCACACTTTTTTTTACATCTCTCGGGCTTATCCGAGAGTGTGGCGTTGTAGGGGAGGTGTCCCCGCACGCGTGCGTATGTCAGAAGTGTCGGCAGTGTCCGCCGGCGCCGGTCCAGTGTCCACCGTTGTCTGAAAACTGCACTTTTCTGACCTCTGACCTCACTGGACGGTCCGCCACACTTTTCTTTACACCTCTCGGGCTTATCCGAGAGTGTGGCGTTGTAGGGGAGGTGTCCCCGCACGCGTGCGTATGTCAGAAGTGTCGGCAGTGTCCGCCGGCGCCGGTCCAGTGTCCACCGTTGTCTGAAAACTGCACTTTTCTGACCTCTGACCTCACTGGACGGTCCGCCACACTTTTCTTTACACCTCTCGGGCTTATCCGAGAGTCTGGCGTTGTAGGGGAGGTGTCCCCGCACGCGTGCGTATGTCAGAAGTGTCGGCAGTGTCCGCCGGCGCCGGTCCAGTGTCCACCGTTGTCTGAAAACTGCACTTTTCTGACCTCTGACCTCACTGGACGGTCCGCCACACTTTTCTTTACACCTCTCGGGCTTATCCGAGAGTCTGGCGTTGTAGGGGAGGTGTCCCCGCACGCGTGCGTATGTCAGAAGTGTCGGCAGTGTCCGCCGGCGCCGGTCCAGTGTCCACCGTTGTCTGAAAACTGCACTTTTCTGACCTCTGACCTCACTGGACGGTCCGCCACACTTTTCTTTACACCTCTCGGGCTTATCCGAGAGTGTGGCGTTGTAGGGGAGGTGTCCCCGCACGCGTGCGTATGTCAGAAGTGTCGGCAGTGTCCGCCGGCGCCGGTCCAGTGTCCACCGTTGTCTGAAAACTGCACTTTTCTGACCTCTGACCTCACTGGACGGTCCGCCACACTTTTCTTTACACCTCTCGGGCTTATCCGAGAGTCTGGCGTTGTAGGGGAGGTGTCCCCGCACGCGTGCGTATGTCAGAAGTGTCGGCAGTGTCCGCCGGCGCCGGTCCAGTGTCCACCGTTGTCTGAAAACTGCACTTTTCTGACCTCTGACCTCACTGGACGGTCCGCCACACTTTTTTTTACATCTCTCGGGCTTATCCGAGAGTGTGGCGTTGTAGGGGAGGTGTCCCCGCACGCGTGCGTATGTCAGAAGTGTCGGCAGTGTCCGCCGGCGCCGGTCCAGTGTCCACCGTTGTCTGAAAACTGCACTTTTCTGACCTCTGACCTCACTGGACGGTCCGCCACACTTTTTTTTACATCTCTCGGGCTTATCCGAGAGTGTGGCGTTGTAGGGGAGGTGTCCCCGCACACGTGCGTATGTCAGAAGTGTCGGCAGTGTCCGCCGGCGCCGGTCCAGTGTCCACCGTTGTCTGAAAACTGCACTTTTCTGACCTCTGACCTCACTGGACGGTCCGCCACACTTTTTTTTACATCTCTCGGGCTTATCCGAGAGTGTGGCGTTGTAGGGGAGGTGTCCCCGCACGCGTGCGTATGTCAGAAGTGTCGGCAGTGTCCGCCGGCGCCGGTCCAGTGTCCACCGTTGTCTGAAAACTGCACTTTTCTGACCTCTGACCTCACTGGACGGTCCGCCACACTTTTCTTTACACCTCTCGGGCTTATCCGAGAGTGTGGCGTTGTAGGGGAGGTGTCCCCGCACGCGTGCGTATGTCAGAAGTGTCGGCAGTGTCCGCCGGCGCCGGTCCAGTGTCCACCGTTGTCTGAAAACTGCACTTTTCTGACCTCTGACCTCACTGGACGGTCCGCCACACTTTTCTTTACACCTCTCGGGCTTATCCGAGAGTCTGGCGTTGTAGGGGAGGTGTCCCCGCACGCGTGCGTATGTCAGAAGTGTCGGCAGTGTCCGCCGGCGCCGGTCCAGTGTCCACCGTTGTCTGAAAACTGCACTTTTCTGACCTCTGACCTCACTGGACGGTCCGCCACACTTTTCTTTACACCTCTCGGGCTTATCCGAGAGTCTGGCGTTGTAGGGGAGGTGTCCCCGCACGCGTGCGTATGTCAGAAGTGTCGGCAGTGTCCGCCGGCGCCGGTCCAGTGTCCACCGTTGTCTGAAAACTGCACTTTTCTGACCTCTGACCTCACTGGACGGTCCGCCACACTTTTTTTTACACCTCTCGGGCTTATCCGAGAGTGTGGCGTTGTAGGGGAGGTGTCCCCGCACGCGTGCGTATGTCAGAAGTGTCGGCAGTGTCCGCCGGCGCCGGTCAAGTGTCCACCGTTGTCTGAAAACTGCACTTTTCTGACCTCTGACCTCACTGGACGGTCCGCCACACTTTTCTTTACACCTCTCGGGCTTATCCGAGAGTCTGGCGTTGTAGGGGAGGTGTCCCCGCACGCGTGCGTATGTCAGAAGTGTCGGCAGTGTCCGCCGGCGCCGGTCCAGTGTCCACCGTTGTCTGAAAACTGCACTTTTCTGACCTCTGACCTCACTGGACGGTCCGCCACACTTTTTTTTACATCTCTCGGGCTTATCCGAGAGTGTGGCGTTGTAGGGGAGGTGTCCCCGCACGCGTGCGTATGTCAGAAGTGTCGGCAGTGTCCGCCGGCGCCGGTCCAGTGTCCACCGTTGTTTGAAAACTGCACTTTTCTGACCTCTGACCTCACTGGACGGTCCGCCACACTTTTTTTTACATGTCTCGGGCTTATCCGAGAGTCTGGCGTTGTAGGGGAGGTGTCCCCGCACGCGTGCGTATGTCAGAAGTGTCGGCAGTGTCCGCCGGCGCCGGTCCAGTGTCCACCGTTGTCTGAAAACTGCACTTTTCTGACCTCTGACCTCACTGGACGGTCCGCCACACTTTTCTTTACACCTCTCGGGCTTATCCGAGAGTCTGGCGTTGTAGGGGAGGTTTCCCCGCACGCGTGCGTATGTCAGAAGTGTCGGCAGTGTCCGCCGGCGCCGGTCCAGTGTCCACCGTTGTCTGAAAACTGCACTTTTCTGACCTCTGACCTCACTGGACGGTCCGCCACACTTTTCTTTACATCTCTCGGGCTTATCCGAGAGTGTGGCGTTGTAGGGGAGGTGTCCCCGCACGCGTGCGTATGTCAGAAGTGTCGGCAGTGTCCGCCGGCGCCGGTCCAGTGTCCACCGTTGTCTGAAAACTGCACTTTTCTGACCTCTGACCTCACTGGACGGTCCGCCACACTTTTCTTTACACCTCTCGGGCTTATCCGAGAGTCTGGCGTTGTAGGGGAGGTGTCCCCGCACGCGTGCGTATGTCAGAAGTGTCGGCAGTGTCCGCCGGCGCCGGTCCAGTGTCCACCGTTGTCTGAAAACTGCACTTTTCTGACCTCTGACCTCACTGGACGGTCCGCCACACTTTTCTTTACACCTCTCGGGCTTATCCGAGAGTCTGGCGTTGTAGGGGAGGTGTCCCCGCACGCGTGCGTATGTCAGAAGTGTCGGCAGTGTCCGCCGGCGCCGGTCCAGTGTCCACCGTTGTCTGAAAACTGCACTTTTCTGACCTCTGACCTCACTGGACGGTCCGCCACACTTTTCTTTACACCTCTCGGGCTTATCCGAGAGTGTGGCGTTGTAGGGGAGGTGTCCCCGCACGCGTGCGTATGTCAGAAGTGTCGGCAGTGTCCACCGGTGCCTATCCAGTGTCCACTGTTGTCTGAAAACTGCACTTTTCTGACCTCTGACCTCACTGGACGGTCCGCCACACTTTTTTTTAGACCTCTCGGGCTTATCCGAGAGTGTGGCGTTGTAGGGGAGGTGTCCCCGCACGCGTGCGTATGTCAGAAGTGTCGGAAGTGTCCGCCGGCGCCGGTCCAGTGTCCACCGTTGTCTGAAAACTGCACTTTTCTGACCTCTGACCTCACTGGACGGTCCGCCACACTTTTTTTTACATCTCTCGGGCTTATCCGAGAGTGTGGCTTGTAGGGGAGGTGTCCCCGCACGCGTGCGTATGTCAGAAGTGTCGGCAGTGTCCGCCGGCGCCGGTCCAGTGTCCACCGTTGTCTGAAAACTGCACTTTTCTGACCTCTGACCTCACTGGACGGTCCGCCACACTTTTCTTTACACCTCTCGGGCTTATCCGAGAGTCTGGCGTTGTAGGGGAGGTGTCCCCGCACGCGTGCGTATGTCAGAAGTGTCGGCAGTGTCCGCCGGCGCCGGTCCAGTGTCCACCGTTGTCTGAAAACTGCACTTTTCTGACCTCTGACCTCACTGGACGGTCCGCCACACTTTTCTTTACACCTCTCGGGCTTATCCGAGAGTCTGGCGTTGTAGGGGAGGTGTCCCCGCACGCGTGCGTATGTCAGAAGTGTCGGCAGTGTCCGCCGGCGCCGGTCCAGTGTCCACCGTTGTCTGAAAACTGCACTTTTCTGACCTCTGACCTAACTGGACGGTCCGCCACACTTTTCTTTACACCTCTCGGGCTTATCCGAGAGTGTGGCGTTGTAGGGGAGGTGTCCCCGCACGCGTGCGTATGTCAGAAGTGTCGGCAGTGTCCACCGGTGCCTGTCCAGTGTCCACTGTTGTCTGAAAACGGCACTTTTCTGACCTCTGACCTCACTGGACGGTCCGCCACACTTGTTTTTACACCGTTGTCTGAAAACTGCACTTTTCTGACCTCTGACCTCACTGGACGGTCCGCCACACTTTTTTTTACATCTCTCGGGCTTATCCGAGAGTGTGGCGTTGTAGGGGAGGTGTCCCCGCACGCGTGCGTATGTCAGAAGTGTCGGCAGTGTCCGCCGGCGCCGGTCCAGTGTCCACCGTTGTCTGAAAACTGCACTTTTCTGACCTCTGACCTAACTGGACGGTCCGCCACACTTTTCTTTACACCTCTCGGGCTTATCCGAGAGTGTGGCGTTGTAGGGGAGGTGTCCCCGCACGCGTGCGTATGTCAGAAGTGTCGGCAGTGTCCACCGGTGCCTGTCCAGTGTCCACTGTTGTCTGAAAACGGCACTTTTCTGACCTCTGACCTCACTGGACGGTCCGCCACACTTTTTTTTACACCGTTGTCTGAAAACTGCACTTTTCTGACCTCTGACCTCACTGGACGGTCCGCCACACTTTTTTTTACATGTCTCGGGCTTATCCGAGAGTCTGGCGTTGTAGGGGAGGTTTCCCCGCACGCGTGCGTATGTCAGAAGTGTCCGCCGGTGCCGGTCCAGTGTCCACCGTTGTCTGAAAACTGCACTTTTCTGACCTCTGACCTCACTGGACGGTCCGCCACACTTTTCTTTACACCTCTCGGGCTTATCCGAGAGTGTGGCGTTGTAGGGGAGGTGTCCCCGCACGCGTGCGTATGTCAGAAGTGTCGGCAGTGTCCACCGGTGCCTGTCCAGTGTCCACTGTTGTCTGAAAACGGCACTTTTCTGACCTCTGACCTCACTGGACGGTCCGCCACACTTTTTTTTACACCTCTCGGGCTTATCCGAGAGTGTGGCGTTGTAGGGGAGGTGTCCCCGCACGCGTGCGTATGTCAGAAGTGTCGGCAGTGTCCGCCGGCGCCGGTCCAGTGTCCACCGTTGTCTGAAAACTGCACTTTTCTGACCTCTGACCTCACTGGACGGTCCGCCACACTTTTTTTTACATCTCTCGGGCTTATCCGAGAGTGTGGCGTTGTAGGGGAGGTGTCCCCGCACACGTGCGTATGTCAGAAGTGTCGGCAGTGTCCGCCGGCGCCGGTCCAGTGTCCACCGTTGTCTGAAAACTGCACTTTTCTGACCTCTGACCTCACTGGACGGTCCGCCACACTTTTTTTTACATCTCTCGGGCTTATCCGAGAGTGTGGCGTTGTAGGGGAGGTGTCCCCGCACGCGTGCGTATGTCAGAAGTGTCGGCAGTGTCCGCCGGCGCCGGTCCAGTGTCCACCGTTGTCTGAAAACTGCACTTTTCTGACCTCTGACCTCACTGGACGGTCCGCCACACTTTTCTTTACACCTCTCGGGCTTATCCGAGAGTGTGGCGTTGTAGGGGAGGTGTCCCCGCACGCGTGCGTATGTCAGAAGTGTCGGCAGTGTCCGCCGGCGCCGGTCCAGTGTCCACCGTTGTCTGAAAACTGCACTTTTCTGACCTCTGACCTCACTGGACGGTCCGCCACACTTTTCTTTACACCTCTCGGGCTTATCCGAGAGTCTGGCGTTGTAGGGGAGGTGTCCCCGCACGCGTGCGTATGTCAGAAGTGTCGGCAGTGTCCGCCGGCGCCGGTCCAGTGTCCACCGTTGTCTGAAAACTGCACTTTTCTGACCTCTGACCTCACTGGACGGTCCGCCACACTTTTCTTTACACCTCTCGGGCTTATCCGAGAGTCTGGCGTTGTAGGGGAGGTGTCCCCGCACGCGTGCGTATGTCAGAAGTGTCGGCAGTGTCCGCCGGCGCCGGTCCAGTGTCCACCGTTGTCTGAAAACTGCACTTTTCTGACCTCTGACCTCACTGGACGGTCCGCCACACTTTTCTTTACACCTCTCGGGCTTATCCGAGAGTCTGGCGTTGTAGGGGAGGTGTCCCCGCACGCGTGCGTATGTCAGAAGTGTCGGCAGTGTCCGCCGGCGCCGGTCCAGTGTCCACCGTTGTCTGAAAACTGCACTTTTCTGACCTCTGACCTAACTGGACGGTCCGCCACACTTTTCTTTACACCTCTCGGGCTTATCCGAGAGTGTGGCGTTGTAGGGGAGGTGTCCCCGCACGCGTGCGTATGTCAGAAGTGTCGGCAGTGTCCACCGGTGCCTGTCCAGTGTCCACTGTTGTCTGAAAACGGCACTTTTCTGACCTCTGACCTCACTGGACGGTCCGCCACACTTTTTTTTACACCGTTGTCTGAAAACTGCACTTTTCTGACCTCTGACCTCACTGGACGGTCCGCCACACTTTTTTTTACATCTCTCGGGCTTATCCGAGAGTTTGGCGTTGTAGGGGAGGTGTCCCCGCACGCGTGCGTATGTCAGAAGTGTCGGCAGTGTCCGCCGGCGCCGGTCCAGTGTCCACCGTTGTCTGAAAACTGCACTTTTCTGACCTCTGACCTCACTGGACGGTCCGCCACACTTTTCTTTACACCTCTCGGGCTTATCCGAGAGTCTGGCGTTGTAGGGGAGGTGTCCCCGCACGCGTGCGTATGTCAGAAGTGTCGGCAGTGTCCGCCGGCGCCGGTCCAGTGTCCACCGTTGTCTGAAAACTGCACTTTTCTGACCTCTGACCTCACTGGACGGTCCGCCACACTTTTCTTTACACCTCTCGGGCTTATCCGAGAGTCTGGCGTTGTAGGGGAGGTGTCCCCGCACGCGTGCGTATGTCAGAAGTGTCGGCAGTGTCCGCCGGCGCCGGTCCAGTGTCCACCGTTGTCTGAAAACTGCACTTTTCTGACCTCTGACCTCACTGGACGGTCCGCCACACTTTTCTTTACACCTCTCGGGCTTATCCGAGAGTCTGGCGTTGTAGGGGAGGTGTCCCCGCACGCGTGCGTATGTCAGAAGTGTCGGCAGTGTCCGCCGGCGCCGGTCCAGTGTCCACCGTTGTCTGAAAACTGCACTTTTCTGACCTCTGACCTCACTGGACGGTCCGCCACACTTTTTTTTACATCTCTCGGGCTTATCCGAGAGTGTGGCGTTGTAGGGGAGGTGTCCCCGCACGCGTGCGTATGTCAGAAGTGTCGGCAGTGTCCGCCGGCGCCGGTCCAGTGTCCACCGTTGTCTGAAAACTGCACTTTTCTGACCTCTGACCTCACTGGACGGTCCGCCACACTTTTCTTTACACCTCTCGGGCTTATCCGAGAGTGTGGCGTTGTAGGGGAGGTGTCCCCGCACGCGTGCGTATGTCAGAAGTGTCGGCAGTGTCCGCCGGCGCCGGTCCAGTGTCCACCGTTGTCTGAAAACTGCACTTTTCTGACCTCTGACCTCACTAGACGGTCCGCCACACTTTTCTTTACACCTCTCGGGCTTATCCGAGAGTGTGGCGTTGTAGGGGAGGTGTCCCCACAAACGTGCGTATGTCAGAAGTGTCGGCAGTGTCCACCGGTGCCTGTCCAGTGTCCACTGTTGTCTGAAAACGGCACTTTTCTGACCTCTGACCTCACTGGACGGTCCGCCACACTTTTTTTTACACCTCTCGGGCTTATCCGAGAGTGTGGCGTTGTAGGGGAGGTGTCCCCGCACGCGTGCGTATGTCAGAAGTGTCGGCAGTGTCCGCCGGCGCCGGTCAAGTGTCCACCGTTGTCTGAAAACTGCACTTTTCTGACCTCTGACCTCACTGGACGGTCCGCCACACTTTTCTTTACACCTCTCGGGCTTATCCGAGAGTCTGGCGTTGTAGGGGAGGTGTCCCCGCACGCGTGCGTATGTCAGAAGTGTCGGCAGTGTCCGCCGGCGCCGGTCCAGTGTCCACCGTTGTCTGAAAACTGCACTTTTCTGACCTCTGACCTCACTGGACGGTCCGCCACACTTTTCTTTACACCTCTCGGGCTTATCCGAGAGTCTGGCGTTGTAGGGGAGGTGTCCCCGCACGCGTGCGTATGTCAGAAGTGTCGGCAGTGTCCGCCGGCGCCGGTCCAGTGTCCACCGTTGTCTGAAAACTGCACTTTTCTGACCTCTGACCTCACTGGACGGTCCGCCACACTTTTCTTTACACCTCTCGGGCTTATCCGAGAGTCTGGCGTTGTAGGGGAGGTGTCCCCGCACGCGTGCGTATGTCAGAAGTGTCGGCAGTGTCCGCCGGCGCCGGTCCAGTGTCCACCGTTGTCTGAAAACTGCACTTTTCTGACCTCTGACCTAACTGGACGGTCCGCCACACTTTTCTTTACACCTCTCGGGCTTATCCGAGAGTGTGGCGTTGTAGGGGAGGTGTCCCCGCACGCGTGCGTATGTCAGAAGTGTCGGCAGTGTCCACCGGTGCCTGTCCAGTGTCCACTGTTGTCTGAAAACGGCACTTTTCTGACCTCTGACCTCACTGGACGGTCCGCCACACTTTTTTTTACACCGTTGTCTGAAAACTGCACTTTTCTGACCTCTGACCTCACTGGACGGTCCGCCACACTTTTTTTTACATCTCTCGGGCTTATCCGAGAGTTTGGCGTTGTAGGGGAGGTGTCCCCGCACGCGTGCGTATGTCAGAAGTGTCGGCAGTGTCCGCCGGCGCCGGTCCAGTGTCCACCGTTGTCTGAAAACTGCACTTTTCTGACCTCTGACCTCACTGGACGGTCCGCCACACTCTTCTTTACACCTCTCGGGCTTATCCGAGAGTGTGGCGTTGTAGGGGAGGTGTCCCCGCACGCGTGCGTATGTCAGAAGTGTCGGCAGTGTCCGCCGGTGCCGGTCCAGTGTCCACCGTTGTCTGAAAACTGCACTTTTCTGACCTCTGACCTCACTGGACGGTCCGCCACACTTTTCTTTACACCTCTCGGGCTTATCCGAGAGTGTGGCGTTGTAGGGGAGGTATCCCCGCACGCGTGCGTATGTCAGAAGTGTCGGCAGTGTCCGCCGGCGCCGGTCCAGTGTCCACCGTTGTCTGAAAACTGCACTTTTCTGACCTCTGACCTCACTGGACGGTCCGCCACACTTTTCTTTACACCTCTCGGGCTTATCCGAGAGTCTGGCGTTGTAGGGGAGGTGTCCCCGCACGCGTGCGTATGTCAGAAGTGTCGGCAGTGTCCGCCGGCGCCGGTCCAGTGTCCACCGTTGTCTGAAAACTGCACTTTTCTGACCTCTGACCTAACTGGACGGTCCGCCACACTTTTCTTTACACCTCTCGGGCTTATCCGAGAGTGTGGCGTTGTAGGGGAGGTGTCCCCGCACGCGTGCGTATGTCAGAAGTGTCGGCAGTGTCCACCGGTGCCTGTCCAGTGTCCACTGTTGTCTGAAAACGGCACTTTTCTGACCTCTGACCTCACTGGACGGTCCGCCACACTTTTTTTTACACCGTTGTCTGAAAACTGCACTTTTCTGACCTCTGACCTCACTGGACGGTCCGCCAAACTTTTTTTTACACCTCTCGGGCTTATCCGAGAGTGTGGCGTTGTAGGGGAGGTGTCCCCGCACGCGTGCGTATGTCAGAAGTGTCGGCAGTGTCCGCCGGCGCCGGTCCAGTGTCCACCGTTGTCTGAAAACTGCACTTTTCTGACCTCTGACCTCACTGGACGGTCCGCCACACTTTTTTTTACATCTCTCGGGCTTATCCGAGAGTGTGGCGTTGTAGGGGAGGTGTCCCCGCACGCGTGCGTATGTCAGAAGTGTCGGCAGTGTCCGCCGGCGCCGGTCCAGTGTCCACCGTTGTCTGAAAACTGCACTTTTCTGACCTCTGACCTCACTGGACGGTCCGCCACACTTTTCTTTACACCTCTCGGGCTTATCCGAGAGTGTGGCGTTGTAGGGGAGGTGTCCCCGCACGCGTGCGTATGTCATAAGTGTCGGCAGTGTCCGCCGGCGCCGGTCCAGTGTCCACCGTTGTCTGAAAACTGCACTTTTCTGACCTCTGACCTCACTGGACGGTCCGCCACACTTTTCTTTACACCTCTCGGGCTTATCCGAGAGTGTGGCGTTGTAGGGGAGGTGTCCCCGCACGCGTGCGTATGTCAGAAGTGTCGGCAGTGTCCACCGGTGCCTGTCCAGTGTCCACTGTTGTCTGAAAACGGCACTTTTCTGACCTCTGACCTCACTGGACGGTCCGCCACACTTTTTTTTACACCTCTCGGGCTTATCCGAGAGTGTGACGTTGTAGGGGAGGTGTCCCCGCACGCGTGCGTATGTCAGAAGTGTCGGCAGTGTCCGCCGGCGCCGGTCCAGTGTCCACCGTTGTCTGAAAACTGCAATTTTCTGACCTCTGACCTCACTGGACGGTCCGCCACACTTTTCTTTACACCTCTCGGGCTTATCCGAGAGTCTGGCGTTGTAGGGGAGGTGTCCCCGCACGCGTGCGTATGTCAGAAGTGTCGGCAGTGTCCGCCGGCGCCGGTCCAGTGTCCACCGTTGTCTGAAAACTGCACTTTTCTGACCTCTGACCTCACTGGACGGTCCGCCACACTTTTCTTTACACTTCTCGGGCTTATCCGAGAGTGTGGCGTTGTAGGGGATGTGTCCCCGCACGCGTGCGTATGTCAGAAGTGTCGGCAGTGTCCACCGGTGCCTGTCCAGTGTCCACTGTTGTCTGAAAACGGCACTTTTCTGACCTCTGACCTCACTGGACGGTCCGCCACACTTTTTTTTACACCTCTCGGGCTTATCCGAGAGTGTGGCGTTGTAGGGGAGGTGTCCCCGCACGCGTGCGTATGTCAGAAGTGTCGGCAGTGTCCGCCGGCGCCGGTCCAGTGTCCACCGTTGTCTGAAAACTGCACTTTTCTGACCTCTGACCTCACTGGACGGTCCGCCACACTTTTTTTTACATCTCTCGGGCTTATCCGAGAGTGTGGCGTTGTAGGGGAGGTGTCCCCGCACGCGTGCGTATGTCAGAAGTGTCGGCAGTGTCCGCCGGTGCCGGTCCAGTGTCCACCGTTGTCTGAAAACTGCACTTTTCTGACCTCTGACCTCACTGGACGGTCCGCCACACTTTTCTTTACACCTCTCGGGCTTATCCGAGAGTGTGGCGTTGTAGGGGAGGTGTCCCCGCACGCGTGCGTATGTCAGAAGTGTCGGCAGTGTCCGCCGGCGCCGGTCCAGTGTCCACCGTTGTCTGAAAACTGCACTTTTCTGACCTCTGACCTCACTGGACGGTCCGCCACACTTTTCTTTACACCTCTCGGGCTTATCCGAGAGTCTGGCGTTGTAGGGGAGGTGTCCCCGCACGCGTGCGTATGTCAGAAGTGTCGGCAGTGTCCGCCGGCGCCGGTCCAGTGTCCACCGTTGTCTGAAAACTGCACTTTTCTGACCTCTGACCTAACTGGACGGTCCGCCACACTTTTCTTTACACCTCTCGGGCTTATCCGAGAGTGTGGCGTTGTAGGGGAGGTGTCCCCGCACGCGTGCGTATGTCAGAAGTGTCGGCAGTGTCCACCGGTGCCTGTCCAGTGTCCACTGTTGTCTGAAAACGGCACTTTTCTGACCTCTGACCTCACTGGACGGTCCGCCACACTTTTTTTTACACCGTTGTCTGAAAACTGCACTTTTCTGACCTCTGACCTCACTGGACGGTCCGCCAAACTTTTTTTTACACCTCTCGGGCTTATCCGAGAGTGTGGCGTTGTAGGGGAGGTGTCCCCGCACGCGTGCGTATGTCAGAAGTGTCGGCAGTGTCCGCCGGCGCCGGTCCAGTGTCCACCGTTGTCTGAAAACTGCACTTTTCTGACCTCTGACCTCACTGGACGGTCCGCCACACTTTTTTTTACATCTCTCGGGCTTATCCGAGAGTGTGGCGTTGTAGGGGAGGTGTCCCCGCACGCGTGCGTATGTCAGAAGTGTCGGCAGTGTCCGCCGGCGCCGGTCCAGTGTCCACCGTTGTCTGAAAACTGCACTTTTCTGACCTCTGACCTCACTGGACGGTCCGCCACACTTTTCTTTACACCTCTCGGGCTTATCCGAGAGTGTGGCGTTGTAGGGGAGGTGTCCCCGCACGCGTGCGTATGTCATAAGTGTCGGCAGTGTCCGCCGGCGCCGGTCCAGTGTCCACCGTTGTCTGAAAACTGCACTTTTCTGACCTCTGACCTCACTGGACGGTCCGCCACACTTTTCTTTACACCTCTCGGGCTTATCCGAGAGTGTGGCGTTGTAGGGGAGGTGTCCCCGCACGCGTGCGTATGTCAGAAGTGTCGGCAGTGTCCACCGGTGCCTGTCCAGTGTCCACTGTTGTCTGAAAACGGCACTTTTCTGACCTCTGACCTCACTGGACGGTCCGCCACACTTTTTTTTACACCTCTCGGGCTTATCCGAGAGTGTGGCGTTGTAGGGGAGGTGTCCCCGCACGCGTGCGTATGTCAGAAGTGTCGGCAGTGTCCGCCGGCGCCGGTCCAGTGTCCACCGTTGTCTGAAAACTGCAATTTTCTGACCTCTGACCTCACTGGACGGTCCGCCACACTTTTCTTTACACCTCTCGGGCTTATCCGAGAGTCTGGCGTTGTAGGGGAGGTGTCCCCGCACGCGTGCGTATGTCAGAAGTGTCGGCAGTGTCCGCCGGCGCCGGTCCAGTGTCCACCGTTGTCTGAAAACTGCACTTTTCTGACCTCTGACCTCACTGGACGGTCCGCCACACTTTTCTTTACACTTCTCGGGCTTATCCGAGAGTGTGGCGTTGTAGGGGATGTGTCCCCGCACGCGTGCGTATGTCAGAAGTGTCGGCAGTGTCCACCGGTGCCTGTCCAGTGTCCACTGTTGTCTGAAAACGGCACTTTTCTGACCTCTGACCTCACTGGACGGTCCGCCACACTTTTTTTTACACCTCTCGGGCTTATCCGAGAGTGTGGCGTTGTAGGGGAGGTGTCCCCGCACGCGTGCGTATGTCAGAAGTGTCGGCAGTGTCCGCCGGCGCCGGTCCAGTGTCCACCGTTGTCTGAAAACTGCACTTTTCTGACCTCTGACCTCACTGGACGGTCCGCCACACTTTTTTTTACATCTCTCGGGCTTATCCGAGAGTGTGGCGTTGTAGGGGAGGTGTCCCCGCACGCGTGCGTATGTCAGAAGTGTCGGCAGTGTCCGCCGGTGCCGGTCCAGTGTCCACCGTTGTCTGAAAACTGCACTTTTCTGACCTCTGACCTCACTGGACGGTCCGCCACACTTTTCTTTACACCTCTCGGGCTTATCCGAGAGTGTGGCGTTGTAGGGGAGGTGTCCCCGCACTCGTGCGTATGTCAGAAGTGTCGGCAGTGTCCGCCGGCGCCGGTCCAGTGTCCACCGTTGTCTGAAAACTGCACTTTTCTGACCTCTGACCTCACTGGACGGTCCGCCACACTTTTCTTTACACCTCTCGGGCTTATCCGAGAGTCTGGCGTTGTAGGGGAGGTGTCCCCGCACGCGTGCGTATGTCAGAAGTGTCGGCAGTGTCCGCCGGCGCCGGTCCAGTGTCCACCGTTGTCTGAAAACTGCACTTTTCTGACCTCTGACCTAACTGGACGGTCCGCCACACTTTTCTTTACACCTCTCGGGCTTATCCGAGAGTGTGGCGTTGTAGGGGAGGTGTCCCCGCACGCGTGCGTATGTCAGAAGTGTCGGCAGTGTCCACCGGTGCCTGTCCAGTGTCCACTGTTGTCTGAAAACGGCACTTTTCTGACCTCTGACCTCACTGGACGGTCCGCCACACTTTTTTTTACACCGTTGTCTGAAAACTGCACTTTTCTGACCTCTGACCTCACTGGACGGTCCGCCAAACTTTTTTGTACACCTCTCGGGCTTATCCGAGAGTGTGGCGTTGTAGGGGAGGTGTCCCCGCACGCGTGCGTATGTCAGAAGTGTCGGCAGTGTCCGCCGGCGCCGGTCCAGTGTCCACCGTTGTCTGAAAACTGCACTTTTCTGACCTCTGACCTCACTGGACGGTCCGCCACACTTTTTTTTACATCTCTCGGGCTTATCCGAGAGTGTGGCGTTGTAGGGGAGGTGTCCCCGCACGCGTGCGTATGTCAGAAGTGTCGGCAGTGTCCGCCGGCGCCGGTCCAGTGTCCACCGTTGTCTGAAAACTGCACTTTTCTGACCTCTGACCTCACTGGACGGTCCGCCACACTTTTCTTTACACCTCTCGGGCTTATCCGAGAGTGTGGCGTTGTAGGGGAGGTGTCCCCGCACGCGTGCGTATGTCATAAGTGTCGGCAGTGTCCGCCGGCGCCGGTCCAGTGTCCACCGTTGTCTGAAAACTGCACTTTTCTGACCTCTGACCTCACTGGACGGTCCGCCACACTTTTCTTTACACCTCTCGGGCTTATCCGAGAGTGTGGCGTTGTAGGGGAGGTGTCCCCGCACGTGTGCGTATGTCAGAAGTGTCGGCAGTGTCCACCGGTGCCTGTCCAGTGTCCACTGTTGTCTGAAAACGGCACTTTTCTGACCTCTGACCTCACTGGACGGTCCGCCACACTTTTTTTTACACCTCTCGGGCTTATCCGAGAGTGTGGCGTTGTAGGGGAGGTGTCCCCGCACGCGTGCGTATGTCAGAAGTGTCGGCAGTGTCCGCCGGCGCCGGTCCAGTGTCCACCGTTGTCTGAAAACTGCAATTTTCTGACCTCTGACCTCACTGGACGGTCCGCCACACTTTTCTTTACACCTCTCGGGCTTATCCGAGAGTCTGGCGTTGTAGGGGAGGTGTCCCCGCACGCGTGCGTATGTCAGAAGTGTCGGCAGTGTCCGCCGGCGCCGGTCCAGTGTCCACCGTTGTCTGAAAACTGCACTTTTCTGACCTCTGACCTCACTGGACGGTCCGCCACACTTTTCTTTACACCTCTCGGGCTTATCCGAGAGTGTGGCGTTGTAGGGGAGGTGTCCCCGCACGCGTGCGTATGTCAGAAGTGTCGGCAGTGTCCGCCGGCGCCGGTCCAGTGTCCACCGTTGTCTGAAAACTGCACTTTTCTGACCTCTGACCTCACTGGACGGTCCGCCACACTTTTCTTTACACTTCTCGGGCTTATCCGAGAGTGTGGCGTTGTAGGGGATGTGTCCCCGCACGCGTGCGTATGTCAGAAGTGTCGGCAGTGTCCACCGGTGCCTGTCCAGTGTCCACTGTTGTCTGAAAACGGCACTTTTCTGACCTCTGACCTCACTGGACGGTCCGCCACACTTTTTTTTACACCTCTCGGGCTTATCCGAGAGTGTGGCGTTGTAGGGGAGGTGTCCCCGCACGCGTGCGTATGTCAGAAGTGTCGGCAGTGTCCGCCGGCGCCGGTCCAGTGTCCACCGTTGTCTGAAAACTGCACTTTTCTCACCTCTGACCTCACTGGACGGTCCGCCACACTTTTTTTTACATCTCTCGGGCTTATCCGAGAGTGTGGCGTTGTAGGGGAGGTGTCCCCGCACGCGTGCGTATGTCAGAAGTGTCGGCAGTGTCCGCCGGCGCCGGTCCAGTGTCCACCGTTGTTTGAAAACTGCACTTTTCTGACCTCTGACCTCACTGGACGGTCCGCCACACTTTTTTTTACATGTCTCGGGCTTATCCGAGAGTCTGGCGTTGTAGGGGAGGTGTCCCCGCACGCGTGCGTATGTCAGAAGTGTCGGCAGTGTCCGCCGGCGCCGGTCCAGTGTCCACCGTTGTCTGAAAACTGCACTTTTCTGACCTCTGACCTCACTGGACGGTCCGCCACACTTTTCTTTACACCTCTCGGGCTTATCCGAGAGTCTGGCGTTGTAGGGGAGGTTTCCCCGCACGCGTGCGTATGTCAGAAGTGTCGGCAGTGTCCGCCGGTGCCGGTCCAGTGTCCACCGTTGTCTGAAAACTGCACTTTTCTGACCTCTGACCTCACTGGACGGTCCGCCACACTTTTCTTTACACCTCTCGGGCTTATCTGAGAGTGTGGCGTTGTAGGGGAGGTGTCCCCGCACGCGTGCGTATGTCAGAAGTGTCGGCAGTGTCCGCCGGCGCCGGTCCAGTGTCCACCGTTGTCTGAAAACTGCACTTTTCTGACCTCTGACCTCACTGGACGGTCCGCCACACTTTTCTTTACACTTCTCGGGCTTATCCGAGAGTGTGGCGTTGTAGGGGATGTGTCCCCGCACGCGTGCGTATGTCAGAAGTGTCGGCAGTGTCCACCGGTGCCTGTCCAGTGTCCACTGTTGTCTGAAAACGGCACTTTTCTGACCTCTGACCTCACTGGACGGTCCGCCACACTTTTTTTTACACCTCTCGGGCTTATCCGAGAGTGTGGCGTTGTAGGGGAGGTGTCCCCGCACGCGTGCGTATGTCAGAAGTGTCGGCAGTGTCCGCCGGCGCCGGTCCAGTGTCCACCGTTGTCTGAAAACTGCACTTTTCTCACCTCTGACCTCACTGGACGGTCCGCCACACTTTTTTTTACATCTCTCGGGCTTATCCGAGAGTGTGGCGTTGTAGGGGAGGTGTCCCCGCACGCGTGCGTATGTCAGAAGTGTCGGCAGTGTCCGCCGGCGCCGGTCCAGTGTCCACCGTTGTTTGAAAACTGCACTTTTCTGACCTCTGACCTCACTGGACGGTCCGCCACACTTTTTTTTACATGTCTCGGGCTTATCCGAGAGTCTGGCGTTGTAGGGGAGGTGTCCCCGCACGCGTGCGTATGTCAGAAGTGTCGGCAGTGTCCGCCGGCGCCGGTCCAGTGTCCACCGTTGTCTGAAAACTGCACTTTTCTGACCTCTGACCTCACTGGACGGTCCGCCACACTTTTCTTTACACCTCTCGGGCTTATCCGAGAGTCTGGCGTTGTAGGGGAGGTTTCCCCGCACGCGTGCGTATGTCAGAAGTGTCGGCAGTGTCCGCCGGTGCCGGTCCAGTGTCCACCGTTGTCTGAAAACTGCACTTTTCTGACCTCTGACCTCACTGGACGGTCCGCCACACTTTTCTTTACACCTCTCGGGCTTATCCGAGAGTGTGGCGTTGTAGGGGAGGTGTCCCCGCACGCGTGCGTATGTCAGAAGTGTCGGCAGTGTCCACCGGTGCCTGTCCAGTGTCCACTGTTGTCTGAAAACGGCACTTTTCTGACCTCTGACCTCACTGGACGGTCCGCCACACTTTTTTTTACACCTCTCGGGCTTATCCGAGAGTGTGGCGTTGTAGGGGAGGTGTCCCCGCACGCGTGCGTATGTCAGAAGTGTCGGCAGTGTCCGCCGGCGCCGGTCCAGTGTCCACCGTTGTCTGAAAACTGCACTTTTCTGACCTCTGACCTCACTGGACGGTCCGCCACACTTTTTTTTACATCTCTCGGGCTTATCCGAGAGTGTGGCATTGTAGGGGAGGTGTCCCCGCACACGTGCGTATGTCAGAAGTGTCGGCAGTGTCCGCCGGCGCCGGTCCAGTGTCCACCGTTGTCTGAAAACTGCACTTTTCTGACCTCTGACCTCACTGGACGGTCCGCCACACTTTTTTTTACATCTCTCGGGCTTATCCGAGAGTGTGGCGTTGTAGGGGAGGTGTCCCCGCACGCGTGCGTATGTCAGAAGTGTCGGCAGTGTCCGCCGGCGCCGGTCCAGTGTCCACCGTTGTCTGAAAACTGCACTTTTCTGACCTCTGACCTCACTGGACGGTCCGCCACACTTCTTTTTACACCTCTCGGGCTTATCCGAGAGTGTGGCGTTGTAGGGGAGGTGTCCCCACACGCGTGCGTATGTCAGAAGTGTCGGCAGTGTCCACCGGTGCCTGTCCAGTGTCCACTGTTGTCTGAAAACGGCACTTTTCTGACCTCTGACCTCACTGGACGGTCCGCCACACTTTTTTTTACACCTCTCGGGCTTATCCGAGAGTGTGGCGTTGTAGGGGAGGTGTCCCCGCACGCGTGCGTATGTCAGAAGTGTCGGCAGTGTCCGCCGGCGCCGGTCCAGTGTCCACCGTTGTCTGAAAACTGCACTTTTCTGACCTCTGACCTCACTGGACGGTCCGCCACACTCTTCTTTACACCTCTCGGGCTTATCCGAGAGTGTGGCGTTGTAGGGGAGGTGTCCCCGCACGCGTGCGTATGTCAGAAGTGTCGGCAGTGTCCACCGGTGCCTGTCCAGTGTCCACTGTTGTCTGAAAACGGCACTTTTCTGACCTCTGACCTCACTGGACGGTCCGCCACACTTTTTTTTACACCTCTCGGGCTTATCCGAGAGTGTGGCGTTGTAGGGGAGGTGTCCCCGCACGCGTGCGTATGTCAGAAGTGTCCGCCGGTGCCGGTCCAGTGTCCACCGTTGTCTGAAAACTGCACTTTTCTGACCTCTGACCTCACTGGACGGTCCGCCACACTTTTCTTTACACCTCTCGGGCTTATCCGAGAGTGTGGCGTTGTAGGGGAGGTGTCCCCGCACGCGTGCGTATGTCAGAAGTGTCGGCAGTGTCCACCGGTGCCTGTCCAGTGTCCACTGTTGTCTGAAAACGGCACTTTTCTGACCTCTGACCTCACTGGACGGTCCGCCACACTTTTTTTTACACCTCTCGGGCTTATCCGAGAGTGTGGCGTTGTAGGGGAGGTGTCCCCGCACGCGTGCGTATGTCAGAAGTGTCGGCAGTGTCCGCCGGCGCCGGTCCAGTGTCCACCGTTGTCTGAAAACTGCACTTTTCTGACCTCTGACCTCACTGGACGGTCCGCCACACTTTTTTTTACATCTCTCGGGCTTATCCGAGAGTGTGGCGTTGTAGGGGAGGTGTCCCCGCACACGTGCGTATGTCAGAAGTGTCGGCAGTGTCCGCCGGCGCCGGTCCAGTGTCCACCGTTGTCTGAAAACTGCACTTTTCTGACCTCTGACCTCACTGGACGGTCCGCCACACTTTTTTTTACATCTCTCGGGCTTATCCGAGAGTGTGGCGTTGTAGGGGAGGTGTCCCCGCACGCGTGCGTATGTCAGAAGTGTCGGCAGTGTCCGCCGGCGCCGGTCCAGTGTCCACCGTTGTCTGAAAACTGCACTTTTCTGACCTCTGACCTCACTGGACGGTCCGCCACACTTTTCTTTACACCTCTCGGGCTTATCCGAGAGTGTGGCGTTGTAGGGGAGGTGTCCCCGCACGCGTGCGTATGTCAGAAGTGTCGGCAGTGTCCGCCGGCGCCGGTCCAGTGTCCACCGTTGTCTGAAAACTGCACTTTTCTGACCTCTGACCTCACTAGACGGTCCGCCACACTTTTCTTTACACCTCTCGGGCTTATCCGAGAGTGTGGCGTTGTAGGGGAGGTGTCCCCACAAACGTGCGTATGTCAGAAGTGTCGGCAGTGTCCACCGGTGCCTGTCCAGTGTCCACTGTTGTCTGAAAACGGCACTTTTCTGACCTCTGACCTCACTGGACGGTCCGCCACACTTTTTTTTACACCTCTCGGGCTTATCCGAGAGTGTGGCGTTGTAGGGGAGGTGTCCCCGCACGCGTGCGTATGTCAGAAGTGTCGGCAGTGTCCGCCGGCGCCGGTCAAGTGTCCACCGTTGTCTGAAAACTGCACTTTTCTGACCTCTGACCTCACTGGACGGTCCGCCACACTTTTCTTTACACCTCTCGGGCTTATCCGAGAGTCTGGCGTTGTAGGGGAGGTGTCCCCGCACGCGTGCGTATGTCAGAAGTGTCGGCAGTGTCCGCCGGCGCCGGTCCAGTGTCCACCGTTGTCTGAAAACTGCACTTTTCTGACCTCTGACCTCACTGGACGGTCCGCCACACTTTTCTTTACACCTCTCGGGCTTATCCGAGAGTCTGGCGTTGTAGGGGAGGTGTCCCCGCACGCGTGCGTATGTCAGAAGTGTCGGCAGTGTCCGCCGGCGCCGGTCCAGTGTCCACCGTTGTCTGAAAACTGCACTTTTCTGACCTCTGACCTCACTGGACGGTCCGCCACACTTTTCTTTACACCTCTCGGGCTTATCCGAGAGTCTGGCGTTGTAGGGGAGGTGTCCCCGCACGCGTGCGTATGTCAGAAGTGTCGGCAGTGTCCGCCGGCGCCGGTCCAGTGTCCACCGTTGTCTGAAAACTGCACTTTTCTGACCTCTGACCTAACTGGACGGTCCGCCACACTTTTCTTTACACCTCTCGGGCTTATCCGAGAGTGTGGCGTTGTAGGGGAGGTGTCCCCGCACGCGTGCGTATGTCAGAAGTGTCGGCAGTGTCCACCGGTGCCTGTCCAGTGTCCACTGTTGTCTGAAAACGGCACTTTTCTGACCTCTGACCTCACTGGACGGTCCGCCACACTTTTTTTTACACCGTTGTCTGAAAACTGCACTTTTCTGACCTCTGACCTCACTGGACGGTCCGCCACACTTTTTTTTACATCTCTCGGGCTTATCCGAGAGTTTGGCGTTGTAGGGGAGGTGTCCCCGCACGCGTGCGTATGTCAGAAGTGTCGGCAGTGTCCGCCGGCGCCGGTCCAGTGTCCACCGTTGTCTGAAAACTGCACTTTTCTGACCTCTGACCTCACTGGACGGTCCGCCACACTTTTCTTTACACCTCTCGGGCTTATCCGAGAGTCTGGCGTTGTAGGGGAGGTGTCCCCGCACGCGTGCGTATGTCAGAAGTGTCGGCAGTGTCCGCCGGCGCCGGTCCAGTGTCCACCGTTGTCTGAAAACTGCACTTTTCTGACCTCTGACCTCACTGGACGGTCCGCCACACTTTTCTTTACACCTCTCGGGCTTATCCGAGAGTCTGGCGTTGTAGGGGAGGTGTCCCCGCACGCGTGCGTATGTCAGAAGTGTCGGCAGTGTCCGCCGGCGCCGGTCCAGTGTCCACCGTTGTCTGAAAACTGCACTTTTCTGACCTCTGACCTCACTGGACGGTCCGCCACACTTTTCTTTACACCTCTCGGGCTTATCCGAGAGTCTGGCGTTGTAGGGGAGGTGTCCCCGCACGCGTGCGTATGTCAGAAGTGTCGGCAGTGTCCGCCGGCGCCGGTCCAGTGTCCACCGTTGTCTGAAAACTGCACTTTTCTGACCTCTGACCTCACTGGACGGTCCGCCACACTTTTTTTTACATCTCTCGGGCTTATCCGAGAGTGTGGCGTTGTAGGGGAGGTGTCCCCGCACGCGTGCGTATGTCAGAAGTGTCGGCAGTGTCCGCCGGCGCCGGTCCAGTGTCCACCGTTGTCTGAAAACTGCACTTTTCTGACCTCTGACCTCACTGGACGGTCCGCCACACTTTTCTTTACACCTCTCGGGCTTATCCGAGAGTGTGGCGTTGTAGGGGAGGTGTCCCCGCACGCGTGCGTATGTCAGAAGTGTCGGCAGTGTCCGCCGGCGCCGGTCCAGTGTCCACCGTTGTCTGAAAACTGCACTTTTCTGACCTCTGACCTCACTAGACGGTCCGCCACACTTTTCTTTACACCTCTCGGGCTTATCCGAGAGTGTGGCGTTGTAGGGGAGGTGTCCCCACAAACGTGCGTATGTCAGAAGTGTCGGCAGTGTCCACCGGTGCCTGTCCAGTGTCCACTGTTGTCTGAAAACGGCACTTTTCTGACCTCTGACCTCACTGGACGGTCCGCCACACTTTTTTTTACACCTCTCGGGCTTATCCGAGAGTGTGGCGTTGTAGGGGAGGTGTCCCCGCACGCGTGCGTATGTCAGAAGTGTCGGCAGTGTCCGCCGGCGCCGGTCAAGTGTCCACCGTTGTCTGAAAACTGCACTTTTCTGACCTCTGACCTCACTGGACGGTCCGCCACACTTTTCTTTACACCTCTCGGGCTTATCCGAGAGTCTGGCGTTGTAGGGGAGGTGTCCCCGCACGCGTGCGTATGTCAGAAGTGTCGGCAGTGTCCGCCGGCGCCGGTCCAGTGTCCACCGTTGTCTGAAAACTGCACTTTTCTGACCTCTGACCTCACTGGACGGTCCGCCACACTTTTCTTTACACCTCTCGGGCTTATCCGAGAGTCTGGCGTTGTAGGGGAGGTGTCCCCGCACGCGTGCGTATGTCAGAAGTGTCGGCAGTGTCCGCCGGCGCCGGTCCAGTGTCCACCGTTGTCTGAAAACTGCACTTTTCTGACCTCTGACCTCACTGGACGGTCCGCCACACTTTTCTTTACACCTCTCGGGCTTATCCGAGAGTCTGGCGTTGTAGGGGAGGTGTCCCCGCACGCGTGCGTATGTCAGAAGTGTCGGCAGTGTCCGCCGGCGCCGGTCCAGTGTCCACCGTTGTCTGAAAACTGCACTTTTCTGACCTCTGACCTAACTGGACGGTCCGCCACACTTTTCTTTACACCTCTCGGGCTTATCCGAGAGTGTGGCGTTGTAGGGGAGGTGTCCCCGCACGCGTGCGTATGTCAGAAGTGTCGGCAGTGTCCACCGGTGCCTGTCCAGTGTCCACTGTTGTCTGAAAACGGCACTTTTCTGACCTCTGACCTCACTGGACGGTCCGCCACACTTTTTTTTACACCGTTGTCTGAAAACTGCACTTTTCTGACCTCTGACCTCACTGGACGGTCCGCCACACTTTTTTTTACATCTCTCGGGCTTATCCGAGAGTTTGGCGTTGTAGGGGAGGTGTCCCCGCACGCGTGCGTATGTCAGAAGTGTCGGCAGTGTCCGCCGGCGCCGGTCCAGTGTCCACCGTTGTCTGAAAACTGCACTTTTCTGACCTCTGACCTCACTGGACGGTCCGCCACACTCTTCTTTACACCTCTCGGGCTTATCCGAGAGTGTGGCGTTGTAGGGGAGGTGTCCCCGCACGCGTGCGTATGTCAGAAGTGTCGGCAGTGTCCGCCGGTGCCGGTCCAGTGTCCACCGTTGTCTGAAAACTGCACTTTTCTGACCTCTGACCTCACTGGACGGTCCGCCACACTTTTCTTTACACCTCTCGGGCTTATCCGAGAGTGTGGCGTTGTAGGGGAGGTATCCCCGCACGCGTGCGTATGTCAGAAGTGTCGGCAGTGTCCGCCGGCGCCGGTCCAGTGTCCACCGTTGTCTGAAAACTGCACTTTTCTGACCTCTGACCTCACTGGACGGTCCGCCACACTTTTCTTTACACCTCTCGGGCTTATCCGAGAGTCTGGCGTTGTAGGGGAGGTGTCCCCGCACGCGTGCGTATGTCAGAAGTGTCGGCAGTGTCCGCCGGCGCCGGTCCAGTGTCCACCGTTGTCTGAAAACTGCACTTTTCTGACCTCTGACCTAACTGGACGGTCCGCCACACTTTTCTTTACACCTCTCGGGCTTATCCGAGAGTGTGGCGTTGTAGGGGAGGTGTCCCCGCACGCGTGCGTATGTCAGAAGTGTCGGCAGTGTCCACCGGTGCCTGTCCAGTGTCCACTGTTGTCTGAAAACGGCACTTTTCTGACCTCTGACCTCACTGGACGGTCCGCCACACTTTTTTTTACACCGTTGTCTGAAAACTGCACTTTTCTGACCTCTGACCTCACTGGACGGTCCGCCAAACTTTTTTTTACACCTCTCGGGCTTATCCGAGAGTGTGGCGTTGTAGGGGAGGTGTCCCCGCACGCGTGCGTATGTCAGAAGTGTCGGCAGTGTCCGCCGGCGCCGGTCCAGTGTCCACCGTTGTCTGAAAACTGCACTTTTCTGACCTCTGACCTCACTGGACGGTCCGCCACACTTTTTTTTACATCTCTCGGGCTTATCCGAGAGTTTGGCGTTGTAGGGGAGGTGTCCCCGCACGCGTGCGTATGTCAGAAGTGTCGGCAGTGTCCGCCGGCGCCGGTCCAGTGTCCACCGTTGTCTGAAAACTGCACTTTTCTGACCTCTGACCTCACTGGACGGTCCGCCACACTTTTCTTTACACCTCTCGGGCTTATCCGAGAGTGTGGCGTTGTAGGGGAGGTGTCCCCGCACGCGTGCGTATGTCATAAGTGTCGGCAGTGTCCGCCGGCGCCGGTCCAGTGTCCACCGTTGTCTGAAAACTGCACTTTTCTGACCTCTGACCTCACTGGACGGTCCGCCACACTTTTCTTTACACCTCTCGGGCTTATCCGAGAGTGTGGCGTTGTAGGGGAGGTGTCCCCGCACGCGTGCGTATGTCAGAAGTGTCGGCAGTGTCCACCGGTGCCTGTCCAGTGTCCACTGTTGTCTGAAAACGGCACTTTTCTGACCTCTGACCTCACTGGACGGTCCGCCACACTTTTTTTTACACCTCTCGGGCTTATCCGAGAGTGTGGCGTTGTAGGGGAGGTGTCCCCGCACGCGTGCGTATGTCAGAATTGTCGGCAGTGTCCGCCGGCGCCGGTCCAGTGTCCACCGTTGTCTGAAAACTGCAATTTTCTGACCTCTGACCTCACTGGACGGTCCGCCACACTTTTCTTTACACCTCTCGGGCTTATCCGAGAGTCTGGCGTTGTAGGGGAGGTGTCCCCGCACGCGTGCGTATGTCAGAAGTGTCGGCAGTGTCCGCCGGCGCCGGTCCAGTGTCCACCGTTGTCTGAAAACTGCACTTTTCTGACCTCTGACCTCACTGGACGGTCCGCCACACTTTTCTTTACACTTCTCGGGCTTATCCGAGAGTGTGGCGTTGTAGGGGATGTGTCCCCGCACGCGTGCGTATGTCAGAAGTGTCGGCAGTGTCCACCGGTGCCTGTCCAGTGTCCACTGTTGTCTGAAAACGGCACTTTTCTGACCTCTGACCTCACTGGACGGTCCGCCACACTTTTTTTTACACCTCTCGGGCTTATCCGAGAGTGTGGCGTTGTAGGGGAGGTGTCCCCGCACGCGTGCGTATGTCAGAAGTGTCGGCAGTGTCCGCCGGCGCCGGTCCAGTGTCCACCGTTGTCTGAAAACTGCACTTTTCTGACCTCTGACCTCACTGGACGGTCCGCCACACTTTTTTTTACATCTCTCGGGCTTATCCGAGAGTGTGGCGTTGTAGGGGAGGTGTCCCCGCACGCGTGCGTATGTCAGAAGTGTCGGCAGTGTCCGCCGGTGCCGGTCCAGTGTCCACCGTTGTCTGAAAACTGCACTTTTCTGACCTCTGACCTCACTGGACGGTCCGCCACACTTTTCTTTACACCTCTCGGGCTTATCCGAGAGTGTGGCGTTGTAGGGGAGGTGTCCCCGCACGCGTGCGTATGTCAGAAGTGTCGGCAGTGTCCGCCGGCGCCGGTCCAGTGTCCACCGTTGTCTGAAAACTGCACTTTTCTGACCTCTGACCTCACTGGACGGTCCGCCACACTTTTCTTTACACCTCTCGGGCTTATCCGAGAGTCTGGCGTTGTAGGGGAGGTGTCCCCGCACGCGTGCGTATGTCAGAAGTGTCGGCAGTGTCCGCCGGCGCCGGTCCAGTGTCCACCGTTGTCTGAAAACTGCACTTTTCTGACCTCTGACCTAACTGGACGGTCCGCCACACTTTTCTTTACACCTCTCGGGCTTATCCGAGAGTGTGGCGTTGTAGGGGAGGTGTCCCCGCACGCGTGCGTATGTCAGAAGTGTCGGCAGTGTCCACCGGTGCCTGTCCAGTGTCCACTGTTGTCTGAAAACGGCACTTTTCTGACCTCTGACCTCACTGGACGGTCCGCCACACTTTTTTTTACACCGTTGTCTGAAAACTGCACTTTTCTGACCTCTGACCTCACTGGACGGTCCGCCAAACTTTTTTTTACACCTCTCGGGCTTATCCGAGAGTGTGGCGTTGTAGGGGAGGTGTCCCCAAACGCGTGCGTATGTCAGAAGTGTCGGCAGTGTCCGCCGGCGCCGGTCCAGTGTCCACCGTTGTCTGAAAACTGCACTTTTCTGACCTCTGACCTCACTGGACGGTCCGCCACACTTTTTTTTACATCTCTCGGGCTTATCCGAGAGTGTGGCGTTGTAGGGGAGGTGTCCCCGCACGCGTGCGTATGTCAGAAGTGTCGGCAGTGTCCGCCGGCGCCGGTCCAGTGTCCACCGTTGTCTGAAAACTGCACTTTTCTGACCTCTGACCTCACTGGACGGTCCGCCACACTTTTCTTTACACCTCTCGGGCTTATCCGAGAGTGTGGCGTTGTAGGGGAGGTGTCCCCGCACGCGTGCGTATGTCATAAGTGTCGGCAGTGTCCGCCGGCGCCGGTCCAGTGTCCACCGTTGTCTGAAAACTGCACTTTTCTGACCTCTGACCTCACTGGACGGTCCGCCACACTTTTCTTTACACCTCTCGGGCTTATCCGAGAGTGTGGCGTTGTAGGGGAGGTGTCCCCGCACGCGTGCGTATGTCAGAAGTGTCGGCAGTGTCCACCGGTGCCTGTCCAGTGTCCACTGTTGTCTGAAAACGGCACTTTTCTGACCTCTGACCTCACTGGACGGTCCGCCACACTTTTTTTTACACCTCTCGGGCTTATCCGAGAGTGTGGCGTTGTAGGGGAGGTGTCCCCGCACGCGTGCGTATGTCAGAAGTGTCGGCAGTGTCCGCCGGCGCCGGTCCAGTGTCCACCGTTGTCTGAAAACTGCAATTTTCTGACCTCTGACCTCACTGGACGGTCCGCCACACTTTTCTTTACACCTCTCGGGCTTATCCGAGAGTCTGGCGTTGTAGGGGAGGTGTCCCCGCACGCGTGCGTATGTCAGAAGTGTCGGCAGTGTCCGCCGGCGCCGGTCCAGTGTCCACCGTTGTCTGAAAACTGCACTTTTCTGACCTCTGACCTCACTGGACGGTCCGCCACACTTTTCTTTACACTTCTCGGGCTTATCCGAGAGTGTGGCGTTGTAGGGGATGTGTCCCCGCACGCGTGCGTATGTCAGAAGTGTCGGCAGTGTCCACCGGTGCCTGTCCAGTGTCCACTGTTGTCTGAAAACGGCACTTTTCTGACCTCTGACCTCACTGGACGGTCCGCCACACTTTTTTTTACACCTCTCGGGCTTATCCGAGAGTGTGGCGTTGTAGGGGAGGTGTCCCCGCACGCGTGCGTATGTCAGAAGTGTCGGCAGTGTCCGCCGGCGCCGGTCCAGTGTCCACCGTTGTCTGAAAACTGCACTTTTCTGACCTCTGACCTCACTGGACGGTCCGCCACACTTTTTTTTACATCTCTCGGGCTTATCCGAGAGTGTGGCGTTGTAGGGGAGGTGTCCCCGCACGCGTGCGTATGTCAGAAGTGTCGGCAGTGTCCGCCGGTGCCGGTCCAGTGTCCACCGTTGTCTGAAAACTGCACTTTTCTGACCTCTGACCTCACTGGACGGTCCGCCACACTTTTCTTTACACCTCTCGGGCTTATCCGAGAGTGTGGCGTTGTAGGGGAGGTGTCCCCGCACTCGTGCGTATGTCAGAAGTGTCGGCAGTGTCCGCCGGCGCCGGTCCAGTGTCCACCGTTGTCTGAAAACTGCACTTTTCTGACCTCTGACCTCACTGGACGGTCCGCCACACTTTTCTTTACACCTCTCGGGCTTATCCGAGAGTCTGGCGTTGTAGGGGAGGTGTCCCCGCACGCGTGCGTATGTCAGAAGTGTCGGCAGTGTCCGCCGGCGCCGGTCCAGTGTCCACCGTTGTCTGAAAACTGCACTTTTCTGACCTCTGACCTAACTGGACGGTCCGCCACACTTTTCTTTACACCTCTCGGGCTTATCCGAGAGTGTGGCGTTGTAGGGGAGGTGTCCCCGCACGCGTGCGTATGTCAGAAGTGTCGGCAGTGTCCACCGGTGCCTGTCCAGTGTCCACTGTTGTCTGAAAACGGCACTTTTCTGACCTCTGACCTCACTGGACGGTCCGCCACACTTTTTTTTACACCGTTGTCTGAAAACTGCACTTTTCTGACCTCTGACCTCACTGGACGGTCCGCCAAACTTTTTTGTACACCTCTCGGGCTTATCCGAGAGTGTGGCGTTGTAGGGGAGGTGTCCCCGCACGCGTGCGTATGTCAGAAGTGTCGGCAGTGTCCGCCGGCGCCGGTCCAGTGTCCACCGTTGTCTGAAAACTGCACTTTTCTGACCTCTGACCTCACTGGACGGTCCGCCACACTTTTTTTTACATCTCTCGGGCTTATCCGAGAGTGTGGCGTTGTAGGGGAGGTGTCCCCGCACGCGTGCGTATGTCAGAAGTGTCGGCAGTGTCCGCCGGCGCCGGTCCAGTGTCCACCGTTGTCTGAAAACTGCACTTTTCTGACCTCTGACCTCACTGGACGGTCCGCCACACTTTTCTTTACACCTCTCGGGCTTATCCGAGAGTGTGGCGTTGTAGGGGAGGTGTCCCCGCACGCGTGCGTATGTCATAAGTGTCGGCAGTGTCCGCCGGCGCCGGTCCAGTGTCCACCGTTGTCTGAAAACTGCACTTTTCTGACCTCTGACCTCACTGGACGGTCCGCCACACTTTTCTTTACACCTCTCGGGCTTATCCGAGAGTGTGGCGTTGTAGGGGAGGTGTCCCCGCACGCGTGCGTATGTCAGAAGTGTCGGCAGTGTCCACCGGTGCCTGTCCAGTGTCCACTGTTGTCTGAAAACGGCACTTTTCTGACCTCTGACCTCACTGGACGGTCCGCCACACTTTTTTTTACACCTCTCGGGCTTATCCGAGAGTGTGGCGTTGTAGGGGAGGTGTCCCCGCACGCGTGCGTATGTCAGAAGTGTCGGCAGTGTCCGCCGGCGCCGGTCCAGTGTCCACCGTTGTCTGAAAACTGCAATTTTCTGACCTCTGACCTCACTGGACGGTCCGCCACACTTTTCTTTACACCTCTCGGGCTTATCCGAGAGTCTGGCGTTGTAGGGGAGGTGTCCCCGCACGCGTGCGTATGTCAGAAGTGTCGGCAGTGTCCGCCGGCGCCGGTCCAGTGTCCACCGTTGTCTGAAAACTGCACTTTTCTGACCTCTGACCTCACTGGACGGTCCGCCACACTTTTCTTTACACTTCTCGGGCTTATCCGAGAGTGTGGCGTTGTAGGGGATGTGTCCCCGCACGCGTGCGTATGTCAGAAGTGTCGGCAGTGTCCGCCGGCGCCGGTCCAGTGTCCACCGTTGTTTGAAAACTGCACTTTTCTGACCTCTGACCTCACTGGACGGTCCGCCACACTTTTCTTTACACCTCTCGGGCTTATCCGAGAGTCTGGCGTTGTAGGGGAGGTTTCCCCGCACGCGTGCGTATGTCAGAAGTGTCGGCAGTGTCCGCCGGTGCCGGTCCAGTGTCCACCGTTGTCTGAAAACTGCACTTTTCTGACCTCTGACCTCACTGGACGGTCCGCCACACTTTTCTTTACACCTCTCGGGCTTATCCGAGAGTGTGGCGTTGTAGGGGAGGTGTCCCCGCACGCGTGCGTATGTCAGAAGTGTCGGCAGTGTCCGCCGGCGCCGGTCCAGTGTCCACCGTTGTCTGAAAACTGCACTTTTCTGACCTCTGACCTCACTGGACGGTCCGCCACACTTTTTTTTACATCTCTCGGGCTTATCCGAGAGTGTGGCGTTGTAGGGGAGGTGTCCCCGCACACGTGCGTATGTCAGAAGTGTCGGCAGTGTCCGCCGGCGCCGGTCCAGTGTCCACCGTTGTCTGAAAACTGCACTTTTCTGACCTCTGACCTCACTGGACGGTCCGCCACACTTTTTTTTACATCTCTCGGGCTTATCCGAGAGTGTGGCGTTGTAGGGGAGGTGTCCCCGCACGCGTGCGTATGTCAGAAGTGTCGGCAGTGTCCGCCGGCGCCGGTCCAGTGTCCACCGTTGTCTGAAAACTGCACTTTTCTGACCTCTGACCTCACTGGACGGTCCGCCACACTTTTCTTTACACCTCTCGGGCTTATCCGAGAGTGTGGCGTTGTAGGGGAGGTGTCCCCGCACGCGTGCGTATGTCATAAGTGTCGGCAGTGTCCGCCGGCGCCGGTCCAGTGTCCACCGTTGTCTGAAAACTGCACTTTTCTGACCTCTGACCTCACTGGACGGTCCGCCACACTTTTCTTTACACCTCTCGGGCTTATCCGAGAGTGTGGCGTTGTAGGGGAGGTGTCCCCGCACGCGTGCGTATGTCAGAAGTGTCGGCAGTGTCCACCGGTGCCTGTCCAGTGTCCACTGTTGTCTGAAAACGGCACTTTTCTGACCTCTGACCTCACTGGACGGTCCGCCACACTTTTTTTTACACCTCTCGGGCTTATCCGAGAGTGTGGCGTTGTAGGGGAGGTGTCCCCGCACGCGTGCGTATGTCAGAAGTGTCGGCAGTGTCCGCCGGCGCCGGTCCAGTGTCCACCGTTGTCTGAAAACTGCAATTTTCTGACCTCTGACCTCACTGGACGGTCCGCCACACTTTTCTTTACACCTCTCGGGCTTATCCGAGAGTCTGGCGTTGTAGGGGAGGTGTCCCCGCACGCGTGCGTATGTCAGAAGTGTCGGCAGTGTCCGCCGGCGCCGGTCCAGTGTCCACCGTTGTCTGAAAACTGCACTTTTCTGACCTCTGACCTCACTGGACGGTCCGCCACACTTTTCTTTACACCTCTCGGGCTTATCCGAGAGTGTGGCGTTGTAGGGGAGGTGTCCCCGCACGCGTGCGTATGTCAGAAGTGTCGGCAGTGTCCGCCGGCGCCGGTCCAGTGTCCACCGTTGTCTGAAAACTGCACTTTTCTGACCTCTGACCTCACTGGACGGTCCGCCACACTTTTCTTTACACTTCTCGGGCTTATCCGAGAGTGTGGCGTTGTAGGGGATGTGTCCCCGCACGCGTGCGTATGTCAGAAGTGTCGGCAGTGTCCACCGGTGCCTGTCCAGTGTCCACTGTTGTCTGAAAACGGCACTTTTCTGACCTCTGACCTCACTGGACGGTCCGCCACACTTTTTTTTACACCTCTCGGGCTTATCCGAGAGTGTGGCGTTGTAGGGGAGGTGTCCCCGCACGCGTGCGTATGTCAGAAGTGTCGGCAGTGTCCGCCGGCGCCGGTCCAGTGTCCACCGTTGTCTGAAAACTGCACTTTTCTCACCTCTGACCTCACTGGACGGTCCGCCACACTTTTTTTTACATCTCTCGGGCTTATCCGAGAGTGTGGCGTTGTAGGGGAGGTGTCCCCGCACGCGTGCGTATGTCAGAAGTGTCGGCAGTGTCCGCCGGCGCCGGTCCAGTGTCCACCGTTGTTTGAAAACTGCACTTTTCTGACCTCTGACCTCACTGGACGGTCCGCCACACTTTTTTTTACATGTCTCGGGCTTATCCGAGAGTCTGGCGTTGTAGGGGAGGTGTCCCCGCACGCGTGCGTATGTCAGAAGTGTCGGCAGTGTCCGCCGGCGCCGGTCCAGTGTCCACCGTTGTCTGAAAACTGCACTTTTCTGACCTCTGACCTCACTGGACGGTCCGCCACACTTTTCTTTACACCTCTCGGGCTTATCCGAGAGTCTGGCGTTGTAGGGGAGGTTTCCCCGCACGCGTGCGTATGTCAGAAGTGTCGGCAGTGTCCGCCGGTGCCGGTCCAGTGTCCACCGTTGTCTGAAAACTGCACTTTTCTGACCTCTGACCTCACTGGACGGTCCGCCACACTTTTCTTTACACCTCTCGGGCTTATCCGAGAGTGTGGCGTTGTAGGGGAGGTGTCCCCGCACGCGTGCGTATGTCAGAAGTGTCGGCAGTGTCCACCGGTGCCTGTCCAGTGTCCACTGTTGTCTGAAAACGGCACTTTTCTGACCTCTGACCTCACTGGACGGTCCGCCACACTTTTTTTTACACCTCTCGGGCTTATCCGAGAGTGTGGCGTTGTAGGGGAGGTGTCCCCGCACGCGTGCGTATGTCAGAAGTGTCGGCAGTGTCCGCCGGCGCCGGTCCAGTGTCCACCGTTGTCTGAAAACTGCACTTTTCTGACCTCTGACCTCACTGGACGGTCCGCCACACTTTTTTTTACATCTCTCGGGCTTATCCGAGAGTGTGGCATTGTAGGGGAGGTGTCCCCGCACACGTGCGTATGTCAGAAGTGTCGGCAGTGTCCGCCGGCGCCGGTCCAGTGTCCACCGTTGTCTGAAAACTGCACTTTTCTGACCTCTGACCTCACTGGACGGTCCGCCACACTTTTTTTTACATCTCTCGGGCTTATCCGAGAGTGTGGCGTTGTAGGGGAGGTGTCCCCGCACGCGTGCGTATGTCAGAAGTGTCGGCAGTGTCCGCCGGCGCCGGTCCAGTGTCCACCGTTGTCTGAAAACTGCACTTTTCTGACCTCTGACCTCACTGGACGGTCCGCCACACTTCTTTTTACACCTCTCGGGCTTATCCGAGAGTGTGGCGTTGTAGGGGAGGTGTCCCCACACGCGTGCGTATGTCAGAAGTGTCGGCAGTGTCCACCGGTGCCTGTCCAGTGTCCACTGTTGTCTGAAAACGGCACTTTTCTGACCTCTGACCTCACTGGACGGTCCGCCACACTTTTTTTTACACCTCTCGGGCTTATCCGAGAGTGTGGCGTTGTAGGGGAGGTGTCCCCGCACGCGTGCGTATGTCAGAAGTGTCGGCAGTGTCCGCCGGCGCCGGTCCAGTGTCCACCGTTGTCTGAAAACTGCACTTTTCTGACCTCTGACCTCACTGGACGGTCCGCCACACTCTTCTTTACACCTCTCGGGCTTATCCGAGAGTGTGGCGTTGTAGGGGAGGTGTCCCCGCACGCGTGCGTATGTCAGAAGTGTCGGCAGTGTCCACCGGTGCCTGTCCAGTGTCCACTGTTGTCTGAAAACGGCACTTTTCTGACCTCTGACCTCACTGGACGGTCCGCCACACTTTTTTTTACACCTCTCGGGCTTATCCGAGAGTGTGGCGTTGTAGGGGAGGTGTCCCCGCACGCGTGCGTATGTCAGAAGTGTCGGCAGTGTCCGCCGGCGCCGGTCCAGTGTCCACCGTTGTCTGAAAACTGCACTTTTCTGACCTCTGACCTCACTGGACGGTCCGCCACACTTTTTTTTACACCTCTCGGGCTTATCCGAGAGTGTGGCGTTGTAGGGGAGGTGTCCCCACACGCGTGCGTATGTCAGAAGTGTCGGCAGTGTCCACCGGTGCCTGTCCAGTGTCCACTGTTGTCTGAAAACGGCACTTTTCTGACCTCTGACCTCACTGGACGGTCCGCCACACTTTTTTTTACACCTCTCGGGCTTATCCGAGAGTGTGGCGTTGTAGGGGAGGTGTCCCCGCACGCGTGCGTATGTCAGAAGTGTCGGCAGTGTCCGCCGGCGCCGGTCCAGTGTCCACCGTTGTCTGAAAACTGCACTTTTCTGACCTCTGACCTCACTGGACGGTCCGCCACACTCTTCTTTACACCTCTCGGGCTTATCCGAGAGTGTGGCGTTGTAGGGGAGGTGTCCCCGCACGCGTGCGTATGTCAGAAGTGTCGGCAGTGTCCACCGGTGCCTGTCCAGTGTCCACTGTTGTCTGAAAACGGCACTTTTCTGACCTCTGACCTCACTGGACGGTCCGCCACACTTTTCTTTACACCTCTCGGGCTTATCCGAGAGTCTGGCGTTGTAGGGGAGGTGTCCCCACACGCGTGCGTATGTCAGAAGTGTCGGCAGTGTCCACCGGTGCCTGTCCAGTGTCCACTGTTGTCTGAAAACGGCACTTTTCTGACCTCTGACCTCACTGGACGGTCCGCCACACTTTTTTTTACACCTCTCGGGCTTATCCGAGAGTGTGGCGTTGTAGGGGAGGTGTCCCCGCACGCGTGCGTATGTCAGAAGTGTCGGCAGTGTCCGCCGGCGCCGGTCCAGTGTCCACCGTTGTCTGAAAACTGCACTTTTCTGACCTCTGACCTCACTGGACGGTCCGCCACACTCTTCTTTACACCTCTCGGGCTTATCCGAGAGTGTGGCGTTGTAGGGGAGGTGTCCCCGCACGCGTGCGTATGTCAGAAGTGTCGGCAGTGTCCACCGGTGCCTGTCCAGTGTCCACTGTTGTCTGAAAACGGCACTTTTCTGACCTCTGACCTCACTGGACGGTCCGCCACACTTTTCTTTACACCTCTCGGGCTTATCCGAGAGTCTGGCGTTGTAGGGGAGGTGTCCCCACACGCGTGCGTATGTCAGAAGTGTCGGCAGTGTCCACCGGTGCCTGTCCAGTGTCCACTGTTGTCTGAAAACGGCACTTTTCTGACCTCTGACCTCACTGGACGGTCCGCCACACTTTTTTTTACACCTCTCGGGCTTATCCGAGAGTGTGGCGTTGTAGGGGAGGTGTCCCCGCACGCGTGCGTATGTCAGAAGTGTCGGCAGTGTCCGCCGGCGCCGGTCCAGTGTCCACCGTTGTCTGAAAACTGCACTTTTCTGACCTCACTGGACGGTCCGCCACACTCTTCTTTACACCTCTCGGGCTTATCCGAGAGTGTGGCGTTGTAGGGGAGGTGTCCCCGCACGCGTGCGTATGTCAGAAGTGTCGGCAGTGTCCACCGGTGCCTGTCCAGTGTCCACTGTTGTCTGAAAACGGCACTTTTCTGACCTCTGACCTCACTGGACGGTCCGCCACACTTTTTTTTACACCTCTCGGGCTTATCCGAGAGTGTGGCGTTGTAGGGGAGGTGTCCCCGCACGCGTGCGTATGTCAGAAGTGTCGGCAGTGTCCGCCGGCGCCGGTCCAGTGTCCACCGTTGTCTGAAAACTGCACTTTTCTGACCTCTGACCTCACTGGACGGTCCGCCACACTTTTTTTTACACCTCTCGGGCTTATCCGAGAGTGTGGCGTTGTAGGGGAGGTGTCCCCACACGCGTGCGTATGTCAGAAGTGTCGGCAGTGTCCACCGGTGCCTGTCCAGTGTCCACTGTTGTCTGAAAACGGCACTTTTCTGACCTCTGACCTCACTGGACGGTCCGCCACACTTTTTTTTACACCTCTCGGGCTTATCCGAGAGTGTGGCGTTGTAGGGGAGGTGTCCCCGCACGCGTGCGTATGTCAGAAGTGTCGGCAGTGTCCGCCGGCGCCGGTCCAGTGTCCACCGTTGTCTGAAAACTGCACTTTTCTGACCTCTGACCTCACTGGACGGTCCGCCACACTCTTCTTTACACCTCTCGGGCTTATCCGAGAGTGTGGCGTTGTAGGGGAGGTGTCCCCGCACGCGTGCGTATGTCAGAAGTGTCGGCAGTGTCCACCGGTGCCTGTCCAGTGTCCACTGTTGTCTGAAAACGGCACTTTTCTGACCTCTGACCTCACTGGACGGTCCGCCACACTTTTCTTTACACCTCTCGGGCTTATCCGAGAGTCTGGCGTTGTAGGGGAGGTGTCCCCGCACGCGTGCGTATGTCAGAAGTGTCGGCAGTGTCCACCGGTGCCTGTCCAGTGTCCACTGTTGTCTGAAAACGGCACTTTTCTGACCTCTGACCTCACTGGACGGTCCGCCACACTTTTTTTTACACCTCTCGGGCTTATCCGAGAGTGTGGCGTTGTAGGGGAGGTGTCCCCGCACGCGTGCGTATGTCAGAAGTGTCGGCAGTGTCCGCCGGCGCCGGTCCAGTGTCCACCGTTGTCTGAAAACTGCACTTTTCTGACCTCTGACCTCACTGGACGGTCCGCCACACTTTTCTTTACACCTCTCGGGCTTATCCGAGAGTCTGGCGTTGTAGGGGAGGTGTCCCCGCACGCGTGCGTATGTCAAAAGTGTCGGCAGTGTCCACCGGTGCCTGTCCAGTGTCCACTGTTGTCTGAAAACTGCACTTTTCTGACCTCTGACCTCACTGGACGGTCCGCCACACTTTTCTTTAAACCTCTCGGGCTTATCCGAGAGTGTGGCGTTGTAGGGGAGGTGTCCCCGCACGTGTGCGTATGTCAGAAGTGTCGGCAGTGTCCGCCGGCGCCGGTCCAGTGTCCACCGTTGTCTGAAAACTGCACTTTTCTGACCTCTGACCTCACTGGACGGTCCGCCACACTTTTCTTTACACCTCTCGGGCTTATCCGAGAGTCTGGCGTTGTAGGGGAGGTGTCCCCGCACGCGTGCGTATGTCAGAAGTGTCGGCAGTGTCCGCCGGCGCCGGTCCAGTGTCCACCGTTGTCTGAAAACTGCACTTTTCTGACCTCTGACCTCACTGGACGGTCCGCCACACTTTTCTTTACACCTCTCGGGCTTATCCGAGAGTCTGGCGTTGTAGGGGAGGTGTCCCCGCACGCGTGCGTATGTCAGAAGTGTCGGCAGTGTCCACCGGTGCCTGTCCAGTGTCCACTGTTGTCTGAAAACGGCACTTTTCTGACCTCTGACCTCACTGGACGGTCCGCCACACTTCTTTTTACACCTCTCGGGCTTATCCGAGAGTGTGGCGTTGTAGGGGAGGTGTCCCCGCACGCGTGCGTATGTCAGAAGTGTCGGCAGTGTCCGCCGGCGCCGGTCCAGTGTCCACCGTTGTCTGAAAACTGCACTTTTCTGACCTCTGACCTCACTGGACGGTCCGCCACACTTTTCTTTACACCTCTCGGGCTTATCCGAGAGTGTGGCGTTGTAGGGGAGGTGTCCCCGCATGCGTGCGTATGTCAGAAGTGTCGGCAGTGTCCACCGGTGCCTGTCCAGTGTCCACTGTTGTCTGAAAACGGCACTTTTCTGACCTCTGACCTCACTGGACGGTCCGCCACACTTTTTTTTACACCTCTCGGGCTTATCCGAGAGTGTGGCGTTGTAGGGGAGGTGTCCCCGCACGCGTGCGTATGTCAGAAGTGTCGGCAGTGTCCGCCGGCGCCGGTCAAGTGTCCACCGTTGTCTGAAAACTGCACTTTTCTGACCTCTGACCTCACTGGACGGTCCGCCACACTTTTCTTTACACCTCTCGGGCTTATCCGAGAGTGTGGCGTTGTAGGGGAGGTGTCCCCGCACGCGTGCGTATGTCAGAAGTGTCGGCAGTGTCCGCCGGCGCCGGTCCAGTGTCCACCGTTGTCTGAAAACTGCACTTTTCTGACCTCTGACCTCACTGGACGGTCCGCCACACTTTTCTTTACACCTCTCGGGCTTATCCGAGAGTCTGGCGTTGTAGGGGAGGTGTCCCCGCACGCGTGCGTATGTCAGAAGTGTCGGCAGTGTCCGCCGGCGCCGGTCCAGTGTCCACCGTTGTCTGAAAACTGCACTTTTCTGACCTCTGACCTAACTGGACGGTCCGCCACACTTTTCTTTACACCTCTCGGGCTTATCCGAGAGTGTGGCGTTGTAGGGGAGGTGTCCCCGCACGCGTGCGTATGTCAGAAGTGTCGGCAGTGTCCACCGGTGCCTGTCCAGTGTCCACTGTTGTCTGAAAACGGCACTTTTCTGACCTCTGACCTCACTGGACGGTCCGCCACACTTTTTTTTACACCGTTGTCTGAAAACTGCACTTTTCTGACCTCTGACCTCACTGGACGGTCCGCCACACTTTTTTTTACATCTCTCGGGCTTATCCGAAGAGTGTGGCGTTGTAGGGGAGGTGTCCCCGCACGCGTGCGTATGTCAGAAGTGTCGGCAGTGTCCGCCGGCGCCGGTCCAGTGTCCACCGTTGTCTGAAAACTGCACTTTTCTGACCTCTGACCTCACTGGACGGTCCGCCACACTTTTCTTTACACCTCTCGGGCTTATCCGAGAGTCTGGCGTTGTAGGGGAGGTGTCCCCGCACGCGTGCGTATGTCAGAAGTGTCGGCAGTGTCCGCCGGCGCCGGTCCAGTGTCCACCGTTGTCTGAAAACTGCACTTTTCTGACCTCTGACCTCACTGGACGGTCCGCCACACTTTTCTTTACACCTCTCGGGCTTATCCGAGAGTGTGGCGTTGTAGGGGAGGTGTCCCCGCACGCGTGCGTATGTCAGAAGTGTCGGCAGTGTCCGCCGGCGCCGGTCCAGTGTCCACCGTTGTCTGAAAACTGCACTTTTCTGACCTCTGACCTCACTGGACGGTCCGCCACACTTTTCTTTACACCTCTCGGGCTTATCCGAGAGTGTGGCGTTGTAGGGGATGTGTCCCCGCACGCGTGCGTATGTCAGAAGTGTCGGCAGTGTCCACCGGTGCCTGTCCAGTGTCCACTGTTGTCTGAAAACGGCACTTTTCTGACCTCTGACCTCACTGGACGGTCCGCCACACTTTTTTTTACACCTCTCGGGCTTATCCGAGAGTGTGGCGTTGTAGGGGAGGTGTCCCCGCACGCGTGCGTATGTCAGAAGTGTCGGCAGTGTCCGCCGGCGCCGGTCCAGTGTCCACCGTTGTCTGAAAACTGCACTTTTCTGACCTCTGACCTCACTGGACGGTCCGCCACACTTTTTTTTACATCTCTCGGGCTTATCCGAGAGTGTGGCGTTGTAGGGGAGGTGTCCCCGCACGCGTGCGTATGTCAGAAGTGTCGGCAGTGTCGGCCGGCGCCGGTCCAGTGTCCACCGTTGTTTGAAAACTGCACTTTTCTGACCTCTGACCTCACTGGACGGTCCGCCACACTTTTTTTTACATCTCTCGGGCTTATCCGAGAGTGTGGCGTTGTAGGGGAGGTGTCCCCGCACGCGTGCGTATGTCAGAAGTGTCGGCAGTGTCCGCCGGCGCCGGTCCAGTGTCCACCGTTGTCTGAAAACTGCACTTTTCTGACCTCTGACCTCACTGGACGGTCCGCCACACTTTTCTTTACACCTCTCGGGCTTATCCGAGAGTCTGGCGTTGTAGGGGAGGTGTCCCCGCACGCGTGCGTATGTCAGAAGTGTCGGCAGTGTCCGCCGGCGCCGGTCCAGTGTCCACCGTTGTCTGAAAACTGCACTTTTCTGACCTCTGACCTCACTGGACGGTCCGCCACACTTTTCTTTACACCTCTCGGGCTTATCCGAGAGTCTGGCGTTGTAGGGGAGGTGTCCCCGCACGCGTGCGTATGTCAGAAGTGTCGGCAGTGTCCGCCGGCGCCGGTCCAGTGTCCACCGTTGTCTGAAAACTGCACTTTTCTGACCTCTGACCTCACTGGACGGTCCGCCACACTTTTCTTTACACCTCTCGGGCTTATCCGAGAGTGTGGCGTTGTTGGGGAGGTGTCCCCGCACGCGTGCGTATGTCAGAAGTGTCGGCAGTGTCCGCCGGCGCCGGTCCATGTCCACCGTTGTCTGAAAACTGCACTTTTCTGACCTCTGACCTCACTGGACGGTCCGCCACACTTTTCTTTACACCTCTCGGGCTTATCCGAGAGTCTGGCGTTGTAGGGGAGGTGTCCCCGCACGCGTGCGTATGTCAGAAGTGTCGGCAGTGTCCGCCGGCGCCGGTCCAGTGTCCACCGTTGTCTGAAAACTGCACTTTTCTGACCTCTGACCTCACTGGACGGTCCGCCACACTTTTCTTTACACCTCTCGGGCTTATCCGAGAGTGTGGCGTTGTAGGGGAGGTGTCCCCGCACGCGTGCGTATGTCAGAAGTGTCGGCAGTGTCCGCCGGCGCCGGTCCAGTGTCCACCGTTGTCTGAAAACTGCACTTTTCTGACCTCTGACCTCACTGGACGGTCCGCCACACTTTTCTTTACACCTCTCGGGCTTATCCGAGAGTGTGGCGTTGTAGGGGATGTGTCCCCGCACGCGTGCGTATGTCAGAAGTGTCGGCAGTGTCCACCGGTGCCTGTCCAGTGTCCACTGTTGTCTGAAAACGGCACTTTTCTGACCTCTGACCTCACTGGACGGTCCGCCACACTTTTTTTTACACCTCTCGGGCTTATCCGAGAGTGTGGCGTTGTAGGGGAGGTGTCCCCGCACGCGTGCGTATGTCAGAAGTGTCGGCAGTGTCCGCCGGCGCCGGTCCAGTGTCCACCGTTGTCTGAAAACTGCACTTTTCTGACCTCTGACCTCACTGGACGGTCCGCCACACTTTTTTTTACATCTCTCGGGCTTATCCGAGAGTGTGGCGTTGTAGGGGAGGTGTCCCCGCACGCGTGCGTATGTCAGAAGTGTCGGCAGTGTCGGCCGGCGCCGGTCCAGTGTCCACCGTTGTTTGAAAACTGCACTTTTCTGACCTCTGACCTCACTGGACGGTCCGCCACACTTTTTTTTACATCTCTCGGGCTTATCCGAGAGTGTGGCGTTGTAGGGGAGGTGTCCCCGCACGCGTGCGTATGTCAGAAGTGTCGGCAGTGTCCGCCGGCGCCGGTCCAGTGTCCACCGTTGTCTGAAAACTGCACTTTTCTGACCTCTGACCTCACTGGACGGTCCGCCACACTTTTCTTTACACCTCTCGGGCTTATCCGAGAGTCTGGCATTGTAGGGGAGGTTTCCCCGCACGCGTGCGTATGTCAGAAGTGTCGGCAGTGTCCGCCGGTGCCGGTCCAGTGTCCACCGTTGTCTGAAAACTGCACTTTTCTGACCTCTGACCTCACTGGACGGTCCGCCACACTTTTCTTTACACCTCTCGGGCTTATCCGAGAGTGTGGCGTTGTTGGGGAGGTGTCCCCGCACTCGTGCGTATGTCAGAAGTGTCGGCAGTGTCCGCCGGCGCCGGTCCATGTCCACCGTTGTCTGAAAACTGCACTTTTCTGACCTCTGACCTCACTGGACGGTCCGCCACACTTTTCTTTACACCTCTCGGGCTTATCCGAGAGTCTGGCGTTGTAGGGGAGGTGTCCCCGCACGCGTGCGTATGTCAGAAGTGTCGGCAGTGTCCGCCGGCGCCGGTCCAGTGTCCACCGTTGTCTGAAAACTGCACTTTTCTGACCTCTGACCTCACTGGACGGTCCGCCACACTTTTCTTTACACCTCTCGGGCTTATCCGAGAGTCTGGCGTTGTAGGGGAGGTGTCCCCGCACGCGTGCGTATGTCAGAAGTGTCGGCAGTGTCCACCGGTGCCTGTCCAGTGTCCACTGTTGTCTGAAAACGGCACTTTTCTGACCTCTGACCTCACTGGACGGTCCGCCACACTTCTTTTTACACCTCTCGGGCTTATCCGAGAGTGTGGCGTTGTAGGGGAGGTGTCCCCGCACGCGTGCGTATGTCAGAAGTGTCGGCAGTGTCCGCCGGCGCCGGTCCAGTGTCCACCGTTGTCTGAAAACTGCACTTTTCTGACCTCTGACCTCACTGGACGGTCCGCCACACTTTTCTTTACACCTCTCGGGCTTATCCGAGAGTGTGGCGTTGTAGGGGAGGTGTCCCCGCATGCGTGCGTATGTCAGAAGTGTCGGCAGTGTCCACCGGTGCCTGTCCAGTGTCCACTGTTGTCTGAAAACGGCACTTTTCTGACCTCTGACCTCACTGGACGGTCCGCCACACTTTTTTTTACACCTCTCGGGCTTATCCGAGAGTGTGGCGTTGTAGGGGAGGTGTCCCCGCACGCGTGCGTATGTCAGAAGTGTCGGCAGTGTCCGCCGGCGCCGGTCAAGTGTCCACCGTTGTCTGAAAACTGCACTTTTCTGACCTCTGACCTCACTGGACGGTCCGCCACACTTTTCTTTACACCTCTCGGGCTTATCCGAGAGTGTGGCGTTGTAGGGGAGGTGTCCCCGCACGCGTGCGTATGTCAGAAGTGTCGGCAGTGTCCGCCGGCGCCGGTCCAGTGTCCACCGTTGTCTGAAAACTGCACTTTTCTGACCTCTGACCTCACTGGACGGTCCGCCACACTTTTCTTTACACCTCTCGGGCTTATCCGAGAGTCTGGCGTTGTAGGGGAGGTGTCCCCGCACGCGTGCGTATGTCAGAAGTGTCGGCAGTGTCCGCCGGCGCCGGTCCAGTGTCCACCGTTGTCTGAAAACTGCACTTTTCTGACCTCTGACCTAACTGGACGGTCCGCCACACTTTTCTTTACACCTCTCGGGCTTATCCGAGAGTGTGGCGTTGTAGGGGAGGTGTCCCCGCACGCGTGCGTATGTCAGAAGTGTCGGCAGTGTCCACCGGTGCCTGTCCAGTGTCCACTGTTGTCTGAAAACGGCACTTTTCTGACCTCTGACCTCACTGGACGGTCCGCCACACTTTTTTTTACACCGTTGTCTGAAAACTGCACTTTTCTGACCTCTGACCTCACTGGACGGTCCGCCACACTTTTTTTTACATCTCTCGGGCTTATCCGAAGAGTGTGGCGTTGTAGGGGAGGTGTCCCCGCACGCGTGCGTATGTCAGAAGTGTCGGCAGTGTCCGCCGGCGCCGGTCCAGTGTCCACCGTTGTCTGAAAACTGCACTTTTCTGACCTCTGACCTCACTGGACGGTCCGCCACACTTTTCTTTACACCTCTCGGGCTTATCCGAGAGTGTGGCGTTGTTGGGGAGGTGTCCCCGCACGCGTGCGTATGTCAGAAGTGTCGGCAGTGTCCGCCGGCGCCGGTCCATGTCCACCGTTGTCTGAAAACTGCACTTTTCTGACCTCTGACCTCACTGGACGGTCCGCCACACTTTTCTTTACACCTCTCGGGCTTATCCGAGAGTCTGGCGTTGTAGGGGAGGTGTCCCCGCACGCGTGCGTATGTCAGAAGTGTCGGCAGTGTCCGCCGGCGCCGGTCCAGTGTCCACCGTTGTCTGAAAACTGCACTTTTCTGACCTCTGACCTCACTGGACGGTCCGCCACACTTTTCTTTACACCTCTCGGGCTTATCCGAGAGTGTGGCGTTGTAGGGGAGGTGTCCCCGCACGCGTGCGTATGTCAGAAGTGTCGGCAGTGTCCGCCGGCGCCGGTCCAGTGTCCACCGTTGTCTGAAAACTGCACTTTTCTGACCTCTGACCTCACTGGACGGTCCGCCACACTTTTCTTTACACCTCTCGGGCTTATCCGAGAGTGTGGCGTTGTAGGGGATGTGTCCCCGCACGCGTGCGTATGTCAGAAGTGTCGGCAGTGTCCACCGGTGCCTGTCCAGTGTCCACTGTTGTCTGAAAACGGCACTTTTCTGACCTCTGACCTCACTGGACGGTCCGCCACACTTTTTTTTACACCTCTCGGGCTTATCCGAGAGTGTGGCGTTGTAGGGGAGGTGTCCCCGCACGCGTGCGTATGTCAGAAGTGTCGGCAGTGTCCGCCGGCGCCGGTCCAGTGTCCACCGTTGTCTGAAAACTGCACTTTTCTGACCTCTGACCTCACTGGACGGTCCGCCACACTTTTTTTTACATCTCTCGGGCTTATCCGAGAGTGTGGCGTTGTAGGGGAGGTGTCCCCGCACGCGTGCGTATGTCAGAAGTGTCGGCAGTGTCCGCCGGCGCCGGTCCAGTGTCCACCGTTGTTTGAAAACTGCACTTTTCTGACCTCTGACCTCACTGGACGGTCCGCCACACTTTTTTTTACATCTCTCGGGCTTATCCGAGAGTGTGGCGTTGTAGGGGAGGTGTCCCCGCACGCGTGCGTATGTCAGAAGTGTCGGCAGTGTCCGCCGGCGCCGGTCCAGTGTCCACCGTTGTCTGAAAACTGCACTTTTCTGACCTCTGACCTCACTGGACGGTCCGCCACACTTTTCTTTACACCTCTCGGGCTTATCCGAGAGTCTGGCATTGTAGGGGAGGTTTCCCCGCACGCGTGCGTATGTCAGAAGTGTCGGCAGTGTCCGCCGGTGCCGGTCCAGTGTCCACCGTTGTCTGAAAACTGCACTTTTCTGACCTCTGACCTCACTGGACGGTCCGCCACACTTTTCTTTACACCTCTCGGGCTTATCCGAGAGTGTGGCGTTGTTGGGGAGGTGTCCCCGCACGCGTGCGTATGTCAGAAGTGTCGGCAGTGTCCGCCGGCGCCGGTCCATGTCCACCGTTGTCTGAAAACTGCACTTTTCTGACCTCTGACCTCACTGGACGGTCCGCCACACTTTTCTTTACACCTCTCGGGCTTATCCGAGAGTCTGGCGTTGTAGGGGAGGTGTCCCCGCACGCGTGCGTATGTCAGAAGTGTCGGCAGTGTCCGCCGGCGCCGGTCCAGTGTCCACCGTTGTCTGAAAACTGCACTTTTCTGACCTCTGACCTCACTGGACGGTCCGCCACACTTTTCTTTACACCTCTCGGGCTTATCCGAGAGTGTGGCGTTGTTGGGGAGGTGTCCCCGCACGCGTGCGTATGTCAGAAGTGTCGGCAGTGTCCGCCGGCGCCGGTCCATGTCCACCGTTGTCTGAAAACTGCACTTTTCTGACCTCTGACCTCACTGGACGGTCCGCCACACTTTTCTTTACACCTCTCGGGCTTATCCGAGAGTCTGGCGTTGTAGGGGAGGTGTCCCCGCACGCGTGCGTATGTCAGAAGTGTCGGCAGTGTCCGCCGGCGCCGGTCCAGTGTCCACCGTTGTCTGAAAACTGCACTTTTCTGACCTCTGACCTCACTGGACGGTCCGCCACACTTTTCTTTACACCTCTCGGGCTTATCCGAGAGTGTGGCGTTGTAGGGGAGGTGTCCCCGCACGCGTGCGTATGTCAGAAGTGTCGGCAGTGTCCGCCGGCGCCGGTCCAGTGTCCACCGTTGTCTGAAAACTGCACTTTTCTGACCTCTGACCTCACTGGACGGTCCGCCACACTTTTCTTTACACCTCTCGGGCTTATCCGAGAGTGTGGCGTTGTAGGGGATGTGTCCCCGCACGCGTGCGTATGTCAGAAGTGTCGGCAGTGTCCACCGGTGCCTGTCCAGTATCCACTGTTGTCTGAAAACTGCACTTTTCTGACCTCTGACCTCACTGGACGGTCCGCCACACTTTTCTTTACACCTCTCGGGCTTATCCGAGAGTGTGGCGTTGTAGGGGAGGTGTCCCCGCACGCGTGCGTATGTCAGAAGTGTCGGCAGTGTCCGCCGGCGCCGGTCCAGTGTCCACCGTTGTCTGAAAACTGCACTTTTCTGACCTCTGACCTCACTGGACGGTCCGCCACACTTTTCTTTACAACTCTCGGGCTTATCCGAGAGTGTGGCGTTGTAGGGGAGGTGTCCCCGCACGCGTGCGTATGTCAGAAGTGTCGGCAGTGTCCGCCGGCGCCGGTCCAGTGTCCACCGTTGTCTGAAAACTGCACTTTTCTGACCTCTGAACTCACTGGACGGTCCGCCACACTTTTCTTTACACCTCTCGGGCTTATCCGAGAGTGTGGCGTTGTAGGGGATGTGTCCCCGCACGCGTGCGTATGTCAGAAGTGTCGGCAGTGTCCACCGGTGCCTGTCCAGTGTCCACTGTTGTCTGAAAACGGCACTTTTCTGACCTCTGACCTCACTGGACGGTCCGCCACACTTTTTTTTACACCTCTCGGGCTTATCCGAGAGTGTGGCGTTGTAGGGGAGGTGTCCCCGCACGCGTGCGTATGTCAGAAGTGTCGGCAGTGTCCGCCGGCGCCGGTCCATGTCCACCGTTGTCTGAAAACTGCACTTTTCTGACCTCTGACCTCACTGGACGGTCCGCCACACTTTTCTTTACACCTCTCGGGCTTATCCGAGAGTCTGGCGTTGTAGGGGAGGTGTCCCCGCACGCGTGCGTATGTCAGAAGTGTCGGCAGTGTCCGCCGGCGCCGGTCCAGTGTCCACCGTTGTCTGAAAACTGCACTTTTCTGACCTCTGACCTCACTGGACGGTCCGCCACACTTTTCTTTACACCTCTCGGGCTTATCCGAGAGTGTGGCGTTGTTGGGGAGGTGTCCCCGCACGCGTGCGTATGTCAGAAGTGTCGGCAGTGTCCGCCGGCGCCGGTCCATGTCCACCGTTGTCTGAAAACTGCACTTTTCTGACCTCTGACCTCACTGGACGGTCCGCCACACTTTTCTTTACACCTCTCGGGCTTATCCGAGAGTCTGGCGTTGTAGGGGAGGTGTCCCAGCACGCGTGCGTATGTCAGAAGTGTCGGCAGTGTCCGCCGGCGCCGGTCCAGTGTCCACCGTTGTCTGAAAACTGCACTTTTCTGACCTCTGACCTCACTGGACGGTCCGCCACACTTTTCTTTACACCTCTCGGGCTTATCCGAGAGTGTGGCGTTGTAGGGGTGGTGTCCCCGCACCGTTGTCTGAAAACTGCACTTTTCTGACCTCTGACCTCACTGGACGGTCCGCCACACTTTCTTTACAACTCTCGGGCTTATCCGAGAGTGTGGCGTTGTAGGGGAGGTGTCCCCGCACGCGTGCGTATGTCAGAAGTGTCGGCAGTGTCCGCCGGCGCCGGTCCAGTGTCCACCGTTGTCTGAAAACTGCACTTTTCTGACCTCTGACCTCACTGGACGGTCCGCCACACTTTTTTTTACATCTCTCGGGCTTATCCGAGAGTGTGGCGTTGTAGGGGAGGTGTCCCCGCACGCGTGCGTATGTCAGAAGTGTCGGCAGTGTCCGCCGGCGCCGGTCCAGTGTCCACCGTTGTCTGAAAACTGCACTTTTCTGACCTCTGACCTCACTGGACGGTCCGCCACACTTTTCTTTACACCTCTCGGGCTTATCCGAGAGTCTGGCGTTGTAGGGGAGGTTTCCCCGCACGCGTGCGTATGTCAGAAGTGTCGGCAGTGTCCGCCGGTGCCGGTCCAGTGTCCACCGTTGTCTGAAAACTGCACTTTTCTGACCTCTGACCTCACTGGACGGTCCGCCACACTTTTCTTTACAACTCTCGGGCTTATCCGAGAGTGTGGCGTTGTAGGGGAGGTGTCCCCGCACGCGTGCGTATGTCAGAAGTGTCGGCAGTGTCCACCGGTGCCTGTCCAGTGTCCACTGTTGTCTGAAAACGGCACTTTTCTGACCTCTGACCTCACTGGACGGTCCGCCACACTTTTTTTTACACCTCTCGGGCTTATCCGAGAGTGTGGCGTTGTAGGGGAGGTGTCCCCGCACGCGTGCGTATGTCAGAAGTGTCGGCAGTGTCCGCCGGCGCCGGTCCAGTGTCCACCGTTGTCTGAAAACTGCACTTTTCTGACCTCTGACCTCACTGGACGGTCCGCCAAACTTTTTTTTACATCTCTCGGGCTTATCCGAGAGTGTGGCGTTGTAGGGGAGGTGTCCCCGCACACGTGCGTATGTCAGAAGTGTCGGCAGTGTCCACCGGTGCCTGTCCAGTGTCCACTGTTGTCTGAAAACGGCACTTTTCTGACCTCTGACCTCACTGGACGGTCCGCCACACTTTTTTTTACACCTCTCGGGCTTATCCGAGAGTGTGGCGTTGTAGGGGAGGTGTCCCCGCACGCGTGCGTATGTCAGAAGTGTCGGCAGTGTCCGCCGGCGCCGGTCCAGTGTCCACCGTTGTCTGAAAACTGCACTTTTCTGACCTCTGACCTCACTGGACGGTCCGCCAAACTTTTTTTTACATCTCTCGGGCTTATCCGAGAGTGTGGCGTTGTAGGGGAGGTGTCCCCGCACACGTGCGTATGTCAGAAGTGTCGGCAGTGTCCGCCGGCGCCGGTCCAGTGTCCACCGTTGTCTGAAAACTGCACTTTTCTGACCTCTGACCTCACTGGACGGTCCGCCACACTTTTTTTTACATCTCTCGGGCTTATCCGAGAGTGTGGCGTTGTAGGGGAGGTGTCCCCGCACGCGTGCGTATGTCAGAAGTGTCGGCAGTGTCCGCCGGCGCCGGTCCAGTGTCCACCGTTGTCTGAAAACTGCACTTTTCTGACCTCTGACCTCACTGGACGGTCCGCCACACTTTTCTTTACACCTCTCGGGCTTATCCGAGAGTTTGGCGTTGTAGGGGAGGTGTCCCCGCACGCGTGCGTATGTCAGAAGTGTCGGCAGTGTCCGCCGGCGCCGGTCCAGTGTCCACCGTTGTCTGAAAACTGCACTTTTCTGACCTCTGACCTCACTGGACGGTCCGCCACACTTTTCTTTACACCTCTCGGGCTTATCCGAGAGTGTGGCGTTGTAGGGGAGGTGTCCCCACACGCGTGCGTATGTCAGAAGTGTCGGCAGTGTCAACCGGTGCCTGTCCAGTGTCCACTGTTGTCTGAAAACGGCACTTTTCTGACCTCTGACCTCACTGGACGGTCCGCCACACTTTTTTTTACACCTCTCGGGCTTATCCGAGAGTGTGGCGTTGTAGGGGAGGTTTCCCCGCACGCGTGCGTATGTCAGAAGTGTCGGCAGTGTCCGCCGGCGCCGGTCCAGTGTCCACCGTTGTCTGAAAACTGCACTTTTCTGACCTCTGACCTCACTGGACGGTCCGCCACACTTTTTTTTACATCTCTCGGGCTTATCCGAGAGTGTGGCGTTGTAGGGGAGGTGTCCCCGCACGCGTGCGTATGTCAGAAGTGTCGGCAGTGTCCGCCGGCGCCGGTCCAGTGTCCACCGTTGTCTGAAAACTGCACTTTTCTGACCTCTGACCTCACTGGACGGTCCGCCCCACTTTTTTTTACATCTCTCGGGCTTATCCGAGAGTGTGGCGTTGTAGGGGAGGTGTCCCCGCACGCGTGCGTTTGTCACAAGTGTCGGCAGTGTCCGCCGCCGCCGGTCCAGTTTCCACCGTTGTCTGAAAACTGCACTTTTCTGACCTCTGACCTCACTGGACGGTCCGCCACACTTTTCTTTACACCTCTCGGGCTTATCCGAGAGTGTGGCGTTGTAGGGGATGTGTCCCCGCACGCGTGCGTATGTCAGAAGTGTCGGCAGTGTCCACCGGTGCCTGTCCAGTGTCCACTGTTGTCTGAAAACGGCACTTTTCTGACCTCTGACCTCACTGGACGGTCCGCCACACTTTTTTTTACACCTCTCGGGCTTATCCGAGAGTGTGGCGTTGTAGGGGAGGTGTCCCCGCACGCGTGCGTATGTCAGAAGTGTCGGCAGTGTCCGCCGGCGCCGGTCCAGTGTCCACCGTTGTCTGAAAACTGCACTTTTCTGACCTCTGACCTCACTGGACGGTCCGCCACACTTTTTTTTACATCTCTCGGGCTTATCCGAGAGTGTGGCGTTGTAGGGGAGGTGTCCCCGCACGCGTGCGTATGTCAGAAGTGTCGGCAGTGTCCGCCGGCGCCGGTCCAGTGTCCACCGTTGTCTGAAAACTGCACTTTTCTGACCTCTGACCTCACTGGACGGTCCGCCACACTTTTTTTTACATCTCTCGGGCTTATCCGAGAGTGTGGCGTTGTAGGGGAGGTGTCCCCGCACACGTGCGTATGTCAGAAGTGTCGGCAGTGTCCACCGGTGCCTGTCCAGTGTCCACTGTTGTCTGAAAACGGCACTTTTCTGACCTCTGACCTCACTGGACGGTCCGCCACACTTTTTTTTACACCTCTCGGGCTTATCCGAGAGTGTGGCGTTGTAGGGGAGGTGTCCCCGCACGCGTGCGTATGTCAAAAGTGTCGGCAGTGTCCGCCGGCGCCGGTCCAGTGTCCACCGTTGTCTGAAAACTGCACTTTTCTGACCTCTGACCTCACTGGACGGTCCGCCAAACTTTTTTTTACATCTCTCGGGCTTATCCGAGAGTGTGGCGTTGTAGGGGAGGTGTCCCCGCACACGTGCGTATGTCAGAAGTGTCGGCAGTGTCCGCCGGCGCCGGTCCAGTGTCCACCGTTGTCTGAAAACTGCACTTTTCTGACCTCTGACCTCACTGGACGGTCCGCCACACTTTTTTTTACATCTCTCGGGCTTATCCGAGAGTGTGGCGTTGTAGGGGAGGTGTCCCCGCACGCGTGCGTATGTCAGAAGTGTCGGCAGTGTCCGCCGGCGCCGGTCCAGTGTCCACCGTTGTCTGAAAACTGCACTTTTCTGACCTCTGACCTCACTGGACGGTCCGCCACACTTTTCTTTACACCTCTCGGGCTTATCCGAGAGTTTGGCGTTGTAGGGGAGGTGTCCCCGCACGCGTGCGTATGTCAGAAGTGTCGGCAGTGTCCGCCGGCGCCGGTCCAGTGTCCACCGTTGTCTGAAAACTGCACTTTTCTGACCTCTGACCTCACTGGACGGTCCGCCACACTTTTCTTTACACCTCTCGGGCTTATCCGAGAGTGTGGCGTTGTAGGGGAGGTGTCCCCACACGCGTGCGTATGTCAGAAGTGTCGGCAGTGTCAACCGGTGCCTGTCCAGTGTCCACTGTTGTCTGAAAACGGCACTTTTCTGACCTCTGACCTCACTGGACGGTCCGCCACACTTTTTTTTACACCTCTCGGGCTTATCCGAGAGTGTGGCGTTGTAGGGGAGGTTTCCCCGCACGCGTGCGTATGTCAGAAGTGTCGGCAGTGTCCGCCGGCGCCGGTCCAGTGTCCACCGTTGTCTGAAAACTGCACTTTTCTGACCTCTGACCTCACTGGACGGTCCGCCACACTTTTTTTTACATCTCTCGGGCTTATCCGAGAGTGTGGCGTTGTAGGGGAGGTGTCCCCGCACGCGTGCGTATGTCAGAAGTGTCGGCAGTGTCCGCCGGCGCCGGTCCAGTGTCCACCGTTGTCTGAAAACTGCACTTTTCTGACCTCTGACCTCACTGGACGGTCCGCCCCACTTTTTTTTACATCTCTCGGGCTTATCCGAGAGTGTGGCGTTGTAGGGGAGGTGTCCCCGCACGCGTGCGTTTGTCACAAGTGTCGGCAGTGTCCGCCGCCGCCGGTCCAGTTTCCACCGTTGTCTGAAAACTGCACTTTTCTGACCTCTGACCTCACTGGACGGTCCGCCACACTTTTCTTTACACCTCTCGGGCTTATCCGAGAGTGTGGCGTTGTAGGGGATGTGTCCCCGCACGCGTGCGTATGTCAGAAGTGTCGGCAGTGTCCACCGGTGCCTGTCCAGTGTCCACTGTTGTCTGAAAACGGCACTTTTCTGACCTCTGACCTCACTGGACGGTCCGCCACACTTTTTTTTACACCTCTCGGGCTTATCCGAGAGTGTGGCGTTGTAGGGGAGGTGTCCCCGCACGCGTGCGTATGTCAGAAGTGTCGGCAGTGTCCGCCGGCGCCGGTCCAGTGTCCACCGTTGTCTGAAAACTGCACTTTTCTGACCTCTGACCTCACTGGACGGTCCGCCACACTTTTTTTTACATCTCTCGGGCTTATCCGAGAGTGTGGCGTTGTAGGGGAGGTGTCCCCGCACGCGTGCGTATGTCAGAAGTGTCGGCAGTGTCCGCCGGCGCCGGTCCAGTGTCCACCGTTGTCTGAAAACTGCACTTTTCTGACCTCTGACCTCACTGGACGGTCCGCCACACTTTTTTTTACATCTCTCGGGCTTATCCGAGAGTGTGGCGTTGTAGGGGAGGTGTCCCCGCACACGTGCGTATGTCAGAAGTGTCGGCAGTGTCCACCGGTGCCTGTCCAGTGTCCACTGTTGTCTGAAAACGGCACTTTTCTGACCTCTGACCTCACTGGACGGTCCGCCACACTTTTTTTTACACCTCTCGGGCTTATCCGAGAGTGTGGCGTTGTAGGGGAGGTGTCCCCGCACGCGTGCGTATGTCAGAAGTGTCGGCAGTGTCCGCCGGCGCCGGTCCAGTGTCCACCGTTGTCTGAAAACTGCACTTTTCTGACCTCTGACCTCACTGGACGGTCCGCCACACTTTTCTTTACACCTCTCGGGCTTATCCGAGAGTGTGGCGTTGTAGGGGATGTGTCCCCGCACGCGTGCGTATGTCAGAAGTGTCGGCAGTGTCCACCGGTGCCTGTCCAGTGTCCACTGTTGTCTGAAAACGGCACTTTTCTGACCTCTGACCTCACTGGACGGTCCGCCACACTTTTTTTTACACCTCTCGGGCTTATCCGAGAGTGTGGCGTTGTAGGGGAGGTGTCCCCGCACGCGTGCGTATGTCAGAAGTGTCGGCAGTGTCCGCCGGCGCCGGTCCAGTGTCCACCGTTGTCTGAAAACTGCACTTTTCTGACCTCTGACCTCACTGGACGGTCCGCCACACTTTTTTTTACATCTCTCGGGCTTATCCGAGAGTGTGGCGTTGTAGGGGAGGTGTCCCCGCACGCGTGCGTATGTCAGAAGTGTCGGCAGTGTCCGCCGGCGCCGGTCCAGTGTCCACCGTTGTCTGAAAACTGCACTTTTCTGACCTCTGACCTCACTGGACGGTCCGCCACACTTTTTTTTACATCTCTCGGGCTTATCCGAGAGTGTAGCGTTGTAGGGGAGGTGTCCCCGCACGCGTGCGTATGTCAGAAGTGTCGGCAGTGTCCGCCGGCGCCGGTCCAGTGTCCACCGTTGTCTGAAAACTGCACTTTTCTGACCTCTGACCTCACTGGACGGTCCGCCACACTTTTTTTACACCTCTCGGGCTTATCCGAGAGTCTGGCGTTGTAGGGGAGGTGTCCCCGCACGCGTGCGTATGTCAGAAGTGTCGGCAGTGTCCGCCGGCGCCGGTCCAGTGTCCACCGTTGTCTGAAAACTGCACTTTTCTGACCTCTGACCTCACTGGACGGTCCGCCACACTTTTCTTTACACCTCTCGGGCTTATCCGAGAGTGTGGCGTTGTAGGGGAGGTGTCCCCGCACGCGTGCGTTTGTCAGAAGTGTCGGCAGTGTCCGCCGGCGCCGGTCCAGTGTCCACCGTTGTCTGAAAACTGCACTTTTCTGACCTCTGACCTCACTGGACGGTCCGCCACACTTTTCTTTACACCTCTCGGGCTTATCCGAGAGTGTGGCGTTGTAGGGGAGGTGTCCCCGCACGCGTGCGTATGTCAGAAGTGTCGGCAGTGTCCGCCGGCGCCGGTCCAGTGTCCACCGTTGTCTGAAAACTGCACTTTTCTGAACTCTGACCTCACTGGACGGTCCGCCACACTTTTTTTTACATCTCTCGGGCTTATCCGAGAGTGTGGCGTTGTAGGGGAGGTGTCCCCGCACGCGTGCGTATGTCAGAAGTGTCGGCAGTGTCCGCCGGCGCCGGTCCAGTGTCCACCGTTGTCTGAAAACTGCACTTTTCTGACCTCTGACCTCACTGGACGGTCCGCCACACTTTTTTTTACATCTCTCGGGCTTATCCGAGAGTGTGGCGTTGTAGGGGAGGTGTCCCCGCACGCGTGCGTATGTCAGAAGTGTCGGCAGTGTCCGCCGGCGCCGGTCCAGTGTCCACCGTTGTCTGAAAACTGCACTTTTCTGACCTCTGACCTCACTGGACGGTCCGCCACACTTTTCTTTACACCTCTCGGGCTTATCCGAGAGTCTGGCGTTGTAGGGGAGGTGTCCCCGCACGCGTGCGTATGTCAGAAGTGTCGGCAGTGTCCGCCGGCGCCGGTCCAGTGTCCACCGTTGTCTGAAAACTGCACTGTTCTGACCTCTGACCTCACTGGACGGTCCGCCACACTTTTTTTTACATCTCTCGGGCTTATCCGAGAGTGTGGCGTTGTAGGGGAGGTGTCCCCGCACGCGTGCGTATGTCAGAAGTGTCGGCAGTGTCCGCCGGCGCCGGTCCAGTGTCCACCGTTGTCTGAAAACTGCACTTTACTGACCTCTGACCTCACTGGACGGTCCGCCACACTTTTCTTTACACCTCTCGGGCTTATCCGAGAGTGTGGCGTTGTAGGGGAGGTGTCCCCGCACGCGTGCGTATGTCAGAAGTGTCGGCAGTGTCCGCCGGCGCCGGTCCAGTGTCCACCGTTGTCTGAAAACTGCACTTTTCTGACCTCTGACCTCACTGGACGGTCCGCCACACTTTTTTTTACATCTCTCAGGCTTATCCGAGAGTGTGGCGTTGTAGGGGAGGTGTCCCCGCACGCGTGCGTATGTCAGAAGTGTCGGCAGTGTCCGCCGGCGCCGGTCCAGTGTCCACCGTTGTCTGAAAACTGCACTTTTCTGACCTCTGACCTCACTGGACGGTCCGCCACACTTTTCTTTACATCTCTCGGGCTTATCCGAGAGTGTGGCGTTGTAGGGGAGGTGTCCCCGCACGCGTGCGTATGTCAGAAGTGTCGGCAGTGTCCGCCGGCGCCGGTCCAGTGTCCACCGTTGTCTGAAAACTGCACTTTTCTGACCTCTGACCTCACTGGACGGTCCGCCACACTTTTCTTTACACCTCTCGGGCTTATCCGAGAGTCTGGCGTTGTAGGGGAGGTGTCCCCGCACGCGTGCGTATGTCAGAAGTGTCGGCAGTGTCCGCCGGCGCCGGTCCAGTGTCCACCGTTGTCTGAAAACTGCACTTTTCTGACCTCTGACCTCACTGGACGGTCCGCCACACTTTTTTTTACATCTCTCGGGCTTATCCGAGAGTGTGGCGTTGTAGGGGAGGTGTCCCCGCACGCGTGCGTATGTCAGAAGTGTCGGCAGTGTCCGCCGGCGCCGGTCCAGTGTCCACCGTTGTCTGAAAACTGCACTTTACTGACCTCTGACCTCACTGGACGGTCCGCCACACTTTTCTTTACACCTCTCGGGCTTATCCGAGAGTGTGGCGTTGTAGGGGAGGTGTCCCCGCACGCGTGCGTATGTCAGAAGTGTCGGCAGTGTCCGCCGGCGCCGGTCCAGTGTCCACCGTTGTCTGAAAACTGCACTTTTCTGACCTCTGACCTCACTGGACGGTCCGCCACACTTTTTTTTACATCTCTCGGGCTTATCCGAGAGTGTGGCGTTGTAGGGGAGGTGTCCCCGCACGCGTGCGTATGTCAGAAGTGTCGGCAGTGTCCGCCGGCGCCGGTCCAGTGTCCACCGTTGTCTGAAAACTGCACTTTTCTGACCTCTGACCTCACTGGACGGTCCGCCACACTTTTCTTTACATCTCTCGGGCTTATCCGAGAGTGTGGCGTTGTAGGGGAGGTGTCCCCGCACGCGTGCGTATGTCAGAAGTGTCGGCAGTGTTCGCCGGCGCCGGTCCAGTGTCCACCGTTGTCTTTTCTTTACACCTCTCGGGCTTATCCGAGAGTGTGGCGTTGTAGGGGAGGTGTCCCCGCACGCGTGCGTATGTCAGAAGTGTCGGCAGTGTCCGCCGGCGCCGGTCCAGTGTCCACCGTTGTCTGAAAACTGCACTTTTCTGACCTCTGACCTCACTAGACGGTCCGCCACACTTTTCTTTACACCTCTCGGGCTTATCCGAGAGTGTGGCGTTGTAGGGGAGGTGTCCCCGCACGCGTGCGTATGTCAGAAGTGTCGGCAGTGTCCACCGGTGCCTGTCCAGTGTCCACTGTTGTCTGAAAACGGCACTTTTCTGACCTCTGACCTCACTGGACGGTCCGCCACACTTTTCTTTACACCTCTCGGGCTTATCCGAGAGTGTGGCGTTGTAGGGGAGGTGTCCCCGCACGCGTGCGTATGTCAGAAGTGTCGGCAGTGTCCGCCGGGGCCGGTCCAGTGTCCACCGTCGTCTGAAAACTGCACTTTTCTGACCTCTGACCTCACTGGACGGTCCGCCACACTTTTTTTTACATCTCTCGGGCTTATCCGAGAGTCTGGCGTTGTAGGGGAGGTGTCCCCGCACGCGTGCGTATGTCAGAAGTGTCGGCAGTGTCCGCCGGCGCCGGTCCAGTGTCCACCGTTGTCTGAAAACTGCACTTTTCTGACCTCTGACCTCACTGGACGGTCCGCCACACTTTTCTTTACACCTCTCGGGCTTATCCGAGAGTCTGGCGTTGTAGGGGAGGTGTCCCCGCACGCGTGCGTATGTCAGAAGTGTCGGCAGTGTCCGCCGGCGCCGGTCCAGTGTCCACCGTTGTCTGAAAACTGCACTTTACTGACCTCTGACCTCACTGGACGGTCCGCCACACTTTATTTCATCTCTCGGGCTTATCCGAGAGTGTGGCGTTGTAGGGGAGGTGTCCCCGCACGCGTGCGTATGTCAGAAGTGTCGGCAGTGTCCGCCGGCGCCGGTCCAGTGTCCACCGTTGTCTGAAAACTGCACTTTTCTGACCTCTGACCTCACTGGACGGTCCGCCACACTTTTCTTTACACCTCTCGGGCTTATCCGAGAGTCTGGCGTTGTAGGGGAGGTGTCCCCGCACGCGTGCGTATGTCAGAAGTGTCGGCAGTGTCCACCGGTGCCTGTCCAGTGTCCACTGTTGTCTGAAAACGGCACTTTTCTGACCTCTGACAAAAAAAAAGGATAATTCCTTTTAACAGGTCGTTCATGAAAGTCCTTGCGGTCTTGTTTCCAATGAGAACCTGTGAGCAATTGGGGTTAAGAGTCTTGCTCAGGGACAAATTTCATATCATCGGCGCATATGCTGGGATAGCCTGGAATCGAACCTGGGGCAACCAGGGCCTCTGGTTCCCTAGGCGGGCTCACTAACCACTCAGCTATGACCTCACTGGACGGTCCGCCACACTTTTTTTTACACCTCTCGGGCTTATCCGAGAGTGTGGCGTTGTAGGGGAGGTGTCCCCGCACGCGTGCGTATGTCAGAAGTGTCGGCAGTGTCCGCCGGCGCCGGTCCAGTGTTCACCGTTGTCTGAAAACTGCACTTTTCTGACCTCTGACCTCACTGGACGGTCCGCCACACTTTTTTTTACATCTCTCGGGCTTATCCGAGAGTTTGGCGTTGTAGGGGAGGTGTCCCCGCACGCGTGCGTATGTCAGAAGTGTCGGCAGTGTCCGCCGGCGCCGGTCCAGTGTCCACTGTTGTCTGAAAACGGCACTTTTCTGACCTCTGACCTCACTGGACGGTCCGCCACACTTTTCTTTACACCTCTCGGGCTTATCCGAGAGTCTGGCGTTGTAGGGGAGGTGTCCCCGCACGCGTGCGTATGTCAGAAGTGTCGGCAGTGTCCACCGGTGCCTGTCCAGTGTCCACTGTTGTCTGAAAACGGCACTTTTCTGACCTCTGACCTCACTGGACGGTCCGCCACACTTTTTTTTACACCTCTCGGGCTTATCCGAGAGTGTGGCGTTGTAGGGGAGGTGTCCCCGCACGCGTGCGTATGTCAGAAGTGTCGGCAGTGTCCGCCGGCGCCGGTCCAGTGTTCACCGTTGTCTGAAAACTGCACTTTTCTGACCTCTGACCTCACTGGACGGTCCGCCACACTTTTTTTTACATCTCTCGGGCTTATCCGAGAGTTTGGCGTTGTAGGGGAGGTGTCCCCGCACGCGTGCGTATGTCAGAAGTGTCGGCAGTGTCCGCCGGCGCCGGTCCAGTGTCCACCGTTGTCTGAAAACTGCACTTTTCTGACCTCTGACCTCACTGGACGGTCCGCCACACTTTTCTTTACACCTCTCGGGCTTATCCGAGAGTCTGGCGTTGTAGGGGAGGTGTCCCCGCACGCGTGCGTATGTCAGAAGTGTCGGCAGTGTCCGCCGGGGCCGGTCCAGTGTCCACCGTTGTCTGAAAACTGCACTTTTCTGACCTCTGACCTCACTGGACGGTCCGCCACACTTTTTTTTACATCTCTCGGGCTTATCCGAGAGTGTGGCGTTGTAGGGGAGGTGTCCCCGCACGCGTGCGTATGTCAGAAGTGTCGGCAGTGTCCGCCGGCGCCGGTCCAGTGTCCACCGTTGTCTGAAAACTGCACTTTTCTGACCTCTGACCTCACTGGACGGTCCGCCACACTTTTCTTTACACCTCTCGGGCTTATCCGAGAGTGTGGCGTTGTAGGGGAGGTGTCCCCGCACGCGTGCGTATGTCAGAAGTGTCGGCAGTGTCCGCCGGCGCCGGTCCAGTGTTCACCGTTGTCTGAAAACTGCACTTTTCTGACCTCTGACCTCACTGGACGGTCCGCCACACTTTTTTTTACATCTCTCGGGCTTATCCGAGAGTTTGGCGTTGTAGGGGAGGTGTCCCCGCACGCGTGCGTATGTCAGAAGTGTCGGCAGTGTCCGCCGGCGCCGGTCCAGTGTCCACTGTTGTCTGAAAACGGCACTTTTCTGAACTCTGACCTCACTGGACGGTCCGCCACACTTTTCTTTACACCTCTCGGGCTTATCCGAGAGTCTGGCGTTGTAGGGGAGGTGTCCCCGCACGCGTGCGTATGTCAGAAGTGTCGGCAGTGTCCACCGGTGCCTGTCCAGTGTCCACTGTTGTCTGAAAACGGCACTTTTCTGACCTCTGACCTCACTGGACGGTCCGCCACACTTTTTTTTACACCTCTCGGGCTTATCCGAGAGTGTGGCGTTGTAGGGGAGGTGTCCCCGCACGCGTGCGTATGTCAGAAGTGTCGGCAGTGTCCGCCGGCGCCGGTCCAGTGTTCACCGTTGTCTGAAAACTGCACTTTTCTGACCTCTGACCTCACTGGACGGTCCGCCACACTTTTTTTTACATCTCTCGGGCTTATCCGAGAGTTTGGCGTTGTAGGGGAGGTGTCCCCGCACGCATGCGTATGTCAGAAGTGTCGGCAGTGTCCGCCGGCGCCGGTCCAGTGTCCACCGTTGTCTGAAAACTGCACTTTTCTGACCTCTGACCTCACTGGACGGTCCGCCACACTTTTCTTTACACCTCTCGGGCTTATCCGAGAGTCTGGCGTTGTAGGGGAGGTGTCCCCGCACGCGTGCGTATGTCAGAAGTGTCGGCAGTGTCCGCCGGGGCCGGTCCAGTGTCCACCGTTGTCTGAAAACTGCACTTTTCTGACCTCTGACCTCACTGGACGGTCCGCCACACTTTTTTTTACATCTCTCGGGCTTATCCGAGAGTCTGGCGTTGTAGGGGAGGTGTCCCCGCACGCGTGCGTATGTCAGAAGTGTCGGCAGTGTCCACCGGTGCCTGTCCAGTGTCCACTGTTGTCTGAAAACGGCACTTTTCTGACCTCTGACCTCACTGGACGGTCCGCCACACTTTTTTTTACACCTCTCGGGCTTATCCGAGAGTGTGGCGTTGTAGGGGAGGTGTCCCCGCACGCGTGCGTATGTCAGAAGTGTCGGCAGTGTCCGCCGGCGCCGGTCCAGTGTTCACCGTTGTCTGAAAACTGCACTTTTCTGACCTCTGACCTCACTGGACGGTCCGCCACACTTTTTTTTACATCTCTCGGGCTTATCCGAGAGTTTGGCGTTGTAGGGGAGGTGTCCCCGCACGCGTGCGTATGTCAGAAGTGTCGGCAGTGTCCGCCGGCGCCGGTCCAGTGTCCACTGTTGTCTGAAAACGGCACTTTTCTGACCTCTGACCTCACTGGACGGTCCGCCACACTTTTCTTTACACCTCTCGGGCTTATCCGAGAGTCTGGCGTTGTAGGGGAGGTGTCCCCGCACGCGTGCGTATGTCAGAAGTGTCGGCAGTGTCCACCGGTGCCTGTCCAGTGTCCACTGTTGTCTGAAAACGGCACTTTTCTGACCTCTGACCTCACTGGACGGTCCGCCACACTTTTTTTTACACCTCTCGGGCTTATCCGAGAGTGTGGCGTTGTAGGGGAGGTGTCCCCGCACGCGTGCGTATGTCAGAAGTGTCGGCAGTGTCCGCCGGCGCCGGTCCAGTGTTCACCGTTGTCTGAAAACTGCACTTTTCTGACCTCTGACCTCACTGGACGGTCCGCCACACTTTTTTTTACATCTCTCGGGCTTATCCGAGAGTTTGGCGTTGTAGGGGAGGTGTCCCCGCACGCGTGCGTATGTCAGAAGTGTCGGCAGTGTCCGCCGGCGCCGGTCCAGTGTCCACCGTTGTCTGAAAACTGCACTTTTCTGACCTCTGACCTCACTGGACGGTCCGCCACACTTTTCTTTACACCTCTCGGGCTTATCCGAGAGTCTGGCGTTGTAGGGGAGGTGTCCCCGCACGCGTGCGTATGTCAGAAGTGTCGGCAGTGTCCGCCGGGGCCGGTCCAGTGTCCACCGTTGTCTGAAAACTGCACTTTTCTGACCTCTGACCTCACTGGACGGTCCGCCACACTTTTTTTTACATCTCTCGGGCTTATCCGAGAGTGTGGCGTTGTAGGGGAGGTGTCCCCGCACGCATGCGTATGTCAGAAGTGTCGGCAGTGTCCGCCGGCGCCGGTCCAGTGTCCACCGTTGTCTGAAAACTGCACTTTTCTGACCTCTGACCTCACTGGACGGTCCGCCACACTTTTCTTTACACCTCTCGGGCTTATCCGAGAGTCTGGCGTTGTAGGGGAGGTGTCCCCGCACGCGTGCGTATGTCAGAAGTGTCGGCAGTGTCCGCCGGGGCCGGTCCAGTGTCCACCGTTGTCTGAAAACTGCACTTTTCTGACCTCTGACCTCACTGGACGGTCCGCCACACTTTTTTTTACATCTCTCGGGCTTATCCGAGAGTCTGGCGTTGTAGGGGAGGTGTCCCCGCACGCGTGCGTATGTCAGAAGTGTCGGCAGTGTCCACCGGTGCCTGTCCAGTGTCCACTGTTGTCTGAAAACGGCACTTTTCTGACCTCTGACCTCACTGGACGGTCCGCCACACTTTTTTTTACACCTCTCGGGCTTATCCGAGAGTGTGGCGTTGTAGGGGAGGTGTCCCCGCACGCGTGCGTATGTCAGAAGTGTCGGCAGTGTCCGCCGGCGCCGGTCCAGTGTTCACCGTTGTCTGAAAACTGCACTTTTCTGACCTCTGACCTCACTGGACGGTCCGCCACACTTTTTTTTACATCTCTCGGGCTTATCCGAGAGTTTGGCGTTGTAGGGGAGGTGTCCCCGCACGCGTGCGTATGTCAGAAGTGTCGGCAGTGTCCGCCGGCGCCGGTCCAGTGTCCACTGTTGTCTGAAAACGGCACTTTTCTGACCTCTGACCTCACTGGACGGTCCGCCACACTTTTCTTTACACCTCTCGGGCTTATCCGAGAGTCTGGCGTTGTAGGGGAGGTGTCCCCGCACGCGTGCGTATGTCAGAAGTGTCGGCAGTGTCCACCGGTGCCTGTCCAGTGTCCACTGTTGTCTGAAAACGGCACTTTTCTGACCTCTGACCTCACTGGACGGTCCGCCACACTTTTTTTTACACCTCTCGGGCTTATCCGAGAGTGTGGCGTTGTAGGGGAGGTGTCCCCGCACGCGTGCGTATGTCAGAAGTGTCGGCAGTGTCCGCCGGCGCCGGTCCAGTGTTCACCGTTGTCTGAAAACTGCACTTTTCTGACCTCTGACCTCACTGGACGGTCCGCCACACTTTTTTTTACATCTCTCGGGCTTATCCGAGAGTTTGGCGTTGTAGGGGAGGTGTCCCCGCACGCGTGCGTATGTCAGAAGTGTCGGCAGTGTCCGCCGGCGCCGGTCCAGTGTCCACCGTTGTCTGAAAACTGCACTTTTCTGACCTCTGACCTCACTGGACGGTCCGCCACACTTTTCTTTACACCTCTCGGGCTTATCCGAGAGTCTGGCGTTGTAGGGGAGGTGTCCCCGCACGCGTGCGTATGTCAGAAGTGTCGGCAGTGTCCGCCGGGGCCGGTCCAGTGTCCACCGTTGTCTGAAAACTGCACTTTTCTGACCTCTGACCTCACTGGACGGTCCGCCACACTTTTTTTTACATCTCTCGGGCTTATCCGAGAGTGTGGCGTTGTAGGGGAGGTGTCCCCGCACGCGTGCGTATGTCAGAAGTGTCGGCAGTGTCCGCCGGCGCCGGTCCAGTGTCCACCGTTGTCTGAAAACTGCACTTTTCTGACCTCTGACCTCACTGGACGGTCCGCCACACTTTTCTTTACACCTCTCGGGCTTATCCGAGAGTCTGGCGTTGTAGGGGAGGTGTCCCCGCACGCGTGCGTATGTCAGAAGTGTCGGCAGTGTCCGCCGGCGCCGGTCCAGTGTCCACCGTTGTCTGAAAACTGCACTTTTCTGACCTCTGACCTCACTGGACGGTCCGCCACACTTTTCTTTACACCTCTCGGGCTTATCCGAGAGTGTGGCGTTGTAGGGGAGGTGTCCCCGCACACGTGCGTATGTCAGAAGTGTCGGCAGTGTCCGCCGGCGCCGGTCCAGTGTCCACCGTTGTCTGAAAACTGCACTTTTCTGACCTCTGACCTCACTGGACGGTCCGCCACACTTGTTTTTACATCTCTCGGGCTTATCCGAGAGTGTGGCGTTGTAGGGGAGGTGTCCCCGCACGCGTGCGTATGTCAGAAGTGTCGGCAGTGTCCGCCGGCGCCGGTCCAGTGTCCACCGTTGTCTGAAAACTGCACTTTTCTGACCTCTGACCTCACTGGACGGTCCGCCACACTTTTTTTTACATCTCTCGGGCTTATCCGAGAGTGTGGCGTTGTAGGGGAGGTGTCCCCGCACGCGTGCGTATGTCAGAAGTGTCGGCAGTGTCCGCCGGCGCCGGTCCAGTGTCCACCGTTGTCTGAAAACTGCACTTTTCTGACCTCTGACCTCACTGGACGGTCCGCCACACTTTTCTTTACACCTCTCGGGCTTATCCGAGAGTCTGGCGTTGTAGGGGAGGTGTCCCCGCACGCGTGCGTATGTCAGAAGTGTCGGCAGTGTCCGCCGGCGCCGGTCCAGTGTCCACCGTTGTCTGAAAACTGCACTTTTCTGACCTCTGACCTCACTGGACGGTCCGCCAAACTTTTCTTTACACCTCTCGGGCTTATCCGAGAGTGTGGCGTTGTAGGGGAGGTGTCCCCGCATGCGTGCGTATGTCAGAAGTGTCGGCAGTGTCCGCCGGCGCCGGTCCAGTGTCCACCGTTGTCTGAAAACTGCACTTTTCTGACCTCTGACCTCACTGGACGGTCCGCCACACTTTTTTTTACATCTCTCGGGCTTATCCGAGAGTGTGGCGTTGTAGGGGAGGTGTCCCCGCACGCGTGCGTATGTCAGAAGTGTCGGCAGTGTCCACCGGTGCCTATCCAGTGTCCACTGTTGTCTGAAAACTGCACTTTTCTGACCTCTGACCTCACTGGACGGTCCGCCACACTTTTTTTTACACCTCTCGGGCTTATCCGAGAGTTTGGCGTTGTAGGGGAGGTGTCCCCGCACGCGTGCGTATGTCAGAAGTGTCGGCAGTGTCCGCCGGCGCCGGTCCAGTGTCCACCGTTGTCTGAAAACTGCACTTTTCTGACCTCTGACCTCACTGGACGGTCCGCCACACTTGTTTTTACATCTCTCGGGCTTATCCGAGAGTGTGGCGTTGTAGGGGAGGTGTCCCCGCACGCGTGCGTATATCAGAAGTGTCGGCAGTGTCCGCCGGAGCCGGTCCAGTGTCCACCGTTGTCTGAAAACTGCACTTTTCTGACCTCTGACCTCACTGGACGGTCCGCCACACTTTTTTTTACATCTCTCGGGCTTATCCGAGAGTTTGGCGTTGTAGGGGAGGTGTCCCCGCACGCGTGCGTATGTCAGAAGTGTCGGCAGTGTCCGCCGGCGCCGGTCCAGTGTCCACTGTTGTCTGAAAACGGCACTTTTCTGAACTCTGACCTCACTGGACGGTCCGCCACACTTTTCTTTACACCTCTCGGGCTTATCCGAGAGTCTGGCGTTGTAGGGGAGGTGTCCCCGCACGCGTGCGTATGTCAGAAGTGTCGGCAGTGTCCACCGGTGCCTGTCCAGTGTCCACTGTTGTCTGAAAACGGCACTTTTCTGACCTCTGACCTCACTGGACGGTTCGCCACACTTTTTTTTACACCTCTCGGGCTTATCCGAGAGTGTGGCGTTGTAGGGGAGGTGTCCCCGCACGCGTGCGTATGTCAGAAGTGTCGGCAGTGTCCGCCGGCGCCGGTCCAGTGTTCACCGTTGTCTGAAAACTGCACTTTTCTGACCTCTGACCTCACTGGACGGTCCGCCACACTTTTTTTTACATCTCTCGGGCTTATCCGAGAGTTTGGCGTTGTAGGGGAGGTGTCCCCGCACGCATGCGTATGTCAGAAGTGTCGGCAGTGTCCGCCGGCGCCGGTCCAGTGTCCACCGTTGTCTGAAAACTGCACTTTTCTGACCTCTGACCTCACTGGACGGTCCGCCACACTTTTCTTTACACCTCTCGGGCTTATCCGAGAGTCTGGCGTTGTAGGGGAGGTGTCCCCGCACGCGTGCGTATGTCAGAAGTGTCGGCAGTGTCCGCCGGGGCCGGTCCAGTGTCCACCGTTGTCTGAAAACTGCACTTTTCTGACCTCTGACCTCACTGGACGGTCCGCCACACTTTTTTTTACATCTCTCGGGCTTATCCGAGAGTCTGGCGTTGTAGGGGAGGTGTCCCCGCACGCGTGCGTATGTCAGAAGTGTCGGCAGTGTCCACCGGTGCCTGTCCAGTGTCCACTGTTGTCTGAAAACGGCACTTTTCTGACCTCTGACCTCACTGGACGGTCCGCCACACTTTTTTTTACACCTCTCGGGCTTATCCGAGAGTGTGGCGTTGTAGGGGAGGTGTCCCCGCACGCGTGCGTATGTCAGAAGTGTCGGCAGTGTCCGCCGGCGCCGGTCCAGTGTTCACCGTTGTCTGAAAACTGCACTTTTCTGACCTCTGACCTCACTGGACGGTCCGCCACACTTTTTTTTACATCTCTCGGGCTTATCCGAGAGTTTGGCGTTGTAGGGGAGGTGTCCCCGCACGCGTGCGTATGTCAGAAGTGTCGGCAGTGTCCGCCGGCGCCGGTCCAGTGTCCACTGTTGTCTGAAAACTGCACTTTTCTGACCTCTGACCTCACTGGACGGTCCGCCACACTTTTCTTTACACCTCTCGGGCTTATCCGAGAGTCTGGCGTTGTAGGGGAGGTGTCCCCGCACGCGTGCGTATGTCAGAAGTGTCGGCAGTGTCCGCCGGCGCCGGTCCAGTGTCCACCGTTGTCTGAAAACTGCACTTTTCTGACCTCTGACCTCACTGGACGGTCCGCCACACTTTTTTTTACATCTCTCGGGCTTATCCGAGAGTGTGGCGTTGTAGGGGAGGTGTCCCCGCACGCGTGCGTATGTCAGAAGTGTCGGCAGTGTCCGCCGGCGCCGGTCCAGTGTCCACCGTTGTCTGAAAACTGCACTTTTCTGACCTCTGACCTCACTGGACGGTCCGCCACACTTTTCTTTACACCTCTCGGGCTTATCCGAGAGTCTGGCGTTGTAGGGGAGGTGTCCCCGCACGCCTGCGTATGTCAGAAGTGTCGGCAGTGTCCGCCGGCGCCGGTCCAGTGTCCACCGTTGTCTGAAAACTGCACTTTTCTGACCTCTGACCTCACTGGACGGTCCGCCACACTTTTCTTTACACCTCTCGGGCTTATCCGAGAGTGTGGCGTTGTAGGGGAGGTGTCCCCGCACACGTGCGTATGTCAGAAGTGTCGGCAGTGTCCGCCGGCGCCGGTCCAGTGTCCACCGTTGTCTGAAAACTGCACTTTTCTGACCTCTGACCTCACTGGACGGTCCGCCACACTTGTTTTTACATCTCTCGGGCTTATCCGAGAGTGTGGCGTTGTAGGGGAGGTGTCCCCGCACGCGTGCGTATGTCAGAAGTGTCGGCAGTGTCCGCCGGCGCCGGTCCAGTGTCCACCGTTGTCTGAAAACTGCACTTTTCTGACCTCTGACCTCACTGGACGGTCCGCCACACTTTTTTTTACATCTCTCGGGCTTATCCGAGAGTTTGGCGTTGTAGGGGAGGTGTCCCCGCACGCGTGCGTATGTCAGAAGTGTCGGCAGTGTCCGCCGGCGCCGGTCCAGTGTCCACCGTTGTCTGAAAACTGCACTTTTCTGACCTCTGACCTCACTGGACGGTCCGCCACACTTTTTTTTACATCTCTCGGGCTTATCCGAGAGTTTGGCGTTGTAGGGGAGGTGTCCCCGCACGCGTGCGTATGTCAGAAGTGTCGGCAGTGTCCGCCGGTGCCTGTCCAGTGTCCACTGTTGTCTGAAAACGGCACTTTTCTGACCTCTGACCTCACTGGACGGTCCGCCACACTTTTTTTTACACCTCTCGGGCTTATCCGAGAGTGTGGCGTTGTAGGGGAGGTGTCCCCGCACGCGTGCGTATGTCAGAAGTGTCGGCAGTGTCCGCCGGCGCCGGTCCAGTGTTCACCGTTGTCTGAAAACTGCACTTTTCTGACCTCTGACCTCACTGGACGGTCCGCCACACTTTTTTTTACATCTCTCGGGCTTATCCGAGAGTTTGGCGTTGTAGGGGAGGTGTCCCCGCACGCGTGCGTATGTCAGAAGTGTCGGCAGTGTCCGCCGGCGCCGGTCCAGTGTCCACCGTTGTCTGAAAACTGCACTTTTCTGACCTCTGACCTCACTGGACGGTCCGCCACACTTTTCTTTACACCTCTCGGGCTTATCCGAGAGTCTGGCGTTGTAGGGGAGGTGTCCCCGCACGCGTGCGTATGTCAGAAGTGTCGGCAGTGTCCGCCGGCGCCGGTCCAGTGTCCACCGTTGTCTGAAAACTGCACTTTTCTGACCTCTGACCTCACTGGACGGTCCGCCACACTTTTCTTTACACCTCTCGGGCTTATCCGAGAGTCTGGCGTTGTAGGGGAGGTGTCCCCGCACGCGTGCGTATGTCAGAAGTGTCGGCAGTGTCCGCCGGCGCCGGTCCAGTGTCCACCGTTGTCTGAAAACTGCACTTTACTGACCTCTGACCTCACTGGACGGTCCGCCACACTTTTTTTTTCATCTCTCGGGCTTATCCGAGAGTGTGGCGTTGTAGGGGAGGTGTCCCCGCACGCGTGCGTATGTCAGAAGTGTCGGCAGTGTCCGCCGGCGCCGGTCCAGTGTCCACCGTTGTCTGAAAACTGCACTTTTCTGACCTCTGACCTCACTGGACGGTCCGCCACACTTTTCTTTACACCTCTCGGGCTTATCCGAGAGTCTGGCGTTGTAGGGGAGGTGTCCCCGCACACGTGCGTATGTCAGAAGTGTCGGCAGTGTCCGCCGGCGCCGGTCCAGTGTCCACCGTTGTCTGAAAACTGCACTTTTCTGACCTCTGACCTCACTGGACGGTCCGCCACACTTTTCTTTACACCTCTCGGGCTTATCCGAGAGTCTGGCGTTGTAGGGGAGGTGTCCCCGCACGCGTGCGTATGTCAGAAGTGTCGGCAGTGTCCGCCGCGCCGGTCCAGTGTCCACTGTTGTCTGAAAACGGCACTTTTCTGACCTCTGACCTCACTGGACGGTCCGCCACACTTTTTTTTACATCTCTCGGGCTTATCCGAGAGTTTGGCGTTGTAGGGGAGGTGTCCCCGCACGCGTGCGTATGTCAGAAGTGTCGGCAGTGTCCGCCGGTGCCTGTCCAGTGTCCACTGTTGTCTGAAAACGGCACTTTTCTGACCTCTGACCTCACTGGACGGTCCGCCACACTTTTTTTTACACCTCTCGGGCTTATCCGAGAGTGTGGCGTTGTAGGGGAGGTGTCCCCGCACGCGTGCGTATGTCAGAAGTGTCGGCAGTGTCCGCCGGCGCCGGTCCAGTGTTCACCGTTGTCTGAAAACTGCACTTTTCTGACCTCTGACCTCACTGGACGGTCCGCCACACTTTTTTTTACATCTCTCGGGCTTATCCGAGAGTTTGGCGTTGTAGGGGAGGTGTCCCCGCACGCGTGCGTATGTCAGAAGTGTCGGCAGTGTCCGCCGGCGCCGGTCCAGTGTCCACCGTTGTCTGAAAACTGCACTTTTCTGACCTCTGACCTCACTGGACGGTCCGCCACACTTTTCTTTACACCTCTCGGGCTTATCCGAGAGTCTGGCGTTGTAGGGGAGGTGTCCCCGCACGCGTGCGTATGTCAGAAGTGTCGGCAGTGTCCGCCGGCGCCGGTCCAGTGTCCACCGTTGTCTGAAAACTGCACTTTTCTGACCTCTGACCTCACTGGACGGTCCGCCACACTTTTCTTTACACCTCTCGGGCTTATCCGAGAGTCTGGCGTTGTAGGGGAGGTGTCCCCGCACGCGTGCGTATGTCAGAAGTGTCGGCAGTGTCCGCCGGCGCCGGTCCAGTGTCCACCGTTGTCTGAAAACTGCACTTTACTGACCTCTGACCTCACTGGACGGTCCGCCACACTTTTTTTTTCATCTCTCGGGCTTATCCGAGAGTGTGGCGTTGTAGGGGAGGTGTCCCCGCACGCGTGCGTATGTCAGAAGTGTCGGCAGTGTCCGCCGGCGCCGGTCCAGTGTCCACCGTTGTCTGAAAACTGCACTTTTCTGACCTCTGACCTCACTGGACGGTCCGCCACACTTTTCTTTACACCTCTCGGGCTTATCCGAGAGTCTGGCGTTGTAGGGGAGGTGTCCCCGCACACGTGCGTATGTCAGAAGTGTCGGCAGTGTCCGCCGGCGCCGGTCCAGTGTCCACCGTTGTCTGAAAACTGCACTTTTCTGACCTCTGACCTCACTGGACGGTCCGCCACACTTTTCTTTACACCTCTCGGGCTTATCCGAGAGTCTGGCGTTGTAGGGGAGGTGTCCCCGCACGCGTGCGTATGTCAGAAGTGTCGGCAGTGTCCGCCGCGCCGGTCCAGTGTCCACTGTTGTCTGAAAACGGCACTTTTCTGACCTCTGACCTCACTGGACGGTCCGCCACACTTTTTTTTAAACCTCTCGGGCTTATCCGAGAGTCTGGCGTTGTAGAGGAGGTGTCCCCGCACGCGTGCGTATGTCAGAAGTGTCGGCAGTGTCCGCCGGCGCCGGTCCAGTGTCCACCGTTGTCTGAAAACTGCACTTTACTGACCTCTGACCTCACTGGACGGTCCGCCACACTTTTCTTTACACCTCTCTGGCTTATCCGAGAGTGTGGCGTTGTAGGGGAGGTGTCCCCGCACGCGTGCGTATGTCAGAAGTGTCGGCAGTGTCCGCCGGCGCCGGTCCAGTGTCCACCGTTGTCTGAAAACTGCACTTTTCTGACCTCTGACCTCACTGGACGGTCCGCCACACTTTTCTTTACATCTCTCGGGCTTATCCGAGAGTGTGGCGTTGTAGGGGAGGTGTCCCCGCACGCGTGCGTATGTCAGAAGTGTCGGCAGTGTCCGCCGGCGCCGGTCCAGTGTCCACCGTTGTCTGAAAACTGCACTTTTCTGACCTCTGACCTCACTGGACGGTCCGCCACACTTTTCTTTACACCTCTCGGGCTTATCCGAGAGTCTGGCGTTGTAGGGGAGGTGTCCCCGCACGCGTGCGTATGTCAGAAGTGTCGGCAGTGTTCGCCGGCGCCGGTCCAGTGTCCACCGTTGTCTTTTCTTTACACCTCTCAGGCTTATCCGAGAGTGTGGCGTTGTAGGGGAGGTGTCCCCGCACGCGTGCGTATGTCAGAAGTGTCGGCAGTGTCCGCCGGCGCCGGTCCAGTGTCCACCGTTGTCTGAAAACTGCACTTTTCTGACCTCTGACCTCACTAGACGGTCCGCCACACTTTTCTTTACACCTCTCGGGCTTATCCGAGAGTGTGGCGTTGTAGGGGAGGTGTCCCCGCACGCGTGCGTATGTCAGAAGTGTCGGCAGTGTCCACCGGTGCCTGTCCAGTGTCCACTGTTGTCTGAAAACGGCACTTTTCTGACCTCTGACCTCACTGGACGGTCCGCCACACTTTTCTTTACACCTCTCGGGCTTATCCGAGAGTGTGGCGTTGTAGGGGAGGTGTCCCCGCACGCGTGCGTATGTCAGAAGTGTCGGCAGTGTCCGCCGGGGCCGGTCCAGTGTCCACCGTCGTCTGAAAACTGCACTTTTCTGACCTCTGACCTCACTGGACGGTCCGCCACACTTTTTTTTACATCTCTCGGGCTTATCCGAGAGTGTGGCGTTGTAGGGGAGGTGTCCCCGCACGCGTGCGTATGTCAGAAGTGTCGGCAGTGTCCGCCGGCGCCGGTCCAGTGTCCACCGTTGTCTGAAAACTGCACTTTTCTGACCTCTGACCTCACTGGACGGTCCGCCACACTTTTCTTTACACCTCTCGGGCTTATCCGAGAGTCTGGCGTTGTAGGGGAGGTGTCCCCGCACGCGTGCGTATGTCAGAAGTGTCGGCAGTGTCCGCCGGCGCCGGTCCAGTGTCCACCGTTGTCTGAAAACTGCACTTTACTGACCTCTGACCTCACTGGACGGTCCGCCACACTTTATTTCATCTCTCGGGCTTATCCGAGAGTGTGGCGTTGTAGGGGAGGTGTCCCCGCACGCGTGCGTATGTCAGAAGTGTCGGCAGTGTCCGCCGGCGCCGGTCCAGTGTCCACCGTTGTCTGAAAACTGCACTTTTCTGACCTCTGACCTCACTGGACGGTCCGCCACACTTTTCTTTACACCTCTCGGGCTTATCCGAGAGTCTGGCGTTGTAGGGGAGGTGTCCCCGCACGCGTGCGTATGTCAGAAGTGTCGGCAGTGTCCACCGGTGCCTGTCCAGTGTCCACTGTTGTCTGAAAACGGCACTTTTCTGACCTCTGACCTCACTGGACGGTCCGCCACACTTTTTTTTACACCTCTCGGGCTTATCCGAGAGTGTGGCGTTGTAGGGGAGGTGTCCCCGCACGCGTGCGTATGTCAGAAGTGTCGGCAGTGTCCGCCGGCGCCGGTCCAGTGTTCACCGTTGTCTGAAAACTGCACTTTTCTGACCTCTGACCTCACTGGACGGTCCGCCACACTTTTTTTTACATCTCTCGGGCTTATCCGAGAGTTTGGCGTTGTAGGGGAGGTGTCCCCGCACGCGTGCGTATGTCAGAAGTGTCGGCAGTGTCCGCCGGCGCCGGTCCAGTGTCCACTGTTGTCTGAAAACGGCACTTTTCTGACCTCTGACCTCACTGGACGGTCCGCCACACTTTTCTTTACACCTCTCGGGCTTATCCGAGAGTCTGGCGTTGTAGGGGAGGTGTCCCCGCACGCGTGCGTATGTCAGAAGTGTCGGCAGTGTCCACCGGTGCCTGTCCAGTGTCCACTGTTGTCTGAAAACGGCACTTTTCTGACCTCTGACCTCACTGGACGGTCCGCCACACTTTTTTTTACACCTCTCGGGCTTATCCGAGAGTGTGGCGTTGTAGGGGAGGTGTCCCCGCACGCGTGCGTATGTCAGAAGTGTCGGCAGTGTCCGCCGGCGCCGGTCCAGTGTTCACCGTTGTCTGAAAACTGCACTTTTCTGACCTCTGACCTCACTGGACGGTCCGCCACACTTTTTTTTACATCTCTCGGGCTTATCCGAGAGTTTGGCGTTGTAGGGGAGGTGTCCCCGCACGCGTGCGTATGTCAGAAGTGTCGGCAGTGTCCGCCGGCGCCGGTCCAGTGTCCACCGTTGTCTGAAAACTGCACTTTTCTGACCTCTGACCTCACTGGACGGTCCGCCACACTTTTCTTTACACCTCTCGGGCTTATCCGAGAGTCTGGCGTTGTAGGGGAGGTGTCCCCGCACGCGTGCGTATGTCAGAAGTGTCGGCAGTGTCCGCCGGGGCCGGTCCAGTGTCCACCGTTGTCTGAAAACTGCACTTTTCTGACCTCTGACCTCACTGGACGGTCCGCCACACTTTTTTTTACATCTCTCGGGCTTATCCGAGAGTGTGGCGTTGTAGGGGAGGTGTCCCCGCACGCGTGCGTATGTCAGAAGTGTCGGCAGTGTCCGCCGGCGCCGGTCCAGTGTCCACCGTTGTCTGAAAACTGCACTTTTCTGACCTCTGACCTCACTGGACGGTCCGCCACACTTTTCTTTACACCTCTCGGGCTTATCCGAGAGTGTGGCGTTGTAGGGGAGGTGTCCCCGCACGCGTGCGTATGTCAGAAGTGTCGGCAGTGTCCGCCGGCGCCGGTCCAGTGTTCACCGTTGTCTGAAAACTGCACTTTTCTGACCTCTGACCTCACTGGACGGTCCGCCACACTTTTTTTTACATCTCTCGGGCTTATCCGAGAGTTTGGCGTTGTAGGGGAGGTGTCCCCGCACGCATGCGTATGTCAGAAGTGTCGGCAGTGTCCGCCGGCGCCGGTCCAGTGTCCACCGTTGTCTGAAAACTGCACTTTTCTGACCTCTGACCTCACTGGACGGTCCGCCACACTTTTCTTTACACCTCTCGGGCTTATCCGAGAGTCTGGCGTTGTAGGGGAGGTGTCCCCGCACGCGTGCGTATGTCAGAAGTGTCGGCAGTGTCCGCCGGGGCCGGTCCAGTGTCCACCGTTGTCTGAAAACTGCACTTTTCTGACCTCTGACCTCACTGGACGGTCCGCCACACTTTTTTTTACATCTCTCGGGCTTATCCGAGAGTGTGACGTTGTAGGGGAGGTGTCCCCGCACGCGTGCGTATGTCAGAAGTGTCGGCAGTGTCCGCCGGCGCCGGTCCAGTGTCCACCGTTGTCTGAAAACTGCACTTTTCTGACCTCTGACCTCACTGGACGGTCCGCCACACTTTTCTTTACACCTCTCGGGCTTATCCGAGAGTCTGGCGTTGTAGGGGAGGTGTCCCCGCACGCGTGCGTATGTCAGAAGTGTCGGCAGTGTCCGCCGGCGCCGGTCCAGTGTCCACCGTTGTCTGAAAACTGCACTTTACTGACCTCTGACCTCACTGGACGGTCCGCCACACTTTTTTTTTCATCTCTCGGGCTTATCCGAGAGTGTGGCGTTGTAGGGGAGGTGTCCCCGCACGCGTGCGTATGTCAGAAGTGTCGGCAGTGTCCGCCGGCGCCGGTCCAGTGTCCACCGTTGTCTGAAAACTGCACTTTTCTGACCTCTGACCTCACTGGACGGTCCGCCACACTTTTCTTTACACCTCTCGGGCTTATCCGAGAGTCTGGCGTTGTAGGGGAGGTGTCCCCGCACACGTGCGTATGTCAGAAGTGTCGGCAGTGTCCGCCGGCGCCGGTCCAGTGTCCACCGTTGTCTGAAAACTGCACTTTTCTGACCTCTGACCTCACTGGACGGTCCGCCACACTTTTCTTTACACCTCTCGGGCTTATCCGAGAGTCTGGCGTTGTAGGGGAGGTGTCCCCGCACGCGTGCGTATGTCAGAAGTGTCGGCAGTGTCCGCCGCGCCGGTCCAGTGTCCACTGTTGTCTGAAAACGGCACTTTTCTGACCTCTGACCTCACTGGACGGTCCGCCACACTTTTTTTTAAACCTCTCGGGCTTATCCGAGAGTCTGGCGTTGTAGAGGAGGTGTCCCCGCACGCGTGCGTATGTCAGAAGTGTCGGCAGTGTCCGCCGGCGCCGGTCCAGTGTCCACCGTTGTCTGAAAACTGCACTTTACTGACCTCTGACCTCACTGGACGGTCCGCCACACTTTTCTTTACACCTCTCTGGCTTATCCGAGAGTGTGGCGTTGTAGGGGAGGTGTCCCCGCACGCGTGCGTATGTCAGAAGTGTCGGCAGTGTCCGCCGGCGCCGGTCCAGTGTCCACCGTTGTCTGAAAACTGCACTTTTCTGACCTCTGACCTCACTGGACGGTCCGCCACACTTTTCTTTACATCTCTCGGGCTTATCCGAGAGTTTGACGTTGTAGGGGAGGTGTCCCCGCACGCGTGCGTATGTCAGAAGTGTCGGCAGTGTCCGCCGGCGCCGGTCCAGTGTCCACCGTTGTCTGAAAACTGCACTTTTCTGACCTCTGACCTCACTGGACGGTCCGCCACACTTTTCTTTACACCTCTCGGGCTTATCCGAGAGTCTGGCGTTGTAGGGGAGGTGTCCCCGCACGCGTGCGTATGTCAGAAGTGTCGGCAGTGTCCGCCGGCGCCGGTCCAGTGTCCACCGTTGTCTGAAAACTGCACTTTACTGACCTCTGACCTCACTGGACGGTCCGCCACACTTTTTTTTTCATCTCTCGGGCTTATCCGAGAGTGTGGCGTTGTAGGGGAGCTGTCCCCGCACGCGTGCGTATGTCAGAAGTGTCGGCAGTGTCCGCCGGCGCCGGTCCAGTGTCCACCGTTGTCTGAAAACTGCACTTTTCTGACCTCTGACCTCACTGGACGGTCCGCCACACTTTTCTTTACACCTCTCGGGCTTATCCGAGAGTCTGGCGTTGTAGGGGAGGTGTCCCCGCACACGTGCGTATGTCAGAAGTGTCGGCAGTGTCCGCCGGCGCCGGTCCAGTGTCCACCGTTGTCTGAAAACTGCACTTTTCTGACCTCTGACCTCACTGGACGGTCCGCCACACTTTTCTTTACACCTCTCGGGCTTATCCGAGAGTCTGGCGTTGTAGGGGAGGTGTCCCCGCACGCGTGCGTATGTCAGAAGTGTCGGCAGTGTCCGCCGCGCCGGTCCAGTGTCCACTGTTGTCTGAAAACGGCACTTTTCTGACCTCTGACCTCACTGGACGGTCCGCCACACTTTTTTTTAAACCTCTCGGGCTTATCCGAGAGTCTGGCGTTGTAGGGGAGGTGTCCCCGCACGCGTGCGTATGTCAGAAGTGTCGGCAGTGTCCGCCGGCGCCGGTCCAGTGTCCACCGTTGTCTGAAAACTGCACTTTACTGACCTCTGACCTCACTGGACGGTCCGCCACACTTTTCTTTACACCTCTCGGGCTTATCCGAGAGTGTGGCGTTGTAGGGGAGGTGTCCCCGCACGCGTGCGTATGTCAGAAGTGTCGGCAGTGTCCGCCGGCGCCGGTCCAGTGTCCACCGTTGTCTGAAAACTGCACTTTTCTGACCTCTGACCTCACTGGACGGTCCGCCACACTTTTTTTTTCATCTCTCGGGCTTATCCGAGAGTGTGGCGTTGTAGGGGAGGTGTCCCCGCACGCGTGCGTATGTCAGAAGTGTCGGCAGTGTCCGCCGGCGCCGGTCCAGTGTCCACCGTTGTCTGAAAACGGCACTTTTCTGACCTCTGACCTCACTGGACGGTCCGCCACACTTTTTTTTACACCTCTCGGGCTTATCCGAGAGTGTGGCGTTGTAGGGGAGGTGTCCCCGCACGCGTGCGTATGTCAGAAGTGTCGGCAGTGTCCGCCGGCGCCGGTCCAGTGTCCACCGTTGTCTTTTCTTTACACCTCTCGGGCTTATCCGAGAGTGTGGCGTTGTAGGGGAGGTGTCCCCGCACGCGTGCGTATGTCAGAAGTGTCGGCAGTGTCCGCCGGCGCCGGTCCAGTGTCCACCGTTGTCTGAAAACTGCACTTTTCTGACCTCTGACCTCACTGGACGGTCCGCCACACTTTTCTTTACACCTCTCGGGCTTATCCGAGAGTGTGGCGTTGTAGGGGAGGTGTCCCCGCACGCATGCGTATGTCAGAAGTGTCGGCAGTGTCCGCCGGCGCCGGTCCAGTGTCCACCGTTGTCTGAAAACTGCAATTTTCTGACCTCTGACCTCACTGGACGGTCCGCCACACTTTTCTTTACACCTCTCGGGCTTATCCGAGAGTCTGGCGTTGTAGGAGAGGTGTCCCCGCACGCGTGCGTATGTCAGAAGTGTCGGCAGTGTCCACCGGTGCCTGTCCAGTGTCCACTGTTGTCTGAAAACGGCACTTTTCTGACCTCTGACCTCACTGGACGGTCCGCCACACTTTTTTTTACACCTCTCGGGCTTATCCGAGAGTGTGGCGTTGTAGGGGAGGTGTCCCCGCACGCGTGCGTATGTCAGAAGTGTCGGCAGTGTCCGCCGGCGCCGGTCCAGTGTCCACCGTTGTCTGAAAACTGCACTTTTCTGACCTCTGACCTCACTGGACGGTCCGCCACACTTTTCTTTACACCTCTCGGGCTTATCCGAGAGTGTGGCGTTGTAGGGGAGGTGTCCCCGCACGCGTGCGTATGTCAGAAGTGTCGGCAGTGTCCGCCGGCGCCGGTCCAGTATCCACCGTTGTCTGAAAACTGCAATTTTCTGACCTCTGACCTCACTGGACGGTCCGCCACACTTTTCTTTACACCTCTCGGGCTTATCCGAGAGTCTGGCGTTGTAGGAGAGGTGTCCCCGCACGCGTGCGTATGTCAGAAGTGTCGGCAGTGTCCACCGGTGCCTGTCCAGTGTCCACTGTTGTCTGAAAACGGCACTTTAATGACCTCTGACCTCACTGGACGGTCCGCCACACTTTCTTTTACACCTCTCGGGCTTATCCGAGAGTGTGGCGTTGTAGGGGAGGTGTCCCCGCACGCGTGCGTATGTCAGAAGTGTCGGCAGTGTCCGCCGGCGCCGGTCCAGTGTCCACCGTTGTCTGAAAACTGCACTTTTCTGACCTCTGACCTCACTGGACGGTCCGCCACACTTTTTTTTACATCTCTCGGGCTTATCCGAGAGTGTGGCGTTGTAGGGGAGGTGTCCCCGCACGCGTGCGTATGTCAGAAGTGTCGGCAGTGTCCGCCGGCGCCGGTCCAGTGTCCACCGTTGTCTGAAAACTGCACTTTTCTGACCTCTGACCTCACTGGACGGTCCGCCACACTTTTCTTTACACCTCTCGGGCTTATCCGAGAGTCTGGCGTTGTAGGGGAGGTGTCCCCGCACGCGTGCGTAAGTCGGAAGTGTCGGCAGTGTCCGCCGGCGCCGGTCCAGTGTCCACCGTTGTCTGAAAACTGCACTTTTCTGACCTCTGACCTCACTGGACGGTCCGCCACACTTTTCTTTACACCTCTCGGGCTTATCCGAGAGTGTGGCGTTGTAGGGGAGGTGTCCCCGCACGCGTGCGTATGTCAGAAGTGTCGGCAGTGTCCACCGGTGCCTGTCCAGTGTCCACTGTTGTCTGAAAACGGCACTTTTCTGACCTCTGACCTCACTGGACGGTCCGCCACACTTTTTTTTACACCTCTCGGGCTTATCCGAGAGTGTGGCGTTGTAGGGGAGGTGTCCCCGCACGCGTGCGTATGTCAGAAGTGTCGGCAGTGTCCGCCGGCGCCGGTCCAGTGTCCACCGTTGTCTGAAAACTGCACTTTTCTGACCTCTGACCTCACTGGACGGTCCGCCACACTTTTTTTTACACCTCTCGGGCTTATCCGAGAGTGTGGCGTTGTAGGGGAGGTGTCCCCGCACGCATGCGTATGTCAGAAGTGTCGGCAGTGTCCGCCGGCGCCGGTCCAGTGTCCACCGTTGTCTGAAAACTGCACTTTTCTGACCTCTGACCTCACTGGACGGTCCGCCACACTTTTTTTTACATCTCTCGGGCTTATCCGAGAGTGTGGCGTTGTAGGGGAGGTGTCCCCGCACGCTTGCGTATGTCAGAAGTGTCGGCAGTGTCCGCCGGCGCCGGTCCAGTGTCCACCGTTGTCTGAAAACTGCAATTTTCTGACCTCTGACCTCACTGGACGGTCCGCCACACTTTTCTTTACACCTCTCGGGCTTATCCGAGAGTCTGGCGTTGTAGGGGAGGTGTCCCCGCACGCGTGCGTAAGTCGGAAGTGTCGGCAGTGTCCGCCGGCGCCGGTCCAGTGTCCACCGTTGTCTGAAAACTGCACTTTTCTGACCTCTGACCTCACTGGACGGTCCGCCACACTTTTCTTTACACCTCTCGGGCTTATCCGAGAGTGTGGCGTTGTAGGGGAGGTGTCCCCGCACGCGTGCGTATGTCAGAAGTGTCGGCAGTGTCCACCGGTGCCTGTCCAGTGTCCACTGTTGTCTGAAAACGGCACTTTTCTGACCTCTGACCTCACTGGACGGTCCGCCACACTTTTTTTTACACCTCTCGGGCTTATCCGAGAGTGTGGCGTTGTAGGGGAGGTGTCCCCGCACGCGTGCGTATGTCAGAAGTGTCGGCAGTGTCCGCCGGCGCCGGTCCAGTGTCCACCGTTGTCTGAAAACTGCACTTTTCTGACCTCTGACCTCACTGGACGGTCCGCCACACTTTTTTTTACACCTCTCGGGCTTATCCGAGAGTGTGGCGTTGTAGGGGAGGTGTCCCCGCACGCATGCGTATGTCAGAAGTGTCGGCAGTGTCCGCCGGCGCCGGTCCAGTGTCCACCGTTGTCTGAAAACTGCACTTTTCTGACCTCTGACCTCACTGGACGGTCCGCCACACTTTTTTTTACATCTCTCGGGCTTATCCGAGAGTGTGGCGTTGTAGGGGAGGTGTCCCCGCACGCTTGCGTATGTCAGAAGTGTCGGCAGTGTCCGCCGGCGCCGGTCCAGTGTCCACCGTTGTCTGAAAACTGCAATTTTCTGACCTCTGACCTCACTGGACGGTCCGCCACACTTTTCTTTACACCTCTCGGGCTTATCCGAGAGTCTGGCGTTGTAGGAGAGGTGTCCCCGCACGCGTGCGTATGTCAGAAGTGTCGGCAGTGTCCACCGGTGCCTGTCCAGTGTCCACTGTTGTCTGAAAACGGCACTTTTCTGACCTCTGACCTCACTGGACGGTCCGCCACACTTTTTTTTACACCTCTCGGGCTTATCCGAGAGTGTGGCGTTGTAGGGGAGGTGTCCCCGCACGCGTGCGTATGTCAGAAGTGTCGGCAGTGTCCGCCGGCGCCGGTCCAGTGTCCACCGTTGTCTGAAAACTGCACTTTTCTGACCTCTGACCTCACTGGACGGTCCGCCACACTTTTCTTTACACCTCTCGGGCTTATCCGAGAGTGTGGCGTTGTAGGGGAGGTGTCCCCGCACGCGTGCGTATGTCAGAAGTGTCGGCAGTGTCCGCCGGCGCCGGTCCAGTGTCCACCGTTGTCTGAAAACTGCACTTTTCTGACCTCTGACCTCACTGGACGGTCCGCCACACTTTTCTTTACACCTCTCGGGCTTATCCGAGAGTCTGGCGTTGTAGGGGAGGTGTCCCCGCACGCGTGCGTAAGTCGGAAGTGTCGGCAGTGTCCGCCGGCGCCGGTCCAGTGTCCACCGTTGTCTGAAAACTGCACTTTTCTGACCTCTGACCTCACTGGACGGTCCGCCACACTTTTCTTTACACCTCTCGGGCTTATCCGAGAGTGTGGCGTTGTAGGGGAGGTGTCCCCGCACGCGTGCGTATGTCAGAAGTGTCGGCAGTGTCCACCGGTGCCTGTCCAGTGTCCACTGTTGTCTGAAAACTGCACTTTTCTGACCTCTGACCTCACTGGACGGTCCGCCACACTTTTTTTTACACCTCTCGGGCTTATCCGAGAGTGTGGCGTTGTAGGGGAGGTGTCCCCGCACGCGTGCGTATGTCAGAAGTGTCGGCAGTGTCCGCCGGCGCCGGTCCAGTGTCCACCGTTGTCTGAAAACTGCACTTTTCTGACCTCTGACCTCACTGGACGGTCCGCCACACTTTTTTTTACACCTCTCGGGCTTATCCGAGAGTGTGGCGTTGTAGGGGAGGTGTCCCCGCACGCATGCGTATGTCAGAAGTGTCGGCAGTGTCCGCCGGCGCCGGTCCAGTGTCCACCGTTGTCTGAAAACTGCACTTTTCTGACCTCTGACCTCACTGGACGGTCCGCCACACTTTTTTTTACATCTCTCGGGCTTATCCGAGAGTGTGGCGTTGTAGGGGAGGTGTCCCCGCACGCTTGCGTATGTCAGAAGTGTCGGCAGTGTCCGCCGGCGCCGGTCCAGTGTCCACCGTTGTCTGAAAACTGCAATTTTCTGACCTCTGACCTCACTGGACGGTCCGCCACACTTTTCTTTACACCTCTCGGGCTTATCCGAGAGTCTGGCGTTGTAGGAGAGGTGTCCCCGCACGCGTGCGTATGTCAGAAGTGTCGGCAGTGTCCACCGGTGCCTGTCCAGTGTCCACTGTTGTCTGAAAACGGCACTTTTCTGACCTCTGACCTCACTGGACGGTCCGCCACACTTTTTTTTACACCTCTCGGGCTTATCCGAGAGTGTGGCGTTGTAGGGGAGGTGTCCCCGCACGCGTGCGTATGTCAGAAGTGTCGGCAGTGTCCGCCGGCGCCGGTCCAGTGTCCACCGTTGTCTGAAAACTGCACTTTTCTGACCTCTGACCTCACTGGACGGTCCGCCACACTTTTCTTTACACCTCTCGGGCTTATCCGAGAGTGTGGCGTTGTAGGGGAGGTGTCCCCGCACGCGTGCGTATGTCAGAAGTGTCGGCAGTGTCCGCCGGCGCCGGTCCAGTGTCCACCGTTGTCTGAAAACTGCAATTTTCTGACCTCTGACCTCACTGGACGGTCCGCCACACTTTTCTTTACACCTCTCGGGCTTATCCGAGAGTCTGGCGTTGTAGGAGAGGTGTCCCCGCACGCGTGCGTATGTCAGAAGTGTCGGCAGTGTCCACCGGTGCCTGTCCAGTGTCCACTGTTGTCTGAAAACGGCACTTTAATGACCTCTGACCTCACTGGACGGTCCGCCACACTTTTTTTTACACCTCTCGGGCTTATCCGAGAGTGTGGCGTTGTAGGGGAGGTGTCCCCGCACGCGTGCGTATGTCAGAAGTGTCGGCAGTGTCCGCCGGCGCCGGTCCAGTGTCCACCGTTGTCTGAAAACTGCACTTTTCTGACCTCTGACCTCACTGGACGGTCCGCCACACTTTTTTTTACATCTCTCGGGCTTATCCGAGAGTGTGGCGTTGTAGGGGAGGTGTCCCCGCACGCGTGCGTATGTCAGAAGTGTCGGCAGTGTCCGCCGGCGCCGGTCCAGTGTCCACCGTTGTCTGAAAACTGCACTTTTCTGACCTCTGACCTCACTGGACGGTCCGCCACACTTTTCTTTACACCTCTCGGGCTTATCCGAGAGTCTGGCGTTGTAGGGGAGGTGTCCCCGCACGCGTGCGTAAGTCGGAAGTGTCGGCAGTGTCCGCCGGCGCCGGTCCAGTGTCCACCGTTGTCTGAAAACTGCACTTTTCTGACCTCTGACCTCACTGGACGGTCCGCCACACTTTTCTTTACACCTCTCGGGCTTATCCGAGAGTGTGGCGTTGTAGGGGAGGTGTCCCCGCACGCGTGCGTATGTCAGAAGTGTCGGCAGTGTCCACCGGTGCCTGTCCAGTGTCCACTGTTGTCTGAAAACGGCACTTTTCTGACCTCTGACCTCACTGGACGGTCCGCCACACTTTTTTTTACACCTCTCGGGCTTATCCGAGAGTGTGGCGTTGTAGGGGAGGTGTCCCCGCACGCGTGCGTATGTCAGAAGTGTCGGCAGTGTCCGCCGGCGCCGGTCCAGTGTCCACCGTTGTCTGAAAACTGCACTTTTCTGACCTCTGACCTCACTGGACGGTCCGCCACACTTTTTTTTACACCTCTCGGGCTTATCCGAGAGTGTGGCGTTGTAGGGGAGGTGTCCCCGCACGCATGCGTATGTCAGAAGTGTCGGCAGTGTCCGCCGGCGCCGGTCCAGTGTCCACCGTTGTCTGAAAACTGCACTTTTCTGACCTCTGACCTCACTGGACGGTCCGCCACACTTTTTTTTACATCTCTCGGGCTTATCCGAGAGTGTGGCGTTGTAGGGGAGGTGTCCCCGCACGCTTGCGTATGTCAGAAGTGTCGGCAGTGTCCGCCGGCGCCGGTCCAGTGTCCACCGTTGTCTGAAAACTGCACTTTTCTGACCTCTGACCTCACTGGACGGTCCGCCACACTTTTTTTTACATCTCTCGGGCTTATCCGAGAGTGTGGCGTTGTAGGGGAGGTGTCCCCGCACGCGTGCGTATGTCAGAAGTGTCGGCAGTGTCCACCGGTGCCTGTCCAGTGTCCACTGTTGTCTGAAAACGGCACTTTTCTGACCTCTGACCTCACTGGACGGTCCGCCACACTTTTTTTTACATCTCTCGGGCTTATCCGAGAGTGTGGCGTTGTAGGGGAGGTGTCCCGCACGCGTGCGTATGTCAGAAGTGTCGGCAGTGTCCGCCGGCGCCGGTCCAGTGTCCACTGTTGTCTGAAAACTGCACTTTTCTGACCTCTGACCTCACTGGACGGTCCGCCACACTTTTCTTTACACATCTCGGGCTTATCCGAGAGTCTGGCGTTGTAGGGGAGGTGTCCCCGCACGCGTGCGTATGTCAGAAGTGTCGGCAGTGTCCGCCGGCGCCGGTCCAGTGTCCACCGTTGTCTGAAAACTGCACTTTTCTGACCACTGACCTCACTGGACGGTCCGCCACACTTTTCTTTACACATCTCGGGCTTATCCGAGAGTCTGGCGTTGTAGGGGAGGTGTCCCCGCACGCGTGCGTATGTCAGAAGTGTCGGCAGTGTCCGCCGGCGCCGGTCCAGTGTCCACCGTTGTCTGAAAACTGCACTTTTCTGACCTCTGACCTCACTGGACGGTCCGCCACACTTTTCTTTACACCTCTCGGGCTTATCCGAGAGTGTGGCGTTGTAGGGGAGGTGTCCCCGCACGCGTGCGTATGTCAGAAGTGTCGGCAGTGTCCGCCGGCGCCGGTCCAGTGTCCACCGTTGTCTGAAAACTGCACTTTTCTGACCTCTGACCTCACTGGACGGTCCGCCACACTTTTCTTTACACCTCTCGGGCTTATCCGAGAGTGTGGCGTTGTAGGGGAGGTGTCCCCGCACGTGTGCGTATGTCAGAAGTGTCGGCATTGTCCACCGGTGCCTGTCCAGTGTCCACTGTTGTCTGAAAACGGCACTTTTCTGACCTCTGACCTCACTGGACGGTCCGCCACACTTTTTTTTACACCTCTCGGGCTTATCCGAGAGTGTGGCGTTGTAGGGGAGGTGTCCCCGCACGCGTGCGTATGTCAGAAGTGTCGGCAGTGTCCGCCGGCGCCGGTCCAGTGTCCACCGTTGTCTGAAAACTGCACTTTTCTGACCTCTGACCTCACTGGACGGTCCGCCACACTTTTCTTTACACCTCTCGGGCTTATCCGAGAGTGTGGCGTTGTAGGGGAGGTGTCCCCAAACGCGTGCGTATGTCAGAAGTGTCGGCAGTGTCCACCGGTGCCTGTCCAGTGTCCACTGTTGTCTGAAAACGGCACTTTTCTGACCTCTGACCTCACTGGACGGTCCGCCACACTTTTTTTTACACCTCTCGGGCTTATCCGAGAGTGTGGCGTTGTAGGGGAGGTGTCCCCGCACGCGTGCGTATGTCAGAAGTGTCGGCAGTGTCCGCCGGCGCCGGTCCAGTGTCCACCGTTGTCTGAAAACTGCACTTTTCTGACCTCTGACCTCACTGGACGGTCCGCCAAACTTTTTTTTACATCTCTCGGGCTTATCCGAGAGTGTGGCGTTGTAGGGGAGGTGTCCCCGCACGCGTGCGTATGTCAGAAGTGTCGGCAGTGTCCGCCGGCGCCGGTCCAGTGTCCACCGTTGTCTGAAAACGGCACTTTTCTGACCTCTGACCTCACTGGACGGTCCGCCACACTTTTTTTTACATCTCTCGGGCTTATCCGAGAGTGTGGCGTTGTAGGGGAGGTGTCCCCGCACGCGTGCGTATGTCAGAAGTGTCGGCAGTGTCCGCCGGCGCCGGTCCAGTGTCCACCGTTGTCTGAAAACTGCACTTTTCTGACCTCTGACCTCACTGGACGGTCCGCCACACTTTTTTTTACATCTCTCGGGCTTATCCGAGAGTGTGGCGTTGTAGGGGAGGTGTCCCCGCACGCGTGCGTATGTCAGAAGTGTCGGCAGTGTCCGCCGGCGCCGGTCCAGTGTCCACCGTTGTCTGAAAACTGCACTTTTCTGACCTCTGACCTCACTGGACGGTCCGCCACACTTTTCTTTACACCTCTCGGGCTTATCCGAGAGTGTGGTGTTGTAGGGGAGGTGTCCCCGCACGCGTGCGTATGTCAAAAGTGTCGGCAGTGTCCACCGGTGCCTGTCCAGTGTCCACTGTTGTCTGAAAACGGCACTTTTCTGACCTCTGACCTCACTGGACGGTCCGCCACACTTTTCTTTAAACCTCTCGGGCTTATCCGAGAGTGTGGCGTTGTAGGGGAGGTGTCCCCGCACGCGTGCGTATGTCAGAAGTGTCGGCAGTGTCCGCCGGCGCCGGTCCAGTGTCCACCGTTGTCTGAAAACTGCACTTTTCTGACCTCTGACCTCACTGGACGGTCCGCCACACTTTTCTTTACACCTCTCGGGCTTATCCGAGAGTCTGGCGTTGTAGGGGAGGTGTCCCCGCACGCGTGCGTATGTCAGAAGTGTCGGCAGTGTCCGCCGGCGCCGGTCCAGTGTCCACCGTTGTCTGAAAACTGCACTTTTCTGACCTCTGACCTCACTGGACGGTCCGCCACACTTTTCTTTACACCTCTCGGGCTTATCCGAGAGTCTGGCGTTGTAGGGGAGGTGTCCCCGCACGCGTGCGTATGTCAGAAGTGTCGGCAGTGTCCACCGGTGCCTGTCCAGTGTCCACTGTTGTCTGAAAACGGCACTTTTCTGACCTCTGACCTCACTGGACGGTCCGCCACACTTTTTTTTACACCTCTCGGGCTTATCCGAGAGTGTGGCGTTGTAGGGGAGGTGTCCCCGCACGCGTGCGTATGTCAGAAGTGTCGGCAGTGTCCACCGGCGCCGGTCCAGTGTCCACCGTTGTCTGAAAACTGCACTTTTCTGACCTCTGACTTCACTGGACGGTCCGCCACACTTTTCTTTACACCTCTCGGGCTTATCCGAGAGTCTGGCGTTGTAGGGGAGGTGTCCCCGCACGCGTGCGTATGTCAGAAGTGTCGGCAGTGTCCGCCGGCGCCGGTCCAGTGTCCACCGTTGTCTGAAAACTGCACTTTTCTGACCTCTGACCTCACTGGACGGTCCGCCACACTTTTCTTTACACCTCTCGCACTTATCCGAGAGTGTGGCGTTGTAGGGGAGGTGTCCCCGCACGCGTGCGTATGTCAGAAGTGTCGGCAGTGTCCGCCGGCGCCGGTCCAGTGTCCACCGTTGTCTGAAATCTGCACTTTTCTGACCTCTGACCTCACTGGACGGTCCGCCACACTTTTCTTTACACCTCTCGGGCTTATCCGAGAGTCTGGCGTTGTAGGGGAGGTGTCCCCGCACGCGTGCGTATGTCAGAAGTGTCGGCAGTGTCCGCCGGCGCCGGTCCAGTGTCCACCGTTGTCTGAAAACTGCACTTTTCTGACCTCTGACCTCACTGGACGGTCCGCCACACTTTTCTGTACACCTCTCGGGCTTATCCGAGAGTCTGGCGTTGTAGGGGAGGTGTCCCCGCACGCGTGCGTATGTCAGAAGTGTCGGCAGTGTCCGCCGGCGCCGGTCCAGTGTCCACCGTTGTCTGAAAACTGCACTTTTCTGACCTCTGACCTCACTGGACGGACCGCCACACTTTTTTTTACATCTCTCGGGCTTATCCGAGAGTGTGGCGTTGTAGGGGAGGTGTCCCCGCACGCGTGCGTATGTCAGAAGTGTCGGCAGTGTCCGCCGGCGCCGGTCCAGTGTCCACCGTTGTCTGAAAACTGCACTTTTCTGACCTCTGACCTCACTGGACGGTCCGCCACACTTTTCTTTACACCTCTCGGGCTTATCCGAGAGTCTGGCGTTGTAGGGGAGGTGTCCCCGCACGCGTGCGTATGTCAGAAGTGTCGGCAGTGTCCACCGGTGCCTGTCCAGTGTCCACTGTTGTCTGAAAACGGCACTTTTCTGACCTCTGACCTCACTGGACGGTCCGCCACACTTTTTTTTACACCGTTGTCTGAAAACTGCACTTTTCTGACCTCTGACCTCACTGGACGGTCCGCCACACTTTTTTTTACACCTCTCGGGCTTATCCGAGAGTGTGGCGTTGTAGGGGAGGTGTCCCCGCACGCGTGCGTATGTCAGAAGTGTCGGCAGTGTCCGCCGGCGCCGGTCCAGTGTCCACCGTTGTCTGAAAACTGCACTTTTCTGACCTCTGACCTCACTGGACGGTCCGCCACACTTTTTTTTACACCTCTCGGGCTTATCCGAGAGTGTGGCGTTGTAGGGGAGGTGTCCCCGCACACGCGCGTATGTCAGAAGTGTCGGCAGTGTCCGCCGGCGCCGGTCCAGTGTCCACCGTTGTCTGAAAACTGCACTTTTCTGACCTCTGACCTCACTGGACGGTCCGCCACACTTTTTTTTACATCTCTCGGGCTTATCCGAGAGTGTGGCGTTGTAGGGGAGGTGTCCCCGCACGCGTGCGTATGTCAGAAGTGTCGGCAGTGTCCGCCGGCGCCGGTCCAGTGTCCACCGTTGTCTGAAAACTGCACTTTTCTGACCTCTGACCTCACTGGACGGTCCGCCACACTTTTCTTTACACCTCTCGGGCTTATCCGAGAGTGTGGCGTTGTAGGGGAGGTGTCCCCGCACGCGTGCGTATGTCATAAGTGTCGGCAGTGTCCGCCGGCGCCGGTCCAGTGTCCACCGTTGTCTGAAAACTGCACTTTTCTGACCTCTGACCTCACTGGACGGTCCGCCACACTTTTCTTTACACCTCTCGGGCTTATCCGAGAGTCTGGCGTTGAAGGGGAGGTGTCCCCGCACGCGTGCGTATGTCAGAAGTGTCGGCAGTGTCCGCCGGCGCCGGTCCAGTGTCCACCGTTGTCTGAAAACTGCACTTTTCTGACCTCTGACCTCACTGGACGGTCCGCCACACTTTTCTGTACACCTCTCGGGCTTATCCGAGAGTCTGGCGTTGTAGGGGAGGTGTCCCCGCACGCGTGCGTATGTCAGAAGTGTCGGCAGTGTCCGCCGGCGCCGGTCCAGTGTCCACCGTTGTCTGAAAACTGCACTTTTCTGACCTCTGACCTCACTGGACGGACCGCCACACTTTTTTTTACATCTCTCGGGCTTATCCGAGAGTGTGGCGTTGTAGGGGAGGTGTCCCCGCACGCGTGCGTATGTCAGAAGTGTCGGCAGTGTCCGCCGGCGCCGGTCCAGTGTCCACCGTTGTCTGAAAACTGCACTTTTCTGACCTCTGACCTCACTGGACGGTCCGCCACACTTTTCTTTACACCTCTCGGGCTTATCCGAGAGTGTGGCGTTGTAGGGGAGGTGTCCCCGCACGCGTGCGTATGTCAGAAGTGTCGGCAGTGTCCGCCGGCGCCGGTCCAGTGTCCACCGTTGTCTGAAATCTGCACTTTTCTGACCTCTGACCTCACTGGACGGTCCGCCACACTTTTCTTTACACCTCTCGGGCTTATCCGAGAGTCTGGCGTTGTAGGGGAGGTGTCCCCGCACGCGTGCGTATGTCAGAAGTGTCGGCAGTGTCCGCCGGCGCCGGTCCAGTGTCCACCGTTGTCTGAAAACTGCACTTTTCTGACCTCTGACCTCACTGGACGGTCCGCCACACTTTTCTGTACACCTCTCGGGCTTATCCGAGAGTCTGGCGTTGTAGGGGAGGTGTCCCCGCACGCGTGCGTATGTCAGAAGTGTCGGCAGTGTCCGCCGGCGCCGGTCCAGTGTCCACCGTTGTCTGAAAACTGCACTTTTCTGACCTCTGACCTCACTGGACGGTCCGCCACACTTTTCTTTACACCTCTCGGGCTTATCCGAGAGTGTGGCGTTGTAGGGGAGGTGTCCCCGCACGCGTGCGTATGTCAGAAGTGTCGGCAGTGTCCACCGGTGCCTGTCCAGTGTCCACTGTTGTCTGAAAACGGCACTTTTCTGACCTCTGACCTCACTGGACGGTCCGCCACACTTTTTTTTACACCGTTGTCTGAAAACTGCACTTTTCTGACCTCTGACCTCACTGGACGGTCCGCCACACTTTTTTTTACACCTCTCGGGCTTATCCGAGAGTGTGGCGTTGTAGGGGAGGTGTCCCCGCACACGCGCGTATGTCAGAAGTGTCGGCAGTGTCCGCCGGCGCCGGTCCAGTGTCCACCGTTGTCTGAAAACTGCACTTTTCTGACCTCTGACCTCACTGGACGGTCCGCCACACTTTTTTTTACATCTCTCGGGCTTATCCGAGAGTGTGGCGTTGTAGGGGAGGTGTCCCCGCACGCGTGCGTATGTCAGAAGTGTCGGCAGTGTCCGCCGGCGCCGGTCCAGTGTCCACCGTTGTCTGAAATCTGCACTTTTCTGACCTCTGACCTCACTGGACGGTCCGCCACACTTTTCTTTACACCTCTCGGGCTTATCCGAGAGTCTGGCGTTGTAGGGGAGGTGTCCCCGCACGCGTGCGTATGTCAGAAGTGTCGGCAGTGTCCGCCGGCGCCGGTCCAGTGTCCACCGTTGTCTGAAAACTGCACTTTTCTGACCTCTGACCTCACTGGACGGTCCGCCACACTTTTCTGTACACCTCTCGGGCTTATCCGAGAGTCTGGCGTTGTAGGGGAGGTGTCCCCGCACGCGTGCGTATGTCAGAAGTGTCGGCAGTGTCCGCCGGCGCCGGTCCAGTGTCCACCGTTGTCTGAAAACTGCACTTTTCTGACCTCTGACCTCACTGGACGGACCGCCACACTTTTTTTTACATCTCTCGGGCTTATCCGAGAGTGTGGCGTTGTAGGGGAGGTGTCCCCGCACGCGTGCGTATGTCAGAAGTGTCGGCAGTGTCCGCCGGCGCCGGTCCAGTGTCCACCGTTGTCTGAAAACTGCACTTTTCTGACCTCTGACCTCACTGGACGGTCCGCCACACTTTTCTTTACACCTCTCGGGCTTATCCGAGAGTCTGGCGTTGTAGGGGAGGTGTCCCCGCACGCGTGCGTATGTCAGAAGTGTCGGCAGTGTCCGCCGGCGCCGGTCCAGTGTCCACCGTTGTCTGAAAACTGCACTTTTCTGACCTCTGACCTCACTGGACGGTCCGCCACACTTTTCTTTACACCTCTCGGGCTTATCCGAGAGTCTGGCGTTGTAGGGGAGGTTTCCCCGCACGCGTGCGTATGTCAGAAGTGTCGGCAGTGTCCGCCGGTGCCGGTCCAGTGTCCACCGTTGTCTGAAAACTGCACTTTTCTGACCTCTGACCTCACTGGACGGTCCGCCACACTTTTCTTTACACCTCTCGGGCTTATCCGAGAGTGTGGCGTTGTAGGGGAGGTGTCCCCGCACGCGTGCGTATGTCAGAAGTGTCGGCAGTGTCCACCGGTGCCTGTCCAGTGTCCACTGTTGTCTGAAAACGGCACTTTTCTGACCTCTGACCTCACTGGACGGTCCGCCACACTTTTTTTTACACCGTTGTCTGAAAACTGCACTTTTCTGACCTCTGACCTCACTGGACGGTCCGCCACACTTTTTTTTACACCTCTCGGGCTTATCCGAGAGTGTGGCGTTGTAGGGGAGGTGTCCCCGCACACGCGCGTATGTCAGAAGTGTCGGCAGTGTCCGCCGGCGCCGGTCCAGTGTCCACCGTTGTCTGAAAACTGCACTTTTCTGACCTCTGACCTCACTGGACGGTCCGCCACACTTTTTTTTACATCTCTCGGGCTTATCCGAGAGTGTGGCGTTGTAGGGGAGGTGTCCCCGCACGCGTGCGTATGTCAGAAGTGTCGGCAGTGTCCGCCGGCGCCGGTCCAGTGTCCACCGTTGTCTGAAAACTGCACTTTTCTGACCTCTGACCTCACTGGACGGTCCGCCACACTTTTCTTTACACCTCTCGGGCTTATCCGAGAGTCTGGCGTTGTAGGGGAGGTGTCCCCGCACGCGTGCGTATGTCAGAAGTGTCGGCAGTGTCCGCCGGCGCCGGTCCAGTGTCCACCGTTGTCTGAAAACTGCACTTTTCTGACCTCTGACCTCACTGGACGGTCCGCCACACTTTTCTGTACACCTCTCGGGCTTATCCGAGAGTCTGGCGTTGTAGGGGAGGTGTCCCCGCACGCGTGCGTATGTCAGAAGTGTCGGCAGTGTCCGCCGGCGCCGGTCCAGTGTCCACCGTTGTCTGAAAACTGCACTTTTCTGACCTCTGACCTCACTGGACGGACCGCCACACTTTTTTTTACATCTCTCGGGCTTATCCGAGAGTGTGGCGTTGTAGGGGAGGTGTCCCCGCACGCGTGCGTATGTCAGAAGTGTCGGCAGTGTCCGCCGGCGCCGGTCCAGTGTCCACCGTTGTCTGAAAACTGCACTTTTCTGACCTCTGACCTCACTGGACGGTCCGCCACACTTTTCTTTACACCTCTCGGGCTTATCCGAGAGTGTGGCGTTGTAGGGGAGGTGTCCCCGCACGCGTGCGTATGTCAGAAGTGTCGGCAGTGTCCGCCGGCGCCGGTCCAGTGTCCACCGTTGTCTGAAATCTGCACTTTTCTGACCTCTGACCTCACTGGACGGTCCGCCACACTTTTCTTTACACCTCTCGGGCTTATCCGAGAGTCTGGCGTTGTAGGGCAGGTGTCCCCGCACGCGTGCGTATGTCAGAAGTGTCGGCAGTGTCCGCCGGCGCCGGTCCAGTGTCCACCGTTGTCTGAAAACTGCACTTTTCTGACCTCTGACCTCACTGGACGGTCCGCCACACTTTTCTGTACACCTCTCGGGCTTATCCGAGAGTCTGGCGTTGTAGGGGAGGTGTCCCCGCACGCGTGCGTATGTCAGAAGTGTCGGCAGTGTCCGCCGGCGCCGGTCCAGTGTCCACCGTTGTCTGAAAACTGCACTTTTCTGACCTCTGACCTCACTGGACGGACCGCCACACTTTTTTTTACATCTCTCGGGCTTATCCGAGAGTGTGGCGTTGTAGGGGAGGTGTCCCCGCACGCGTGCGTATGTCAGAAGTGTCGGCAGTGTCCGCCGGCGCCGGTCCAGTGTCCACCGTTGTCTGAAAACTGCACTTTTCTGACCTCTGACCTCACTGGACGGTCCGCCACACTTTTCTTTACACCTCTCGGGCTTATCCGAGAGTCTGGCGTTGTAGGGGAGGTGTCCCCGCACGTGTGCGTATGTCAGAAGTGTCGGCAGTGTCCGCCGGCGCCGGTCCAGTGTCCACCGTTGTCTGAAAACTGCACTTTTCTGACCTCTGACCTCACTGGACGGTCCGCCACACTTTTCTTTACACCTCTCGGGCTTATCCGAGAGTCTGGCGTTGTAGGGGAGGTTTCCCCGCACGCGTGCGTATGTCAGAAGTGTCGGCAGTGTCCGCCGGCGCCGGTCCAGTGTCCACCGTTGTCTGAAAACTGCACTTTTCTGACCTCTGACCTCACTGGACGGTCCGCCACACTTTTCTTTACACCTCTCGGGCTTATCCGAGAGTCTGGCGTTGTAGGGGAGGTGTCCCCGCACGCGTGCGTATGTCAGAAGTGTCGGCAGTGTCCGCCGGCGCCGGTCCAGTGTCCACCGTTGTCTGAAAACTGCACTTTTCTGACCTCTGACCTCACTGGACGGTCCGCCACACTTTTCTTTACACCTCTCGGGCTTATCCGAGAGTGTGGCGTTGTAGGGGAGGTGTCCCCGCACGCGTGCGTATGTCAGAAGTGTCGGCAGTGTCCGCCGGCGCCGGTCCAGTGTCCACCGTTGTCTGAAAACTGCACTTTTCTGACCTCTGACCTCACTGGACGGTCCGCCACACTTTTCTTTACACCTCTCGGGCTTATCCGAGAGTGTGGCGTTGTAGGGGAGGTGTCTCCGCACGCGTGCGTATGTCAGAAGTGTCGGCAGTGTCCACCGGTGCCTGTCCAGTGTCCACTGTTGTCTGAAAACTGCACTTTTCTGACCTCTGACCTCACTGGACGGTCCGCCACACTTTTTTTTACACCTCTCGGGCTTATCCGAGAGTGTGGCGTTGTAGGGGAGGTGTCCCCGCACGCGTGCGTATGTCAGAAGTGTCGGCAGTGTCCGCCGGCGCCGGTCCAGTGTCCACCGTTGTCTGAAAACTGCACTTTTCTGACCTCTGACCTCACTGGACGGTCCGCCACACTTTTCTTTACACCTCTCGGGCTTATCCGAGAGTCTGGCGTTGTAGGGGAGGTGTCCCCGCACGCGTGCGTATGTCAGAAGTGTCGGCAGTGTCCGCCGGCGCCGGTCCAGTGTCCACCGTTGTCTGAAAACTGCACTTTTCTGACCTCTGACCTCACTGGACGGTCCGCCACACTTTTCTTTACACCTCTCGGGCTTATCCGAGAGTGTGGCGTTGTAGGGGAGGTGTCCCCGCACGCGTGCGTATGTCAGAAGTGTCGGCAGTGTCCGCCGGCGCCGGTCCAGTGTCCACCGTTGTCTGAAAACTGCACTTTTCTGACCTCTGACCTCACTGGACGGTCCGCCACACTTTTCTTTACACCTCTCGGGCTTATCCGAGAGTCTGGCGTTGTAGGGGAGGTGTCCCCGCACGCGTGCGTATGTCAGAAGTGTCGGCAGTGTCCGCCGGCGCCGGTCCAGTGTCCACCGTTGTCTGAAAACTGCACTTTTCTGACCTCTGACCTCACTGGACGGTCCGCCACACTTTTCTGTACACCTCTCGGGCTTATCCGAGAGTCTGGCGTTGTAGGGGAGGTGTCCCCGCACGCGTGCGTATGTCAGAAGTGTCGGCAGTGTCCGCCGGCGCCGGTCCAGTGTCCACCGTTGTCTGAAAACTGCACTTTTCTGACCTCTGACCTCACTGGACGGACCGCCACACTTTTTTTTACATCTCTCGGGCTTATCCGAGAGTGTGGCGTTGTAGGGGAGGTGTCCCCGCACGCGTGCGTATGTCAGAAGTGTCGGCAGTGTCCGCTGGCGCCGGTCCAGTGTCCACCGTTGTCTGAAAACTGCACTTTTCTGACCTCTGACCTCACTGGACGGTCCGCCACACTTTTCTTTACACCTCTCGGGCTTATCCGAGAGTGTGGCGTTGTAGGGGAGGTGTCCCCGCACGCGTGCGTATGTCATAAGTGTCGGCAGTGTCCGCCGGCGCCGGTCCAGTGTCCACCGTTGTCTGAAAACTGCACTTTTCTGACCTCTGACCTCACTGGACGGTCCGCCACACTTTTCTTTACACCTCTCGGGCTTATCCGAGAGTCTGGCGTTGTAGGGGAGGTGTCCCCGCACGCGTGCGTATGTCAGAAGTGTCGGCAGTGTCCGCCGGCGCCGGTCCAGTGTCCACCGTTGTCTGAAAACTGCACTTTTCTGACCTCTGACCTCACTGGACGGTCCGCCACACTTTTCTGTACACCTCTCGGGCTTATCCGAGAGTCTGGCGTTGTAGGGGAGGTGTCCCCGCACGCGTGCGTATGTCAGAAGTGTCGGCAGTGTCCGCCGGCGCCGGTCCAGTGTCCACCGTTGTCTGAAAACTGCACTTTTCTGACCTCTGACCTCACTGGACGGACCGCCACACTTTTTTTTACATCTCTCGGGCTTATCCGAGAGTGTGGCGTTGTAGGGGAGGTGTCCCCGCACGCGTGCGTATGTCAGAAGTGTCGGCAGTGTCCGCCGGCGCCGGTCCAGTGTCCACCGTTGTCTGAAAACTGCACTTTTCTGACCTCTGACCTCACTGGACGGTCCGCCACACTTTTCTTTACACCTCTCGGGCTTATCCGAGAGTGTGGCGTTGTAGGGGAGGTGTCCCCGCACGCGTGCGTATGTCAGAAGTGTCGGCAGTGTCCGCCGGCGCCGGTCCAGTGTCCACCGTTGTCTGAAATCTGCACTTTTCTGACCTCTGACCTCACTGGACGGTCCGCCACACTTTTCTTTACACCTCTCGGGCTTATCCGAGAGTCTGGCGTTGTAGGGGAGGTGTCCCCGCACGCGTGCGTATGTCAGAAGTGTCGGCAGTGTCCGCCGGCGCCGGTCCAGTGTCCACCGTTGTCTGAAAACTGCACTTTTCTGACCTCTGACCTCACTGGACGGTCCGCCACACTTTTCTGTACACCTCTCGGGCTTATCCGAGAGTCTGGCGTTGTAGGGGAGGTGTCCCCGCACGCGTGCGTATGTCAGAAGTGTCGGCAGTGTCCGCCGGCGCCGGTCCAGTGTCCACCGTTGTCTGAAAACTGCACTTTTCTGACCTCTGACCTCACTGGACGGACCGCCACACTTTTTTTTACATCTCTCGGGCTTATCCGAGAGTGTGGCGTTGTAGGGGAGGTGTCCCCGCACGCGTGCGTATGTCAGAAGTGTCGGCAGTGTCCGCTGGCGCCGGTCCAGTGTCCACCGTTGTCTGAAAACTGCACTTTTCTGACCTCTGACCTCACTGGACGGTCCGCCACACTTTTCTTTACACCTCTCGGGCTTATCCGAGAGTGTGGCGTTGTAGGGGAGGTGTCCCCGCACGCGTGCGTATGTCATAAGTGTCGGCAGTGTCCGCCGGCGCCGGTCCAGTGTCCACCGTTGTCTGAAAACTGCACTTTTCTGACCTCTGACCTCACTGGACGGTCCGCCACACTTTTCTTTACACCTCTCGGGCTTATCCGAGAGTCTGGCGTTGTAGGGGAGGTGTCCCCGCACGCGTGCGTATGTCAGAAGTGTCGGCAGTGTCCGCCGGCGCCGGTCCAGTGTCCACCGTTGTCTGAAAACTGCACTTTTCTGACCTCTGACCTCACTGGACGGTCCGCCACACTTTTCTGTACACCTCTCGGGCTTATCCGAGAGTCTGGCGTTGTAGGGGAGGTGTCCCCGCACGCGTGCGTATGTCAGAAGTGTCGGCAGTGTCCGCCGGCGCCGGTCCACTGTCCACCGTTGTCTGAAAACTGCACTTTTCTGACCTCTGACCTCACTGGACGGACCGCCACACTTTTTTTTACATCTCTCGGGCTTATCCGAGAGTGTGGCGTTGTAGGGGAGGTGTCCCCGCACGCGTGCGTATGTCAGAAGTGTCGGCAGTGTCCGCCGGCGCCGGTCCAGTGTCCACCGTTGTCTGAAAACTGCACTTTTCTGACCTCTGACCTCACTGGACGGTCCGCCACACTTTTCTTTACACCTCTCGGGCTTATCCGAGAGTGTGGCGTTGTAGGGGAGGTGTCCCCGCACGCGTGCGTATGTCAGAAGTGTCGGCAGTGTCCGCCGGCGCCGGTCCAGTGTCCACCGTTGTCTGAAATCTGCACTTTTCTGACCTCTGACCTCACTGGACGGTCCGCCACACTTTTCTTTACACCTCTCGGGCTTATCCGAGAGTCTGGCGTTGTAGGGGAGGTGTCCCCGCACGCGTGCGTATGTCAGAAGTGTCGGCAGTGTCCGCCGGCGCCGGTCCAGTGTCCACCGTTGTCTGAAAACTGCACTTTTCTGACCTCTGACCTCACTGGACGGTCCGCCACACTTTTCTGTACACCTCTCGGGCTTATCCGAGAGTCTGGCGTTGTAGGGGAGGTGTCCCCGCACGCGTGCGTATGTCAGAAGTGTCGGCAGTGTCCGCCGGCGCCGGTCCAGTGTCCACCGTTGTCTGAAAACTGCACTTTTCTGACCTCTGACCTCACTGGACGGACCGCCACACTTTTTTTTACATCTCTCGGGCTTATCCGAGAGTGTGGCGTTGTAGGGGAGGTGTCCCCGCACGCGTGCGTATGTCAGAAGTGTCGGCAGTGTCCGCCGGCGCCGGTCCAGTGTCCACCGTTGTCTGAAAACTGCACTTTTCTGACCTCTGACCTCACTGGACGGTCCGCCACACTTTTCTTTACACCTCTCGGGCTTATCCGAGAGTCTGGCGTTGTAGGGGAGGTGTCCCCGCACGCGTGCGTATGTCAGAAGTGTCGGCAGTGTCCGCCGGCGCCGGTCCAGTGTCCACCGTTGTCTGAAAACTGCACTTTTCTGACCTCTGACCTCACTGGACGGTCCGCCACACTTTTTTTTACATCTCTCGGGCTTATCCGAGAGTGTGGCGTTGTAGGGGAGGTGTCCCCGCACGCGTGCGTATGTCAGAAGTGTCGGCAGTGTCCGCCGGCGCCGGTCCAGTGTCCACCGTTGTCTGAAAACTGCACTTTTCTGACCTCTGACCTCACTGGACGGTCCGCCACACTTTTCTTTACACCTCTCGGGCTTATCCGAGAGTCTGGCGTTGTAGGGGAGGTGTCCCCGCACGCGTGCGTATGTCAGAAGTGTCGGCAGTGTCCGCCGGCGCCGGTCCAGTGTCCACCGTTGTCTGAAAACTGCACTTTTCTGACCTCTGACCTCACTGGACGGTCCGCCACACTTTTCTTTACACCTCTCGGGCTTATCCGAGAGTGTGGCGTTGTAGGGGAGGTGTCCCCGCACGCGTGCGTATGTCAGAAGTGTCGGCAGTGTCCGCCGGCGCCGGTCCAGTGTCCACCGTTGTCTGAAAACTGCACTTTTCTGACCTCTGACCTCACTGGACGGTCCGCCACACTTTTCTTTACACCTCTCGGGCTTATCCGAGAGTGTGGCGTTGTAGGGGAGGTGTCTCCGCACGCGTGCGTATGTCAGAAGTGTCGGCAGTGTCCACCGGTGCCTGTCCAGTGTCCACTGTTGTCTGAAAACTGCACTTTTCTGACCTCTGACCTCACTGGACGGTCCGCCACACTTTTTTTTACACCTCTCGGGCTTATCCGAGAGTGTGGCGTTGTAGGGGAGGTGTCCCCGCACGCGTGCGTATGTCAGAAGTGTCGGCAGTGTCCGCCGGCGCCGGTCCAGTGTCCACCGTTGTCTGAAAACTGCACTTTTCTGACCTCTGACCTCACTGGACGGTCCGCCACACTTTTCTTTACACCTCTCGGGCTTATCCGAGAGTCTGGCGTTGTAGGGGAGGTGTCCCCGCACGCGTGCGTATGTCAGAAGTGTCGGCAGTGTCCGCCGGCGCCGGTCCAGTGTCCACCGTTGTCTGAAAACTGCACTTTTCTGACCTCTGACCTCACTGGACGGTCCGCCACACTTTTCTTTACACCTCTCGGGCTTATCCGAGAGTGTGGCGTTGTAGGGGAGGTGTCCCCGCACGCGTGCGTATGTCAGAAGTGTCGGCAGTGTCCGCCGGCGCCGGTCCAGTGTCCACCGTTGTCTGAAAACTGCACTTTTCTGACCTCTGACCTCACTGGACGGTCCGCCACACTTTTCTTTACACCTCTCGGGCTTATCCGAGAGTCTGGCGTTGTAGGGGAGGTGTCCCCGCACGCGTGCGTATGTCAGAAGTGTCGGCAGTGTCCGCCGGCGCCGGTCCAGTGTCCACCGTTGTCTGAAAACTGCACTTTTCTGACCTCTGACCTCACTGGACGGTCCGCCACACTTTTCTGTACACCTCTCGGGCTTATCCGAGAGTCTGGCGTTGTAGGGGAGGTGTCCCCGCACGCGTGCGTATGTCAGAAGTGTCGGCAGTGTCCGCCGGCGCCGGTCCAGTGTCCACCGTTGTCTGAAAACTGCACTTTTCTGACCTCTGACCTCACTGGACGGACCGCCACACTTTTTTTTACATCTCTCGGGCTTATCCGAGAGTGTGGCGTTGTAGGGGAGGTGTCCCCGCACGCGTGCGTATGTCAGAAGTGTCGGCAGTGTCCGCTGGCGCCGGTCCAGTGTCCACCGTTGTCTGAAAACTGCACTTTTCTGACCTCTGACCTCACTGGACGGTCCGCCACACTTTTCTTTACACCTCTCGGGCTTATCCGAGAGTGTGGCGTTGTAGGGGAGGTGTCCCCGCACGCGTGCGTATGTCATAAGTGTCGGCAGTGTCCGCCGGCGCCGGTCCAGTGTCCACCGTTGTCTGAAAACTGCACTTTTCTGACCTCTGACCTCACTGGACGGTCCGCCACACTTTTCTTTACACCTCTCGGGCTTATCCGAGAGTCTGGCGTTGTAGGGGAGGTGTCCCCGCACGCGTGCGTATGTCAGAAGTGTCGGCAGTGTCCGCCGGCGCCGGTCCAGTGTCCACCGTTGTCTGAAAACTGCACTTTTCTGACCTCTGACCTCACTGGACGGTCCGCCACACTTTTCTGTACACCTCTCGGGCTTATCCGAGAGTCTGGCGTTGTAGGGGAGGTGTCCCCGCACGCGTGCGTATGTCAGAAGTGTCGGCAGTGTCCGCCGGCGCCGGTCCAGTGTCCACCGTTGTCTGAAAACTGCACTTTTCTGACCTCTGACCTCACTGGACGGACCGCCACACTTTTTTTTACATCTCTCGGGCTTATCCGAGAGTGTGGCGTTGTAGGGGAGGTGTCCCCGCACGCGTGCGTATGTCAGAAGTGTCGGCAGTGTCCGCCGGCGCCGGTCCAGTGTCCACCGTTGTCTGAAAACTGCACTTTTCTGACCTCTGACCTCACTGGACGGTCCGCCACACTTTTCTTTACACCTCTCGGGCTTATCCGAGAGTGTGGCGTTGTAGGGGAGGTGTCCCCGCACGCGTGCGTATGTCAGAAGTGTCGGCAGTGTCCGCCGGCGCCGGTCCAGTGTCCACCGTTGTCTGAAATCTGCACTTTTCTGACCTCTGACCTCACTGGACGGTCCGCCACACTTTTCTTTACACCTCTCGGGCTTATCCGAGAGTCTGGCGTTGTAGGGGAGGTGTCCCCGCACGCGTGCGTATGTCAGAAGTGTCGGCAGTGTCCGCCGGCGCCGGTCCAGTGTCCACCGTTGTCTGAAAACTGCACTTTTCTGACCTCTGACCTCACTGGACGGTCCGCCACACTTTTCTGTACACCTCTCGGGCTTATCCGAGAGTCTGGCGTTGTAGGGGAGGTGTCCCCGCACGCGTGCGTATGTCAGAAGTGTCGGCAGTGTCCGCCGGCGCCGGTCCAGTGTCCACCGTTGTCTGAAAACTGCACTTTTCTGACCTCTGACCTCACTGGACGGACCGCCACACTTTTTTTTACATCTCTCGGGCTTATCCGAGAGTGTGGCGTTGTAGGGGAGGTGTCCCCGCACGCGTGCGTATGTCAAAAGTGTCGGCAGTGTCCGCCGGCGCCGGTCCAGTGTCCACCGTTGTCTGAAAACTGCACTTTTCTGACCTCTGACCTCACTGGACGGTCCGCCACACTTTTCTTTACACCTCTCGGGCTTATCCGAGAGTCTGGCGTTGTAGGGGAGGTGTCCCCGCACGCGTGCGTATGTCAGAAGTGTCGGCAGTGTCCGCCGGCGCCGGTCCAGTGTCCACCGTTGTCTGAAAACTGCACTTTTCTGACCTCTGACCTCACTGGACGGTCCGCCACACTTTTCTTTACACCTCTCGGGCTTATCCGAGAGTCTGGCGTTGTAGGGGAGGTTTCCCCGCACGCGTGCGTATGTCAGAAGTGTCGGCAGTGTCCGCCGGTGCCGGTCCAGTGTCCACCGTTGTCTGAAAACTGCACTTTTCTGACCTCTGACCTCACTGGACGGTCCGCCACACTTTTCTTTACACCTCTCGGGCTTATCCGAGAGTGTGGCGTTGTAGGGGAGGTGTCCCCGCACGCGTGCGTATGTCAGAAGTGTCGGCAGTGTCCACCGGTGCCTGTCCAGTGTCCACTGTTGTCTGAAAACGGCACTTTTCTGACCTCTGACCTCACTGGACGGTCCGCCACACTTTTTTTTACACCGTTGTCTGAAAACTGCACTTTTCTGACCTCTGACCTCACTGGACGGTCCGCCACACTTTTTTTTACACCTCTCGGGCTTATCCGAGAGTGTGGCGTTGTAGGGGAGGTGTCCCCGCACGCGTGCGTATGTCAGAAGTGTCGGCAGTGTCCGCCGGCGCCGGTCCAGTGTCCACCGTTGTCTGAAAACTGCACTTTTCTGACCTCTGACCTCACTGGACGGTCCGCCACACTTTTTTTTACACCTCTCGGGCTTATCCGAGAGTGTGGCGTTGTAGGGGAGGTGTCCCCGCACACGCGCGTATGTCAGAAGTGTCGGCAGTGTCCGCCGGCGCCGGTCCAGTGTCCACCGTTGTCTGAAAACTGCACTTTTCTGACCTCTGACCTCACTGGACGGTCCGCCACACTTTTTTTTACATCTCTCGGGCTTTTCCGAGAGTGTGGCGTTGTAGGGGAGGTGTCCCCGCACGCGTGCGTATGTCAGAAGTGTCGGCAGTGTCCGCCGGCGCCGGTCCAGTGTCCACCGTTGTCTGAAAACTGCACTTTTCTGACCTCTGACCTCACTGGACGGTCCGCCACACTTTTCTTTACACCTCTCGGGCTTATCCGAGAGTGTGGCGTTGTAGGGGAGGTGTCCCCGCACGCGTGCGTATGTCATAAGTGTCGGCAGTGTCCGCCGGCGCCGGTCCAGTGTCCACCGTTGTCTGAAAACTGCACTTTTCTGACCTCTGACCTCACTGGACGGTCCGCCACACTTTTCTTTACACCTCTCGGGCTTATCCGAGAGTCTGGCGTTGTAGGGGAGGTGTCCCCGCACGCGTGCGTATGTCAGAAGTGTCGGCAGTGTCCGCCGGCGCCGGTCCAGTGTCCACCGTTGTCTGAAAACTGCACTTTTCTGACCTCTGACCTCACTGGACGGTCCGCCACACTTTTCTGTACACCTCTCGGGCTTATCCGAGAGTCTGGCGTTGTAGGGGAGGTGTCCCCGCACGCGTGCGTATGTCAGAAGTGTCGGCAGTGTCCGCCGGCGCCGGTCCAGTGTCCACCGTTGTCTGAAAACTGCACTTTTCTGACCTCTGACCTCACTGGACGGACCGCCACACTTTTTTTTACATCTCTCGGGCTTATCCGAGAGTGTGGCGTTGTAGGGGAGGTGTCCCCGCACGCGTGCGTATGTCAGAAGTGTCGGCAGTGTCCGCTGGCGCCGGTCCAGTGTCCACCGTTGTCTGAAAACTGCACTTTTCTGACCTCTGACCTCACTGGACGGTCCGCCACACTTTTCTTTACACCTCTCGGGCTTATCCGAGAGTCTGGCGTTGTAGGGGAGGTGTCCCCGCACGCGTGCGTATGTCAGAAGTGTCGGCAGTGTCCGCCGGCGCCGGTCCAGTGTCCACCGTTGTCTGAAAACTGCACTTTTCTGACCTCTGACCTCACTGGACGGTCCGCCACACTTTTCTTTACACCTCTCGGGCTTAGCCGAGAGTCTGGCGTTGTAGGGGAGGTTTCCCCGCACGCGTGCGTATGTCAGAAGTGTCGGCAGTGTCCGCCGGTGCCGGTCCAGTGTCCACCGTTGTCTGAAAACTGCACTTTTCTGACCTCTGACCTCACTGGACGGTCCGCCACACTTTTCTTTACACCTCTCGGGCTTATCCGAGAGTGTGGCGTTGTAGGGGAGGTGTCCCCGCACGCGTGCGTATGTCAGAAGTGTCGGCAGTGTCCACCGGTGCCTGTCCAGTGTCCACTGTTGTCTGAAAACGGCACTTTTCTGACCTCTGACCTCACTGGACGGTCCGCCACACTTTTTTTTACACCTCTCGGGCTTATCCGAGAGTGTGGCGTTGTAGGGGAGGTGTCCCCGCACGCGTGCGTATGTCAGAAGTGTCGGCAGTGTCCGCCGGCGCCGGTCCAGTGTCCACCGTTGTCTGAAAACTGCACTTTTCTGACCTCTGACCTCACTGGACGGTCCGCCACACTTTTCTTTACACCTCTCGGGCTTATCCGAGAGTGTGGCGTTGTAGGGGAGGTGTCCCCGCACGCGTGCGTATGTCATAAGTGTCGGCAGTGTCCGCCGGCGCCGGTCCAGTGTCCACCGTTGTCTGAAAACTGCACTTTTCTGACCTCTGACCTCACTGGACGGTCCGCCACACTTTTCTTTACACCTCTCGGGCTTATCCGAGAGTCTGGCGTTGTAGGGGAGGTGTCCCCGCACGCGTGCGTATGTCAGAAGTGTCGGCAGTGTCCGCCGGCGCCGGTCCAGTGTCCACCGTTGTCTGAAAACTGCACTTTTCTGACCTCTGACCTCACTGGACGGTCCGCCACACTTTTCTGTACACCTCTCGGGCTTATCCGAGAGTCTGGCGTTGTAGGGGAGGTGTCCCCGCACGCGTGCGTATGTCAGAAGTGTCGGCAGTGTCCGCCGGCGCCGGTCCAGTGTCCACCGTTGTCTGAAAACTGCACTTTTCTGACCTCTGACCTCACTGGACGGACCGCCACACTTTTTTTTACATCTCTCGGGCTTATCCGAGAGTGTGGCGTTGTAGGGGAGGTGTCCCCGCACGCGTGCGTATGTCAGAAGTGTCGGCAGTGTCCGCCGGCGCCGGTCCAGTGTCCACCGTTGTCTGAAAACTGCACTTTTCTGACCTCTGACCTCACTGGACGGTCCGCCACACTTTTCTTTACACCTCTCGGGCTTATCCGAGAGTGTGGCGTTGTAGGGGAGGTGTCCCCGCACGCGTGCGTATGTCAGAAGTGTCGGCAGTGTCCGCCGGCGCCGGTCCAGTGTCCACCGTTGTCTGAAATCTGCACTTTTCTGACCTCTGACCTCACTGGACGGTCCGCCACACTTTTCTTTACACCTCTCGGGCTTATCCGAGAGTCTGGCGTTGTAGGGGAGGTGTCCCCGCACGCGTGCGTATGTCAGAAGTGTCGGCAGTGTCCGCCGGCGCCGGTCCAGTGTCCACCGTTGTCTGAAAACTGCACTTTTCTGACCTCTGACCTCACTGGACGGTCCGCCACACTTTTCTGTACACCTCTCGGGCTTATCCGAGAGTCTGGCGTTGTAGGGGAGGTGTCCCCGCACGCGTGCGTATGTCAGAAGTGTCGGCAGTGTCCGCCGGCGCCGGTCCAGTGTCCACCGTTGTCTGAAAACTGCACTTTTCTGACCTCTGACCTCACTGGACGGACCGCCACACTTTTTTTTACATCTCTCGGGCTTATCCGAGAGTGTGGCGTTGTAGGGGAGGTGTCCCCGCACGCGTGCGTATGTCAGAAGTGTCGGCAGTGTCCGCCGGCGCCGGTCCAGTGTCCACCGTTGTCTGAAAACTGCACTTTTCTGACCTCTGACCTCACTGGACGGTCCGCCACACTTTTCTTTACACCTCTCGGGCTTATCCGAGAGTCTGGCGTTGTAGGGGAGGTGTCCCCGCACGCGTGCGTATGTCAGAAGTGTCAGCAGTGTCCGCCGGCGCCGGTCCAGTGTCCACCGTTGTCTGAAAACTGCACTTTTCTGACCTCTGACCTCACTGGACGGTCCGCCACACTTTTCTTTACACCTCTCGGGCTTAGCCGAGAGTCTGGCGTTGTAGGGGAGGTTTCCCCGCACGCGTGCGTATGTCAGAAGTGTCGGCAGTGTCCGCCGGTGCCGGTCCAGTGTCCACCGTTGTCTGAAAACTGCACTTTTCTGACCTCTGACCTCACTGGACGGTCCGCCACACTTTTCTTTACACCTCTCGGGCTTATCCGAGAGTGTGGCGTTGTAGGGGAGGTGTCCCCGCACGCGTGCGTATGTCAGAAGTGTCGGCAGTGTCCACCGGTGCCTGTCCAGTGTCCACTGTTGTCTGAAAACGGCACTTTTCTGACCTCTGACCTCACTGGACGGTCCGCCACACTTTTTTTTACACCTCTCGGGCTTATCCGAGAGTGTGGCGTTGTAGGGGAGGTGTCCCCGCACGCGTGCGTATGTCAGAAGTGTCGGCAGTGTCCGCCGGCGCCGGTCCAGTGTCCACCGTTGTCTGAAAACTGCACTTTTCTGACCTCTGACCTCACTGGACGGTCCGCCACACTTTTCTTTACACCTCTCGGGCTTATCCGAGAGTGTGGCGTTGTAGGGGAGGTGTCCCCGCACGCGTGCGTATGTCATAAGTGTCGGCAGTGTCCGCCGGCGCCGGTCCAGTGTCCACCGTTGTCTGAAAACTGCACTTTTCTGACCTCTGACCTCACTGGACGGTCCGCCACACTTTTCTTTACACCTCTCGGGCTTATCCGAGAGTCTGGCGTTGTAGGGGAGGTGTCCCCGCACGTGTGCGTATGTCAGAAGTGTCGGCAGTGTCCGCCGGCGCCGGTCCAGTGTCCACCGTTGTCTGAAAACTGCACTTTTCTGACCTCTGACCTCACTGGACGGTCCGCCACACTTTTCTGTACACCTCTCGGGCTTATCCGAGAGTCTGGCGTTGTAGGGGAGGTGTCCCCGCACGCGTGCGTATGTCAGAAGTGTCGGCAGTGTCCGCCGGCGCCGGTCCAGTGTCCACCGTTGTCTGAAAACTGCACTTTTCTGACCTCTGACCTCACTGGACGGACCGCCACACTTTTTTTTACATCTCTCGGGCTTATCCGAGAGTGTGGCGTTGTAGGGGAGGTGTCCCCGCACGCGTGCGTATGTCAGAAGTGTCGGCAGTGTCCGCCGGCGCCGGTCCAGTGTCCACCGTTGTCTGAAAACTGCACTTTTCTGACCTCTGACCTCACTGGACGGTCCGCCACACTTTTCTTTACACCTCTCGGGCTTATCCGAGAGTGTGGCGTTGTAGGGGAGGTGTCCCCGCACGCGTGCGTATGTCAGAAGTGTCGGCAGTGTCCGCCGGCGCCGGTCCAGTGTCCACCGTTGTCTGAAATCTGCACTTTTCTGACCTCTGACCTCACTGGACGGACCGCCACACTTTTTTTTACATCTCTCGGGCTTATCCGAGAGTGTGGCGTTGTAGGGGAGGTGTCCCCGCACGCGTGCGTATGTCAGAAGTGTCGGCAGTGTCCGCCGGCGCCGGTCCAGTGTCCACCGTTGTCTGAAAACTGCACTTTTCTGACCTCTGACCTCACTGGACGGTCCGCCACACTTTTCTTTACACCTCTCGGGCTTATCCGAGAGTCTGGCGTTGTAGGGGAGGTGTCCCCGCACGCGTGCGTATGTCAGAAGTGTCGGCAGTGTCCGCCGGCGCCGGTCCAGTGTCCACCGTTGTCTGAAAACTGCACTTTTCTGACCTCTGACCTCACTGGACGGTCCGCCACACTTTTCTTTACACCTCTCGGGCTTAGCCGAGAGTCTGGCGTTGTAGGGGAGGTTTCCCCGCACGCGTGCGTATGTCAGAAGTGTCGGCAGTGTCCGCCGGTGCCGGTCCAGTGTCCACCGTTGTCTGAAAACTGCACTTTTCTGACCTCTGACCTCACTGGACGGTCCGCCACACTTTTCTTTACACCTCTCGGGCTTATCCGAGAGTGTGGCGTTGTAGGGGAGGTGTCCCCGCACGCGTGCGTATGTCAGAAGTGTCGGCAGTGTCCACCGGTGCCTGTCCAGTGTCCACTGTTGTCTGAAAACGGCACTTTTCTGACCTCTGACCTCACTGGACGGTCCGCCACACTTTTTTTTACACCTCTCGGGCTTATCCGAGAGTGTGGCGTTGTAGGGGAGGTGTCCCCGCACGCGTGCGTATGTCAGAAGTGTCGGCAGTGTCCGCCGGCGCCGGTCCAGTGTCCACCGTTGTCTGAAAACTGCACTTTTCTGACCTCTGACCTCACTGGACGGTCCGCCACACTTTTCTTTACACCTCTCGGGCTTATCCGAGAGTGTGGCGTTGTAGGGGAGGTGTCCCCGCACGCGTGCGTATGTCATAAGTGTCGGCAGTGTCCGCCGGCGCCGGTCCAGTGTCCACCGTTGTCTGAAAACTGCACTTTTCTGACCTCTGACCTCACTGGACGGTCCGCCACACTTTTCTTTACACCTCTCGGGCTTATCCGAGAGTCTGGCGTTGTAGGGGAGGTGTCCCCGCACGCGTGCGTATGTCAGAAGTGTCGGCAGTGTCCGCCGGCGCCGGTCCAGTGTCCACCGTTGTCTGAAAACTGCACTTTTCTGACCTCTGACCTCACTGGACGGTCCGCCACACTTTTCTGTACACCTCTCGGGCTTATCCGAGAGTCTGGCGTTGTAGGGGAGGTGTCCCCGCACGCGTGCGTATGTCAGAAGTGTCGGCAGTGTCCGCCGGCGCCGGTCCAGTGTCCACCGTTGTCTGAAAACTGCACTTTTCTGACCTCTGACCTCACTGGACGGACCGCCACACTTTTTTTTACATCTCTCGGGCTTATCCGAGAGTGTGGCGTTGTAGGGGAGGTGTCCCCGCACGCGTGCGTATGTCAGAAGTGTCGGCAGTGTCCGCCGGCGCCGGTCCAGTGTCCACCGTTGTCTGAAAACTGCACTTTTCTGACCTCTGACCTCACTGGACGGTCCGCCACACTTTTCTTTACACCTCTCGGGCTTATCCGAGAGTGTGGCGTTGTAGGGGAGGTGTCCCCGCACGCGTGCGTATGTCAGAAGTGTCGGCAGTGTCCGCCGGCGCCGGTCCAGTGTCCACCGTTGTCTGAAATCTGCACTTTTCTGACCTCTGACCTCACTGGACGGTCCGCCACACTTTTCTTTACACCTCTCGGGCTTATCCGAGAGTCTGGCGTTGTAGGGGAGGTGTCCCCGCACGCGTGCGTATGTCAGAAGTGTCGGCAGTGTCCGCCGGCGCCGGTCCAGTGTCCACCGTTGTCTGAAAACTGCACTTTTCTGACCTCTGACCTCACTGGACGGTCCGCCACACTTTTCTGTACACCTCTCGGGCTTATCCGAGAGTCTGGCGTTGTAGGGGAGGTGTCCCCGCACGCGTGCGTATGTCAGAAGTGTCGGCAGTGTCCGCCGGCGCCGGTCCAGTGTCCACCGTTGTCTGAAAACTGCACTTTTCTGACCTCTGACCTCACTGGACGGACCGCCACACTTTTTTTTACATCTCTCGGGCTTATCCGAGAGTGTGGCGTTGTAGGGGAGGTGTCCCCGCACGCGTGCGTATGTCAGAAGTGTCGGCAGTGTCCGCCGGCGCCGGTCCAGTGTCCACCGTTGTCTGAAAACTGCACTTTTCTGACCTCTGACCTCACTGGACGGTCCGCCACACTTTTCTTTACACCTCTCGGGCTTATCCGAGAGTCTGGCGTTGTAGGGGAGGTGTCCCCGCACGCGTGCGTATGTCAGAAGTGTCGGCAGTGTCCGCCGGCGCCGGTCCAGTGTCCACCGTTGTCTGAAAACTGCACTTTTCTGACCTCTGACCTCACTGGACGGTCCGCCACACTTTTCTTTACACCTCTCGGGCTTATCCGAGAGTCTGGCGTTGTAGGGGAGGTTTCCCCGCACGCGTGCGTATGTCAGAAGTGTCGGCAGTGTCCGCCGGTGCCGGTCCAGTGTCCACCGTTGTCTGAAAACTGCACTTTTCTGACCTCTGACCTCACTGGACGGTCCGCCACACTTTTCTTTACACCTCTCGGGCTTATCCGAGAGTGTGGCGTTGTAGGGGAGGTGTCCCCGCACGCGTGCGTATGTCAGAAGTGTCGGCAGTGTCCACCGGTGCCTGTCCAGTGTCCACTGTTGTCTGAAAACGGCACTTTTCTGACCTCTGACCTCACTGGACGGTCCGCCACACTTTTTTTTACACCGTTGTCTGAAAACTGAACTTTTCTGACCTCTGACCTCACTGGACGGTCCGCCACACTTTTTTTTACACCTCTCGGGCTTATCCGAGAGTGTGGCGTTGTAGGGGAGGTGTCCCCGCACGCGTGCGTATGTCAGAAGTGTCGGCAGTGTCCGCCGGCGCCGGTCCAGTGTCCACCGTTGTCTGAAAACTGCACTTTTCTGACCTCTGACCTCACTGGACGGTCCGCCACACTTTTTTTTACACCTCTCGGGCTTATCCGAGAGTGTGGCGTTGTAGGGGAGGTGTCCCCGCACACGCGCGTATGTCAGAAGTGTCGGCAGTGTCCGCCGGCGCCGGTCCAGTGTCCACCGTTGTCTGAAAACTGCACTTTTCTGACCTCTGACCTCACTGGACGGTCCGCCACACTTTTTTTTACATCTCTCGGGCTTTTCCGAGAGTGTGGCGTTGTAGGGGAGGTGTCCCCGCACGCGTGCGTATGTCAGAAGTGTCGGCAGTGTCCGCCGGCGCCGGTCCAGTGTCCACCGTTGTCTGAAAACTGCACTTTTCTGACCTCTGACCTCACTGGACGGTCCGCCACACTTTTCTTTACACCTCTCGGGCTTATCCGAGAGTGTGGCGTTGTAGGGGAGGTGTCCCCGCACGCGTGCGTATGTCATAAGTGTCGGCAGTGTCCGCCGGCGCCGGTCCAGTGTCCACCGTTGTCTGAAAACTGCACTTTTCTGACCTCTGACCTCACTGGACGGTCCGCCACACTTTTCTTTACACCTCTCGGGCTTATCCGAGAGTCTGGCGTTGTAGGGGAGGTGTCCCCGCACGCGTGCGTATGTCAGAAGTGTCGGCAGTGTCCGCCGGCGCCGGTCCAGTGTCCACCGTTGTCTGAAAACTGCACTTTTCTGACCTCTGACCTCACTGGACGGTCCGCCACACTTTTCTGTACACCTCTCGGGCTTATCCGAGAGTCTGGCGTTGTAGGGGAGGTGTCCCCGCACGCGTGCGTATGTCAGAAGTGTCGGCAGTGTCCGCCGGCGCCGGTCCAGTGTCCACCGTTGTCTGAAAACTGCACTTTTCTGACCTCTGACCTCACTGGACGGTCCGCCACACTTTCTTTTACATCTCTCGGGCTTTTCCGAGAGTGTGGCGTTGTAGGGGAGGTGTCCCCGCACGCGTGCGTATGTCAGAAGTGTCGGCAGTGTCCGCCGGCGCCGGTCCAGTGTCCACCGTTGTCTGAAAACTGCACTTTTCTGACCTCTGACCTCACTGGACGGTCCGCCACACTTTTCTTTACACCTCTCGGGCTTATCCGAGAGTGTGGCGTTGTAGGGGAGGTGTCCCCGCACGCGTGCGTATGTCATAAGTGTCGGCAGTGTCCGCCGGCGCCGGTCCAGTGTCCACCGTTGTCTGAAAACTGCACTTTTCTGACCTCTGACCTCACTGGACGGTCCGCCACACTTTTCTTTACACCTCTCGGGCTTATCCGAGAGTCTGGCGTTGTAGGGGAGGTGTCCCCGCACGCGTGCGTATGTCAGAAGTGTCGGCAGTGTCCGCCGGCGCCGGTCCAGTGTCCACCGTTGTCTGAAAACTGCACTTTTCTGACCTCTGACCTCACTGGACGGTCCGCCACACTTTTCTGTACACCTCTCGGGCTTATCCGAGAGTCTGGCGTTGTAGGGGAGGTGTCCCCGCACGCGTGCGTATGTCAGAAGTGTCGGCAGTGTCCGCCGGCGCCGGTCCAGTGTCCACCGTTGTCTGAAAACTGCACTTTTCTGACCTCTGACCTCACTGGACGGACCGCCACACTTTTTTTTACATCTCTCGGGCTTATCCGAGAGTGTGGCGTTGTAGGGGAGGTGTCCCCGCACGCGTGCGTATGTCAGAAGTGTCGGCAGTGTCCGCCGGCGCCGGTCCAGTGTCCACCGTTGTCTGAAAACTGCACTTTTCTGACCTCTGACCTCACTGGACGGTCCGCCACACTTTTCTTTACACCTCTCGGGCTTATCCGAGAGTCTGGCGTTGTAGGGGAGGTGTCCCCGCACGCGTGCGTATGTCAGAAGTGTCGGCAGTGTCCGCCGGCGCCGGTCCAGTGTCCACCGTTGTCTGAAAACTGCACTTTTCTGACCTCTGACCTCACTGGACGGTCCGCCACACTTTTCTTTACACCTCTCGGGCTTAGCCGAGAGTCTGGCGTTGTAGGGGAGGTTTCCCCGCACGCGTGCGTATGTCAGAAGTGTCGGCAGTGTCCGCCGGTGCCGGTCCAGTGTCCACCGTTGTCTGAAAACTGCACTTTTCTGACCTCTGACCTCACTGGACGGTCCGCCACACTTTTCTTTACACCTCTCGGGCTTATCCGAGAGTGTGGCGTTGTAGGGGAGGTGTCCCCGCACGCGTGCGTATGTCAGAAGTGTCGGCAGTGTCCACCGGTGCCTGTCCAGTGTCCACTGTTGTCTGAAAACGGCACTTTTCTGACCTCTGACCTCACTGGACGGTCCGCCACACTTTTTTTTACACCTCTCGGGCTTATCCGAGAGTGTGGCGTTGTAGGGGAGGTGTCCCCGCACGCGTGCGTATGTCAGAAGTGTCGGCAGTGTCCGCCGGCGCCGGTCCAGTGTCCACCGTTGTCTGAAAACTGCACTTTTCTGACCTCTGACCTCACTGGACGGTCCGCCAAACTTTTTTTTACATCTCTCGGGCTTATCCGAGAGTGTGGCGTTGTAGGGGAGGTGTCCCCGCACGCGTGCGTATGTCAGAAGTGTCGGCAGTGTCCGCCGGCGCCGGTCCAGTGTCCACCGTTGTCTGAAAACGACACTTTTCTGACCTCTGACCTCACTGGACGGTCCGCCACACTTTTTTTTACATCTCTCGGGCTTATCCGAGAGTGTGGCGTTGTAGGGGAGGTGTCCCCGCACGCGTGCGTATGTCAGAAGTGTCGGCAGTGTCCGCCGGCGCCGGTCCAGTGTCCACCGTTGTCTGAAAACTGCACTTTTCTGACCTCTGACCTCACTGGACGGTCCGCCACACTTTTTTTTACATCTCTCGGGCTTATCCGAGAGTGTGGCGTTGTAGGGGAGGTGTCCCCGCACGCGTGCGTATGTCAGAAGTGTCGGCAGTGTCCGCCGGCGCCGGTCCAGTGTCCACCGTTGTCTGAAATCTGCACTTTTCTGACCTCTGACCTCACTGGACGGTCCGCCACACTTTTCTTTACACCTCTCGGGCTTATCCGAGAGTCTGGCGTTGTAGGGGAGGTGTCCCCGCACGCGTGCGTATGTCAGAAGTGTCGGCAGTGTCCGCCGGCGCCGGTCCAGTGTCCACCGTTGTCTGAAAACTGCACTTTTCTGACCTCTGACCTCACTGGACGGTCCGCCACACTTTTCTTTACACCTCTCGGGCTTATCCGAGAGTCTGGCGTTGTAGGGGAGGTGTCCCCGCACGCGTGCGTATGTCAGAAGTGTCGGCAGTGTCCGCCGGCGCCGGTCCAGTGTCCACCGTTGTCTGAAAACTGCACTTTTCTGACCTCTGACCTCACTGGACGGTCCGCCAAACTTTTTTTTACATCTCTCGGGCTTATCCGAGAGTGTGGCGTTGTAGGGGAGGTGTCCCCGCACGCTTGCGTATGTCAGAAGTGTCGGCAGTGTCCGCCGGCGCCGGTCCAGTGTCCACCGTTGTCTGAAAACGGCACTTTTCTGACCTCTGACCTCACTGGACGGTCCGCCACACTTTTTTTTACTTCTCTCGGGCTTATCCGAGAGTGTGGCGTTGTAGGGGAGGTGTCCCCGCACGCGTGCGTATGTCAGAAGTGTCGGCAGTGTCCGCCGGCGCCGGTCCAGTGTCCACCGTTGTCTGAAAACTGCACTTTTCTGACCTCTGACCTCACTGGACGGTCCGCCACACTTTTTTTTACATCTCTCGGGCTTATCCGAGAGTGTGGCGTTGTAGGGGAGGTGTCCCCGCACGCGTGCGTATGTCAGAAGTGTCGGCAGTGTCCGCCGGCGCCGGTCCAGTGTCCACCGTTGTCTGAAATCTGCACTTTTCTGACCTCTGACCTCACTGGACGGTCCGCCACACTTTTCTTTACACCTCTCGGGCTTATCCGAGAGTCTGGCGTTGTAGGGGAGGTGTCCCCGCACGCGTGCGTATGTCAGAAGTGTCGGCAGTGTCCGCCGGCGCCGGTCCAGTGTCCACCGTTGTCTGAAAACTGCACTTTTCTGACCTCTGACCTCACTGGACGGTCCGCCACACTTTTCTTTACACCTCTCGGGCTTATCCGAGAGTCTGGCGTTGTAGGGGAGGTGTCCCCGCACGCGTGCGTATGTCAGAAGTGTCGGCAGTGTCCACCGGTGCCTTTCCAGTGTGCACTGTTGTCTGAAAACGGCACTTTTCTGACCTCTGACCTCACTGGACGGTCCGCCACACTTTTTTTTACACCTCTCGGGCTTATCCGAGAGTGTGGCGTTGTAGGGGAGGTGTCCCCGCACGCGTGCGTATGTCAGAAGTGTCGGCAGTGTCCGCCGGCGCCGGTCCAGTGTCCACCGTTGTCTGAAAACTGCACTTTTCTGACCTCTGACCTCACTGGACGGTCCGCCACACTTTTCTTTACACCTCTCGGGCTTATCCGAGAGTCTGGCGTTGTAGGGGAGGTGTCCCCGCACGCGTGCGTATGTCAGAAGTGTCGGCAGTGTCCGCCGGCGCCGGTCCAGTGTCCACCGTTGTCTGAAAACTGCACTTTTCTGACCTCTGACCTCACTGGACGGTCCGCCACACTTTTTTTTACATCTCTCGGGCTTATCCGAGAGTGTGGCGTTGTAGGGGAGGTGTCCCCGCACGCGTGCGTATGTCAGAAGTGTCGGCAGTGTCCGCCGGCGCCGGTCCAGTGTCCACCGTTGTCTGAAAACTGCACTTTTCTGACCTCTGACCTCACTGGACGGTCCGCCACACTTTTTTTTACATCTCTCGGGCTTATCCGAGAGTGTGGCGTTGTAGGGGAGGTGTCCCCGCACGCGTGCGTATGTCAGAAGTGTCGGCAGTGTCCGCCGGCGCCGGTCCAGTGTCCACCGTTGTCTGAAATCTGCACTTTTCTGACCTCTGACCTCACTGGACGGTCCGCCACACTTTTCTTTACACCTCTCGGGCTTATCCGAGAGTCTGGCGTTGTAGGGGAGGTGTCCCCGCACGCGTGCGTATGTCAGAAGTGTCGGCAGTGTCCGCCGGCGCCGGTCCAGTGTCCACCGTTGTCTGAAAACTGCACTTTTCTGACCTCTGACCTCACTGGACGGTCCGCCACACTTTTCTTTACACCTCTCGGGCTTATCCGAGAGTCTGGCGTTGTAGGGGAGGTGTCCCCGCACGCGTGCGTATGTCAGAAGTGTCGGCAGTGTCCGCCGGCGCCGGTCCAGTGTCCACCGTTGTCTGAAAACTGCACTTTTCTGACCTCTGACCTCACTGGACGGTCCGCCACACTTTTCTTTACACCTCTCGGGCTTATCCGAGAGTCTGGCGTTGTAGGGGAGGTTTCCCCGCACGCGTGCGTATGTCAGAAGTGTCGGCAGTGTCCGCCGGTGCCGGTCCAGTGTCCACCGTTGTCTGAAAACTGCACTTTTCTGACCTCTGACCTCACTGGACGGTCCGCCACACTTTTCTTTACACCTCTCGGGCTTATCCGAGAGTGTGGCGTTGTAGGGGAGGTGTCCCCGCACGCGTGCGTATGTCAGAAGTGTCGGCAGTGTCCACCGGTGCCTGTCCAGTGTCCACTGTTGTCTGAAAACGGCACTTTTCTGACCTCTGACCTCACTGGACGGTCCGCCACACTTTTTTTTACACCGTTGTCTGAAAACTGCACTTTTCTGAACTCTGACCTCACTGGACGGTCCGCCACACTTTTTTTTACACCTCTCGGGCTTATCCGAGAGTGTGGCGTTGTAGGGGAGGTGTCCCCGCACGCGTGCGTATGTCAGAAGTGTCGGCAGTGTCCGCCGGCGCCGGTCCAGTGTCCACCGTTGTCTGAAAACTGCACTTTTCTGACCTCTGACCTCACTGGACGGTCCGCCACACTTTTTTTTACACCTCTCGGGCTTATCCGAGAGTGTGGCGTTGTAGGGGAGGTGTCCCCGCACACGCGCGTATGTCAGAAGTGTCGGCAGTGTCCGCCGGCGCCGGTCCAGTGTCCACCGTTGTCTGAAAACTGCACTTTTCTGACCTCTGACCTCACTGGACGGTCCGCCACACTTTTTTTTACATCTCTCGGGCTTATCCGAGAGTGTGGCGTTGTAGGGGAGGTGTCCCCGCACGCGTGCGTATGTCAGAAGTGTCGGCAGTGTCCGCCGGCGCCGGTCCAGTGTCCACCGTTGTCTGAAAACTGCACTTTTCTGACCTCTGACCTCACTGGACGGTCCGCCACACTTTTCTTTACACCTCTCGGGCTTATCCGAGAGTGTGGCGTTGTAGGGGAGGTGTCCCCGCACGCGTGCGTATGTCATAAGTGTCGGCAGTGTCCGCCGGCGCCGGTCCAGTGTCCACCGTTGTCTGAAAACTGCACTTTTCTGACCTCTGACCTCACTGGACGGTCCGCCACACTTTTCTTTACACCTCTCGGGCTTATCCGAGAGTGTGGCGTTGTAAGGGAGATGTCCCCGCACGCGTGCGTATGTCAGAAGTGTCGGCAGTGTCCACCGGTGCCTGTCCAGTGTCCACTGTTGTCTGAAAACGGCACTTTTCTGACCTCTGACCTCACTGGACGGTCCGCCACACTTTTCTTTACACCTCTCGGGCTTATCCGAGAGTCTGGCGTTGTAGGGGAGGTGTCCCTCGCATGCGTGCGTATGTCAGAAGTGTCGGCAGTGTCCGCCGGCGCCGGTCCAGTGTCCACCGTTGTCTGAAAACTGCACTTTTCTGACCTCTGACCTCACTGGACGGTCCGCCACACTTTTCTTTACACCTCTCGGGCTTATCCGAGAGTGTGGCGTTGTAGGGGAGGTGTCCCCACACGCGTGCGTATGTCAGAAGTGTCGGCAGTGTCCACCGGTGCCTGTCCAGTGTCCACTGTTGTCTGAAAACGGCACTTTTCTGACCTCTGACCTCACTGGACGGTCCGCCACACTTTTCTTTACACCTCTCGGGCTTATCCGAGAGTGTGGCGTTGTAAGGGAGATGTCCCCGCACGCGTGCGTATGTCAGAAGTGTCGGCAGTGTCCACCGGTGCCTGTCCAGTGTCCACTGTTGTCTGAAAACGGCACTTTTCTGACCTCTGACCTCACTGGACGGTCCGCCACACTTTTCTTTACACCTCTCGGGCTTATCCGAGAGTCTGGCGTTGTAGGGGAGGTGTCCCTCGCATGCGTGCGTATGTCAGAAGTGTCGGCAGTGTCCGCCGGCGCCGGTCCAGTGTCCACCGTTGTCTGAAAACTGCACTTTTCTGACCTCTGACCTCACTGGACGGTCCGCCACACTTTTCTTTACACCTCTCGGGCTTATCCGAGAGTGTGGCGTTGTAGGGGAGGTGTCCCCACACGCGTGCGTATGTCAGAAGTGTCGGCAGTGTCCACCGGTGCCTGTCCAGTGTCCACTGTTGTCTGAAAACGGCACTTTTCTGACCTCTGACCTCACTGGACGGTCCGCCACACTTTTCTTTACACCTCTCGGGCTTATCCGAGAGTGTGGCGTTGTAGGGGAGGTGTCCCCGCACGTGTGCGTATGTCAGAAGTGTCGGCAGTGTCCACCGGTGCCTGTCCAGTGTCCACTGTTGTCTGAAAACGGCACTTTTCTGACCTCTGACCTCACTGGACGGTCCGCCACACTTTTCTTTACACCTCTCGGGCTTATCCGAGAGTGTGGCGTTGTAGGGGAGGTGTCCCCGCACGCGTGCGTATGTCAGAAGTGTCGGCAGTGTCCGCCGGCGCCGGTCCAGTGTCCACCGTTGTCTGAAAACTGCACTTTTCTGACCTCTGACCTCACTGGACGGTCCGCCACACTTTTCTTTACACCTCTCGGGCTTATCCGAGAGTGTGGCGTTGTAGGGGAGGTGTCCCCAAACGCGTGCGTATGTCAGAAGTGTCGGCAGTGTCCACCGGTGCCTGTCCAGTGTCCACTGTTGTCTGAAAACGGCACTTTTCTGACCTCTGACCTCACTGGACGGTCCGCCACACTTTTTTTTACACCTCTCGGGCTTATCCGAGATTGTGGCGTTGTAGGGGAGGTGTCCCCGCACGCGTGCGTATGTCAGAAGTGTCGGCAGTGTCCGCCGCCGCCGGTCCAGTGTCCACCGTTGTCTGAAAACTGCACTTTTCTGACCTCTGACCTCACTGGACGGTCCGCCAAACTTTTTTTTACATCTCTCGGGCTTATCCGAGAGTGTGGCGTTGTAGGGGAGGTGTCCCCGCACGCGTGCGTATGTCAGAAGTGTCGGCAGTGTCCGCCGGCGCCGGTCCAGTGTCCACCGTTGTCTGAAAACGGCACTTTTCTGACCTCTGACCTCACTGGACGGTCCGCCACACTTTTTTT
>NC_137625.1:34594189-34729189 GCF_963280865.1 Gymnoscopelus braueri | reverse complement strand
GTTAGTTATGTACAACGTTCAACAACGTTTTTTTTTTATTTTATGTCTGACATCACCAACCATCTTACATCTGTGATGACTAATGACGGCCCGGGGTTGGATGCAGCGTTCTGCAGAAACCAAAGTGCAAGAGCCAATCAGCAGCTGTCAATCACAGGGCCCTGAGCGCGGACACTGATTGGCTCTTCCACTTTTTGGTTTCTGTCAAACGCCCACCCAGTGCTTGGGGCCAGACCGGTCGGTCTGCAGAAGACACATGATAATATCAATTAACGTGACCGGGGACGGTTTACCAGGCTAGACGGTTCCCGGATCCACCAGCTAATGCCACATTTATGCCCCACCATACAACGGCGTCGTGCACAGCAAAATAGCAGATCTACAAACTCAAAATGCGTCTTATCCTCGTGTTTTCACCGTCGTAGACGGTGTAAAGAATCGGGCTTAACTCTTTCTCTTATTAGCATTAAGAGAGTGGCTGTCTGTGTGTGTGTGTTGGGGCGGGGGGGGGGGGGGGGGTGTTTCATAACGGGGCATAATATTGGCTGTCCTGGTACAAAGCTGGTCTCGGCGGTGTGCCGGTGATACCTGCGGCTGATTTGATTAAAGCCACTGATCCCCCCCCCCCCCCCCTCCTCTAAGGCTGTTCATTACACAGAGCAACCAAAGGGGCCGATGACAGCACCACTTAGCATACATTACTGGCAGGTAGCTGGGGACTGGGCTTCATAATAAGAGGGAAGGTATGCGGAAAGAGAGAGAGAGAGAGAGAGAGAGAGAGAGAGGGATATGAGGGGTGGTCGATTAACATCACATATATTCTCATGTCATAAAGCACTGGCATATAGGGTCTAAACAGAAGCATGACATGTATTGCTGGTATGAAGGATTGTACGGTTAATTCAAAAGGCATTTCTGTTCTTTTGCATTTACATAAATCTATAGGGGTAATATAAAAAAAATGTTTTGCCAATCAGGATGGAATATGAAAAATGGGACAGATCCGTCTTGATCTACATGACTTAATGCGTACCGATTTGCGTGAGTAAAATAACAAAAATGTTTGCAAAAATCGGCCTACTGGTGGCACTATAAAGTAACCTGACTCCGCCAGCTGGAAGAAGCTTGCTTCACACATTTGTTTCGCATTCCTACTTCCATCTGGGACCTCGGTAGCAAAACCGCTGCAAGACGGCGGTCCGTCTTTTTTCAAGCTACTTGGCAGGTGATCGGATGGGATCATATTGATGTGTCTACATGACGTATAGTCTCAGCCACGCCTTTGGCCTGGCGGAGACGATGATATGAACCCTATTCAGCAAATGACAGCGTAAATGGTCACGTTTAACATCAAATCCAACATCTCTCTAAGCAACCTCACGTTGTGTAAGTAACATACATTTATGGTCATATTTGCATTATAATACTATAATATACCAATGCCAGAAAGCAGATACAGTACTACAGCAGAGACAATTTCCGACTACCTCTTATGTTTGAGATGTTCGGGTGCAGATACAACTTGTATCACAGAGAGATTGAACCCACGGTCAAGGCAGTTAACGTCATTCTTCATCTTTACTTACAGTTTGCCCTTAAGGCTCCGTAGACCTCTATGTTGATGAAATGTCAACTGTAATTTTAAACTCGGACCATGTTTAAAATATGGGCCTTTTCCCACAGATTAATAAAGAAGCAGCCCCCAAAATGTAATTTTCTCCACCGCAAAGCAAATGAAAACACAACAACCCGCCATTATGAATCCGCTCTCCTCCTCCGAATGAATCCGCTGAAAACGGCACTTAATTTTTCACAAAAAAGAGCTGGATGTGTCGGCCCTTTTTTAAATTGAAAATATCATAATGAAAGATTTTTACTGCGAAGGACATGGGGTGCGCACAGTCACGCAGCCACACACACACACACACACACACACACACACACACACACACACACACACACACACACACACACACACACACACACACACACACACACACACACACACACACACACACACACACACAACCCACGCTCATGCATCCAGAGACGGGCGGTTGCACCCTGCATCCTGTTAAGAAATAAGAGATTTAAATGGATGTGTCAGCGGGGCCAAAGATGGATAGGTCTCACTTAATGTGTTTTTTCTCACTCGGCTAAGGAATTAACTCCTCCTCTCAAACGCCAGCTCACCCGGGATCGCCGGAGTAATGAACCCTAAACGGAAAGCGCTGAGCATGTTTATCTTTTCCTTTTTTTGGCCCTTTTCTGCTGCCAGTGCCAGGAGCCCAAATTCCTTGACTTGGACCCCATGGAGGAACTCCCGAGCTCAAACAAATTTCACAAACATCTCCTGTTTACCTCAAGGGCTTTGGAGTGCAGTGACAGGTGTGTTTGTGTGTGTGTGGGGGGGTGTGGGTGTGTATGTGCGTGTGCGTGTGCGTGTGCGTGTGCGTGTGCGTGTGCGTGTGCGTGTGCGTGCGTGCAGGGGCCTATACAAACACTTTGCTTGCCTCACATAAAACCAGAGTTGGACAGTAACGAAGTAGACTACTTCACATTTACTTGAGTACTGAACTTTCGTGTTGTACTTTTGACTACATTTCTAGGAAGGGATCCCCCGGACCCAAACGTACAAAAAACATCATCGATTCACCACTAAGATAGCAGATCTATACGCTCACAGCCAGTGGTGTAAAGTAAAGTACATTTATTCAAGTACTGTAATTAAGTACAATTTTGAGGTATTTGTACTTTACTTGAGTCTTTCCAATTTCCATTACTTTTACTTCTACTCCACTACATCTCGGATCCAAATATTGTACTTTTACTCCACTACAATTATTTGAAAAATGTAGTTACTAGTTACTTACTTTGTAGATTTAGATTATTATTACAAAACAGTAACCACTTAAGGCCATTTTAAAATAGCCGATCTACAAGCTCACAACACGTTGCATCGCTTGTAGATTGGCTATTTTCAAAAGATTTGTATGCATTATATATTTTATACAATTTGACTGAGCAACTTTCACTTGTTGTTGTCGAGAAATATTTAAGTAGGTTGAGTACACACGTCAAACCGGACCTCACTATGGAAGACGACCATGAATGCCTGGGTTATAACATCCATAAATCCCTCAGTCTCTCTCTCTCTCTCTCTCTCTCTCTCTCTTACACCCATCACCCATTTATGGACACTTCAGATTCATATTGATGTTTATTAGTCTCAGCACTAGCTAACCCGCCATTAAAGATGCGTACTGTGCCCATTGAATATTTGTTTCCCTACTAATAAGATAACTATCCATCAATCTTTGTCAGATAATCGAGAGGCGGGCTAATGAGTGTCTTCTACAGGTAACCATAAATAATGCAACACCTTATTGGGGGGGGGGGGGGTTAACTCGATAATAGTGCCTGCATGCTGGGTAACCGTAGCCATTGATCCGCTGCTGTGAGATTCTCTTCTCAGCATGTCTTTCCCATGTGTGTCTAAAACGTTTGGCTCAGTTCAGTCCCGCTTGACTAACTCCACCAGTGAATGAAGTAGGAGTACAGTGTGTGTGTGTTTTTTTGTATCTCTGTGTGATGCTTCATTTAACAGCACACTGCTGCTAACACAGAAAACCGTCCAAAGCTCTTGTATTAGTTTATAGTGAGGATTGGTGTTATACGCGGTACTCTTGTATTAGTTCATAGTGAGGATTGAATCATATTTGAACTTGTAATTGTATAGGACGCATTGCATTATAGGAGTTGAGGCATTTTACTTTTTGTTTGACTCGGTTCCACAGATTGTGAAAATAGCCAATCTACAAGATCAATGCGAGGCATTGTGACTATTTTCAAAATGTTTGCCTCTTTCTTCGGCCATATTTGACAATATGGCCAATGTTTGACACATTTTTTTAATTTTTAATTTTAGAGGTATTAAACAGGTTTTAAAAGTCTGTGTCACTTTAGAAATGTACAGATACCCTGTATACACTTATAATGTATGTTGGTGTGTTTACTGTTGAGTGAGAAAACAATCTACGGACTCCCCAAAATCATTTGGAACCATTGTTCTATACTACTGAAGATCTTGTAGTATTTTCCTATACGATACTTTTACTTAAGTAAAACATGTGAGTACTTTTTCCACCTCTGATACTTTCTATTGCTTGTAGATGAAACATCACATCATAAAGCACCAGCCACCCTCTGCCTTGGGAACATACAACAGTACAAAAGTACTGGCATCAAAATGTACTTAAAGTACCAAAAGTAGAAAGTACTCATCATGCAGAATGTCCCATTTCACAATTTTTCAAATGTAATAAAACTAGAGGTCGGCGGCCGGCTCGCTAGCCGCGCACGGGGCTCTAGCGAGGGCTCGCTTATTTTGGGGTACCAAAATCGTGGGATAAAAATTTCCCCCAAAAAAATAAAATAAAAAAATATATATATAAAAAAAATACATGAGGGACCCCCTGGGGGTCCACGGACCCCCTGTGAGTCTTGGGACCCCCGCGAAACATTGCGGCTGTTTTTTTTTTTTCATGAAGGTGGTTGCTTATTTCTGGCGCACATCTGGCAACACTGACCTGTCCGCTTGTCACTCTGCCCCCAACGTGGCAACCCAGACTGCCGAGCGGCTGCGTTGAGACACTGGCGTGTTTTAATGTTTTGTGTGGGATGTGCATGACATATTAGCGTGAGTGTGGTGTGATAGAGAGACATGAGCAAAGTGAAAGCAACGGCGGGGGTTGAAGTGAAGTGGTCGCGTCGCGTGTGTTGTTGTTGTGGGGAGATTTCAATAGGGACTGCGTGGTGTTGCTTTCGGTTTGGCTCGGCGGTGGTCGGTGGCGGTGCTCACGCTAAAGGGAACAAAATGGTGTACCCGTAATGTTGTCCGGCTCGCGGTGTTTCGGTTGCGCTCGGCGGTGGTCGGTGCTGCCTGACGCTAAGGAACAACATGGTCGACCCGTAATGTTGTGAGTTTGTGCTGGCCGCAATTAATTATGCTCCGAGGAGGAAAATGTGTGGTGAGCAATGAAAAGTAGCCTACGCCACCCGTAAATTAATTGCGCGCGTTGTGGCTTGTGTTGTTAGTGACATGTGATATGTTGTTGTTGTGTTTAGTGCGAAACAATGAGATGGGAAACTGATGGCTTTTCATCTCTCCAATGTAATATAGGATGTACACAAATCTTTTGAAAATAGCCGATCTACAAGCTCACAATGCGTCGCATCGTGCCGCATTGTAAGCTTGTAGATCGGCTATTTTCAAATAGCCAAAATGTATAGGGCTGAAGTGGGTAATGTATGTTTTGTAATAATAATCCAATCCAAAGTAACTAGTAACTAATGTTTTCATTACATTACAGTCATTTAGCAGACGCTTTTATCCAAAGCGACTTACAATAAGTGCTTTCAACATAGGTAGGGAACAAAACTACTAATCACCAGAAGTCTTAAGTGCATTCTCTTCTAAAACAATCAACTAAAAGTAGCTTTCCACCAAACAGACTACTTCAGAGTACAACAGACTGGTAGTTGGTTGGCAAAAGTTGACATTTAGTTCAGAAAAAGCAGTCGACCGATGCACACATTGTTGTGCTAATGCCTTTGAGCTGGCACAACTGAACCGCAGGATTTTGCCAGTGTTGCCAGGTCTGATTATTATAAGCGACTTTGGGCTTGTTTTCCTGTAAAGTCGCTTGTAAATATTGCAATTCAGTTGCTGGTTGCTTTTGTTTTGGCTTGTTTCTGAAGTGTAGTTGCTAATTTGGACTTGCTTTCAAGATTATTTTTGAAAATAGCTGATTTAATAGGGCTCAAGTGGTGAAACTGGTCGCTTCTTTTGGGCTTGTTTTCATAGACCTCGTCGACTCCAGTAAAAAACAAATACCTTAAAATTGTACTTAAGCACAGTACTTGAGTACATGTATTTAGTTACTTTACACCACTGATCATAAAGCCTTTGGGAACATGGGCCTAGTGCCACCGTTAATCCCACAGGTTGATGGCCAGGCTCCCTGCCTCCTCGCCTCTGTTTGATTATAATCCAGCAGATCACACAGAACTGATTGGTTTGTGCAGCATTTGGCCACATTAAGCCCTCCTTTTCTCCTCCTGTCAGACATGTAGGATTGTTATGGATTTGTCGCCTGAACTGCTGTGATGTGGACAAAATGAACATCATGCGGGTCTCGCAAGAGTTCTATTCTAGACATCTCGTTGCTGTCGGGGCAGAAACCTCTTATCTCCAAACTTTTTTTGTGTTTTTTTTCGTAAATTGACGCCCTACTCGATCATACTGCAGCGTCACACAAAAACATCAAAAGTAGCAGATCCACAAAGCTCGACACGTGGCGCAAAGCGATGCGTTTCGAGCTTGTAGATCTGCTACTTCTGCTATTTTTAAAATTCTAATCCTGAACATAAACCGTTTTGGACATACCTGTATGAGGTGTCCAATCCGACAGAGACGATTTGCACTGGGGATAAACCATACTGTTATTGTTTATTTTTTTTCAAGACAAAGCTCTTAACCCCCGCATCCTTATTCTAGGGGGGGGGGGGGGGGCGAACATTTGGCACAAATAGCAGACCTACAAGCTCACAACGCGTCTCGCTGAGATGATATTTAGTGTAGAGTAGGGTAGGATTCTTCAACGTTTTTCAGGCCAAGGACCCCTTTAGCTGAGAGAGAGATGAAGCCCCCCCGCCACTACATATCGGGGCAGTGGCTCAGGGGTAGAGTGGTCGGTAGAGCGGCCGGATGGAAGCCGTGAGGTTTCCAGTTCGAGTGACGCTGAACCCCTAATTGCTCCGCATGAGCAGGTTGGTGCCTTGCATGGTTTCCTCCGTCATCAGTGTGTGAATGTGTGTGTGAATGGGTGAATGTAATGCACAATCTATGTAAATCGCTTTGGATAAAAGCGCTATATAAAAATGCAACTTTTACCATTTATATTGTATACAATCGTGTTGCAGATTCAACTTTTTAGATAGCTTTAAACAGGAAGGGGGCCTAGTGTACGGCCCTGGGGATTCCGGTAAACTATAAGTATAGAGTTCTAAGTGGTTGAGGATATACTTTACTGTAAATAAAAGTCATGTGTTTGTAACTGAAGGTATTGAACTTATCTTTTTCTTTCTTTTATTAAATCGGATACGTAGTCACAAAGAACACTTTGCTTTAACTTTACATCTAATGTAATTGTAATGTAAATGTAATTAATCTCAGTTTGGGATGAAGCATAATACATAAACAAATATAGTCAATGCAATTGATGTGCAGTATTAATTATGTATTAATACATAGCGTACTACTACTAATGCAGTTATGCAAGTCTTGTTATGCTTAACAATTGAATTTTAATCTCTCTCTCTCTCTTTAAAGCAATCCAATCAAAAGAAATATTTTTTTCATTATGTCAAGCCACGGGAGATCTGCATAATAATAAAGTATATATTTGAGCTGTTAATACCGCATTCCCCGATACGCTCTCAAAATCCTTTAGCCACAGCTTTTTATTATCGTGTCTGTCGGGTGGGAAAACTCATATATCCAAAACTGTTACTTTTCAGGATTCAAATTAGAAAAAACAGTGGTGGAAGTACTATTTTTTTTTTACTTAAGTAAAAGTATCAATTACTGCAATGTAGAAATACTCTTTTACAAGTAGAAGTCCCATATTCAAAATGTACTTGAGTAAAAGTACAAAAGTATCATCATCAAAATATACATACTTAAAGTACCAAAAGTAAAAGTTCTCATTGTGCAGAATGTCCCATTTCCCAAGTTCAAAATGTATAAAGATTGTGACGCATTGTGAGCTTGTAGATCTGCTATTTTTAAATAGCAAAATATATATATAGGGCTGAAGTGGTTAGTGCATGTTTTGTAATAATAATCCAAATCTACAAAGTAACTAGTAGCCTAACTAAAGTTTTCAAATAACTGTAGTGAAAGTACAATATTTGCCTCTAAAATGTAGTGGAGTAGAAGTAAAAGTATTGCAAATTGGAAATACTCAAGTAAAGTAAAAATACCTAAAAAATGTACTTAGGTACAGTACTTGAGTAAATGAGTTACTTTCCACCACTGCAGACCTACAAGCTCAGAACGCGTCGCTTTGCGTTTTGATCTTGTAGATCTGCTACATTTGATGCTTTTGTGTGACACTGTAGCATGATCAAGTAGGGCGTTACATTTACGAAAAAAACAAAAAAAAAATGATTATGGAGATAAGAGATTTCTGCCCGACAGTAACGTTATTTTTCCTGGTGTTTTTTCCTAAAAGCCAAATGTTATTCCAACACAGTCACAATGGATCAATGATCCAGTAGGTTTTAGCACCAAAACATTAGCTCAGACGTCTGTTTGGTGTGAGAGCTGTCAGACACAGTGATGGAAGAAGTACTCGCATGTTTTACTTAAGTAAAAGTATCAATACACTATTATAGAAATTGTCTGTTACAAGTACAAGTTCTGTATTTATTATTACATTCACTTGAGTAAAAGTACAAACGTATTGGCAATCAAAATACACTTAAAGTACCAAAAGCAAAAGTATAATGCATTATGCAGAAAGTCCCATTTTCAAAGGTTTTCAAATGTATAAAATGTATACAAATCCTTTGAAAATAGCAGATCTGCAAGCTCACAGATTGGCTATTTTCAAATTGCCAAAGTATATAGGGGAGAACGGGGTAAGATGAACCTCTGGGTAAGTTGAACCACCCCCTGTATCTTTAAAACTATACACATGAGTTGTCATGTGACCTTAAAATCAGGACACACCCATCATTTCCACCTGGCTGTGAAGTTGAGAGACACATGGGCAAAGTGATAAGCATATTTCTACACAAAAAAGTGTTTTTTGCTGGTCAAAGTAAATTTTTTACTTTTCTGGTATAATGATTTTTATTTTAAAGCAAATGTACCCAGGTTGAAACTTATATATCATGCATGTTGGTGATATTCCAATGTATAAAACCATGTGAATCATTTAGCTAAAGATTAGCCTGAAGCATTAAGCTAGCCAGGTTAGGTCAAAATGGTGGCCATGGGGCAAGATGAACCAAATGCCTTGGGGTAAATTGAACCAATTATCCTAATATGAATCACCATTCATATTTTTCATTATGACTATTCTTCTCAAATTATGCTGTATGACCTTTCATTTGGATGAATACACTCATTTAAGAGAAGTTTTCAATATTGTATTAACAATTGCAAATATTAAAAGGTTCTGAATAACACACATTATTTAATTGGTTTTATATTCTTTAAATACCATTAAGAAAATAAATAAGACTATTTGCAAAAGGGAAATGTGTTATTAAATTATTGTTGATACGTGAATACATTATTTGTTCAAGTTTAAACTTGAAAATGCAAAATATCATATGGGTAAATTTACCCCTTGACTAGGATCAACTTACCCCTTACCTGGGGCAAGTTGAACCACATGACCACTTTTTTTTGAGAACCCATATTTTTACAACCATTTGTCATATGCACACTCATTATTTCAATTGATAGAAGACATCTTGAAGTTTTAGTAGATGTTTAGATTTTACTTCCATCTCATTTTTCCTTGCCTAGAGGTCAACATAAGTAAAAAGTGGTTCATCTTACCCCGTTCTCTCCTAGTGGAGTGGTTTTGTAAGAATGATAAAAATCTACAAAATTGTTCAAATAATTGCTGTAGTGGAGTAAAAGTAAAAGTATTGGCTATTGGAAATACTCCAGTATAGTAAAAAATACTTAAGTCAGTTAATTATTCTTAAGTATACAGTACTTGAGTACATGTACTTAGTTACTTTACGCCACTGGTTATCACCAAATATTAGTTCAGACGTGTGTTTTGGTGTGAGAGCTGTCAGACACACAGGTGCTTTAGCAGTAACACCTCCCAGCAGAGTAGACATCAACAGAAACATTTAACTTGGCAAAGCTGAAAACTTTCATCCTTCACACTCCTAACAGGATAAACTGCATTGTTGTAATTGGCACTCCAGTGGGGCCTGCTTTTAAGTACACAGTTACACAGTTACACACACACACACACACACACACACACACACACACACACACACACACACACACACACACACACACACACACACACACACACACACACACACACACACACACACACACACACACACACACACACACACACACACACACACACACACACACGTTTGTATTTCTACACTTGTGAGGACATCATAACATTTTATGACGTCAATTTTATGGGTGTAATTCTTTACAATTATTTGGCATTTTTAACCATAAGCCTAAACACCAGATCGACAAGCTGACAACACGCCTTAACGTGACACTTTATCAGCTTTTAGATCAGCTATTTTTTGCTATTTTTTTGTGCACGACACAAAACCTAACCTTTAAAAGTCTAATCCTAAAACCCATAACTCCAACCAGAATATTGTAATTTTTTATCCCTAAATATCTTTGTTCAACCATAAAACAACAATTTATTCTTGAGAACCTATAGGAAAATGCTGAGCCTCACTATAGTCTATTTCCTCATATTCTACTATACTTGTGGGGGACATTTGGTCCTCACAAGTAGTCATAGTCACAGTCATAGTACACACACACACACGCGCGAGCGCGCGCGCACACACACACACACACACACACACACACACACACACACACACACACACACACACACACACACACACACACACACACACACACACACACACACACACACACACACACACACACACACACACACACACACACACACACACACACACACACACATGCGCGCACACACACACACACACGCACACAAACACACACGAGGGAAAGAGCAACCCTCCCTGACCTTGCATCTTAATAGAACACACTAGCTAGTAGTAAATAACAAGGAGAGCTCTGTCCTTTTATCTTCTCTTTATGGAGTTTGTGCGGCTGGCAGTCCCACACTGGTGTTGTTCTAATCAGGGCAGAGCATCATATTGAGGACAGTATCTATTCTGCCCATGTATGTATTATTATTTTGTGTCCGTGGGCATGTCAAACGCCCGGGGGGGGGCAGAGAGCAGTGTTGCCATGTGTGCTTATTATAAGCGACTTTAGGCTTGTTTTTCTGTATAGTCGCTTGTAAATATTGGCACTGCAGTTTTTGGGATGCAGGTTTTTTGGGGGCTTGTTTCTAAAGTGTAGAGCTGCTTATTTGGGCCTTGCTTCCTAAATGTTGTTTAAACACGGTGGTTCTCAAACATTTTCATGTCAAGGACCCCCCTGAATTTATAATTGTCCAAGTATCCCCATCTTGAAAATATTTTGTGCCAGGGACCCCCGTACCAGATTTGTGCTGTTAAAAAGGTGAAATAGCAGATCTACAAGCTCTACAAGCTCACAATGCGTCGCCTCGTGACGCGTTGTGAGCTTGTAGATCGGCTATTTTCAAATAGCCGACGTGGATCGGCTTGTTGTGTATATAGGTTTAAACTTTAAAGTGTTAGTCGCTTGTTTTCATAGACCTGGTTGCTTTTTTCTCTCGCAGAATCTGGCAACACAGGCCCCAGAGAGCGAGGGGATAGGAAACAAAACAACAAATGAAGTCGGGTGTTTTGTTTGTTATGACTTCCTCTCTCTCTCTATCTGGCATCTGTTGACACCTCTTTGCACCAGCCCAGCGCTTTATTAAAACCCACAAGACTATATGACATTGTAAAAGAGGCCACTGCACCTCCTATACTGTACCGGCTGTAAGGATGTATATAATTCAAGTAAACAAAAGGAAAAGGGAAAAGTCATGGATGTCCTTTGGCCCGAAAGATATAAAGGAACAATTGCAATTTGTACAGGTGAACTTTGCACCACAGGAAAAGGCCTTTTTTTGTGGTTTACTGCTTAGCCATGGCCACAGGCTATAAACCGCAGTTGCCCAGTTGTGTAACCCCCCCCCCCACACACACACACACACACACACACACACACACACACACACACACACACACACACACACACACACACACACACACACACACACACACACACACACACACACACACACACACACACACACGCATCTTGCTTCACCTTGTCAGAAAGCCCCAGCAGTCACACAAAAGGGTTGGTTGAGATTACTGCGCTATACGCTACATCAACAAACCACTTACCCCAGGGCAGGTTTTTGATTGGTTAGAAGCACCCCCCACCCCCATATTCACGAATGGGAGCCCACAGCAACGATGTAGCCGCTTCATAATACATATTTATACCTGAAAACGTTTATGTTTATGCATTTATGCCTTTTCATTCATGTCGTCTTATATCTTATCTTTCTCACCCCTGGTTGTGTTTCTCATTTACAGTACATGGGCAGATTTTCTTTTAGTGTGCTGTTATTGTGATCATAACCACGCACACACACGCACGCACATACTGTACACACGCACATAACTAAGCACGCACGCACGCGCGCACACACACACACACACACACACACACACACACACACACACACACCACACACCACACACCACACACCACACACCACACACCACACACACACACACACACACACACACATCCCTGCTCACCTTTGGAGAAAAGCTCTGGGGAATTACGGATGAAATGAGGTAGTGAGGTTTGAGGACGGCAGAAGCCTTAGTAGAAGTTTCATCAAAGTTTCTTTGTTGTTTACATTTATTTCTATAGGTTAGTGTCATAGTGCAATGATGCTAACATTAGCTAGGTAAGGCTGGGTGTTTCAGTGCCATACCTTTCATGCAGTGGTGGAAAAGTTGTAGAGATGTAGTGGAGTAGAAGTAAAAGTACTGACAATTGGAAATACTCCAGTAAAGTCAAAATACTTCCACATTGTACTTAAGTACAGAACTTGAGTAAATATACTTAGCTACTTTACACCATCACTGCTGATAACTTAGGAATTTATGCAAATCTACAATAATGAGCCCAAGTTATCTTTCGGAACCAGAACCTTGGCAAAATATAATTAATACATGTGAGAGTTATAAAAAGGTATGTTTCAAAAGAAGACACAACACGACTTTTCAAAGAAGGGGTTATATTACAATTAACTTTGCATAAAACAGTATAGACGGGAGGCAGTTTACAAACAGAGATCAAAAACGATCTTTAGTCTGAAATGAAAATGTCGCTACTGGCTGCAGTAAGGCAGATCTCATTATATTAAAGGGGTTGTTTAGTTGAACTGTTATCACAAGGAGCATGTTGACGTCTGGTGACTTCAGGACCCACCGAGGCCCATGCAGGCAAAAGTGTCTTCTGACCCATATCTCCTATGGGTCGTGACAAAAGTCAATCTTGATAGCAGGCTTCAGGAATGGCAACAATACAGTTCTCATAGTTGGTTAGCCAAAACTCCAGGTGCCAGCGACACCATGGCCAGACGAATCCACAACATTTCTCTGCAGTATACAGTTCATGGACACACTGTGCTTGTGTGTGTCAAATGGGGTTGGCCTTCTCTGTATCTACGTGACGGTTAAACACCATACAATATGTATGTCCTATACAATAAAATCATTAACAAACAGACAAGAAAATATTTCCATCAACTGCTTTCATGCCTTTGCTTCACGTTGATGATAGACTGTGTGTGGGTGTAGGCCTAGTGTATCTCTGTCGGGTCCAAAACTGTTAATCTTTAGGATTCAAATCCAGAAACTTGAGCTTGTCGATCTGCAACTTTTCATGCTTTTGTCTGACGCTGCATTATGATCAGCGTTAATTTACTAACAAACAAAAAAGTTTAAATATGTAGATAAGAGGTTTCTGCCCTACAGCAACTTTATGATATCTCATCTTCTTGAACCCTTCGGCCACAAACCATCTCATCCCTGGTCCTGTCATTTACAAGTTAATGACCGTGTGTGTGTGTGTGTGTGTGTGTGTGTGTGTGTGTGTGTGTGTGTGTGTGTGTGTGTGTGTGTGTGTGTGTGTGTGTGTGTGTGTGTGTGTGTGTGTGTGTGTGTTTGTGTGCGCGCTGAGGGGGGGGGGGGGGCTCATCAGCCTGTGTGACACAGAGCCACAAGAAAAGATCAAAGCGCAGGATAAACCATCATTTCATCTTGAATAAAGTCGCATAAAAAAAACCAAAACCAGGGTCCTTACAGGCCCTTTGTGAATGAATCGCAGCCCTGCGCCGATAAGACCCTGCAATTTCCTATTGGTCCGCCCCGCCGCCTGCCTTTCGAAATGATTGGCCTCTCTCCGGGTGTAATTTGATTGCTAATTGGCCGCATTTTGGGAAGGGAGGTGTAATAATAAAGTGTGTAATTATTGGTCAAGTTGGAACATGGACCGATAATTCATCCTCGCAGCGGCTTCCTAGAGAAGCTCAGAGGGACAGGGCGTGAAGAGTGATTTAGTCGCTTTTTTTGACTGACACCGAGTCCCACAATGCGGGCGAACACAAAACTGTGATGACAATGGAAGTCTTTGCAGATACAATTGCTCGCCTGCCATTATGCAGCATGGAGCCTCTCGCTCCTTTCTTTTGTAGAGAAGAAACCCAAATTGCTGTGCTATTATCTAACTGTTCGCTCTGCTCCTCATCATCTCTGTCTGAGACGGAGATAAGCACCGAGGGAAGGAATAGTGGGCTGTTGTGTTGTCTTTTAGAGAGAGAGAGAGAGAGAGAGAGAGAGAGAGGGGGGGGGGGGTAGAGGAAGCGAGAGGGTGAGAGGAGGGGGAGAGGGATGGAGGGGACGGGTATTTCTTAGTGATCCTGCAAATGGTGAAAGGATTTTCTTTCCTGTGGGTTTTCTACAGTCTCTCTCTCTCTCTCTCTCTCTCTCTCTCTCTCTCTCTCTCTCTCTCTCTCTCTCTCTCTCTCTCTCTCTCTCTCTCTCTCTGCTTCGGACTTCCTCCTTGACCATCAGCCTCTCCAAATCCTCTATCTCTTTCCCTGTCCTCTTCTATCATTCCTTCACGTCATCATCTCTTCTCTCTCTCCCTCACATGAGAGAGAGAGAGAGAGAGAGAGAGAGAGAGAGAGAGAAAGAGAGAGAGAGAGAGAGAGAGAGAGAGAGAGAGAGAGGCAGGCAGTTGTCTGTCCTTTGCCTTGCAAGTTTCACCGTCTCTCCCTCTTCTTAATCTATAGCTCTTCCTTTGGTCTCCCTCTCTGTTTCCATTAACTCGGGGGGGTAAAGTACTCATTATGCAGAAGTAAAAGTACTCATTATGCAGAATGTCCCATTTCACAAGTTTCAAGTGGTTACTGTTTTGTAATAATAATCAAAATCTACAAAGTAACTAGTAACTCGTTTTCAAAATTGTAGTGGAGTAAAAGTACAATATTTGGATCCGAGATGTAGTGGAGTAGAAGTAAAAGTATTGGAAATTGGAAATATAATACTCAAGTAAAAAATACCTCAAAATTGTACTTAAGTACAGTACTTGAGTAAATGTACTTAGTTACTTTACACCACTGCCCTACCAACACTGCTGTCCATTATTCTCTCATTTTCCATGAATGTTGACTCATCACATATCTTCATCATCGTCGTCACCCCCGTCCGTCTTCTGTCAAATTTCGTCTTTGTATTTTCTTCCAGAGACAGATGGAGTGCAGAGTGTCTGTCCATGACGACACTGAGAGGACCATTTATCAGTCATCTCCCGTCTATATAGGGGCTTCAAAGTGAATCAGAGGCCCCCAATTTGACGGGAAGGATTGCATTATGGGTTCATCCAGAATTGGATTTAAAATGGAAAGCGGGGCCTTTTTCTTTTCTGTTTTTTTTACTAAGAAAATACATCACTGCTGATTGGACGATATGAAGAACGAGGCAGAAATAAGAGTGAAAAGCTAAATTTTACTGAGCTTGAAGAGAGAGTGATGGCGAGAACAACAAAGTAACGCAAACAAAGGAAAAATAAACAGAAAAGAATTGTGCACCCCCTGCCCTTTTCTCTTGTTCTCTCTAAACTCTCTCTCTCTCTCTCTCTCTCTCTTTCTCTCTCACTCTCTCACTCTCTCTCACACCAATGTTCAAGGTTGTGATTTATTGTTACATCTTGTGTACAGGTACATAAAAGTAAAACGTTATTGTTCGGAGCTAGAGCGGCCGCTTGGCAACCGGAAGGTTCCCAGTTCGATCCCGGGCTCCCCCAGAGTTTCGAAGTGTCCTTTAGCAAGTCGCTGAACCCCTAATTGCTCCCGATGAGCAGGTTGGTGCCTTGCATGCGGTTTCCTCCGGCATCGGTGTATGAATGTGTGTGTGAATAGGTGAATGTAATGCACAATCATTGTAAAGCGGCTTGGATAAAGGCACTATATAAATGCACCATTTACCATTGCGTTGTGAGCTTGTAGATCTGCTATTTTTGGAGATGTTTTTATTGATACATTTTTGCCTGCCTCTTTTTTCAGGATGAGAAACAATTTAGTGGTTTTAGTGACCGCACCTTTCAACAGAACAGAACATGCTAAACGTTGTGCTCAAAACTAATATTTAAATTGTGGTTAAAAAACGTGAAAATAGATAGTGAATGTAAAAAAAATGGACCATTTTAGTGGAGAAAATGTGCTTTATTCTCGACCTTTCTTTGTCCCAGCAACACTCTCTCGCAGGATCTAGCACCAGTAGGCATGTAACGATTTATCGTAACTCGATTAAAATAGTTTAATTTAAATCGATTTAATAAAAGATGAATCGCGATGCAGAAAATAGCCAGAAGAAAAATTTGGACAGGTGGAAAACTTTAGTTAAACTTGCAGAGTGACGTATTACTTTACCTGGGTTACATATTCTGATAGTTGTACTTGAATGTTGATATGTGAAAAAACCCAAAATACAGCTTGTAGTGACGCCGCTGATCAACATGCATTGAAAGGCTACAATAAAGATACCAAGAATTCAACAATGAATTCACTGTTATGCAACACGGAAGTAGCACGGACGTACACCATTATGTTCCAAGAGATAAGAGGGATAAGAGAAAACACAGTATTGTAAAAGAAAAAAAAACATTGTCCGGAAAATAATTTTGTGTTTAAAAAATCTTGAAAAATCGTATCGTGAACGTAGTATCGTGATTCAAATCGTATTGTGAGTTGAGTGAATCGTTACATGCCTAAGCACCAGTAAACAGAGGACGTTCACGAGATCTGCCCTCAGATGCCGTCGCCCACTATAGGAGACCATTTGTAGGATTCGTGCACCATTTCGCCTCTAGTGGCTCCAATTGGTATGGCGGATCTTCATAAATTAACCATCTTTTCCGTAAATTACCCCCACATGATGGAGGATTAGCTGGAGTCAGAGGTTGTGTTCGGCTGACAGACAGACAGAATAGATCCCTGTGCCACTCCCAGCACTGAGCCTCCCAGTCCTTGCATAATCAATCAGCCATTAATGGAGTAAGTGGCTGTGGAAGGATATTAAATGTTAATTGCTGTAAGGTATTGATCGTATGCATTGATCTCCCGGCATAATTGCAATCAGTGAAAACAAAGATACATTATATGAGACTACCAGTGGCCAGCACCACGCGCTGATGAATGGGTGAGATGTATGTTGTTCAACCGAGGAAGATTTTGTAAGAGAATGTCCAAACTTTTTCAGCATTGAGTTGCCAGGACGAACATTCTGGTGTTGGGTGCTAAATCAAACCACCACCCGTGCGTCCATCTGTCATGAGCCGTTTTCCCAATTCATTTTCTGTGCGTTGGCTTCTGTTAGAATCAGTGGTGTAAAGTAACTAAGTACATTTACTTAAGTACTGTACTTATAAGTACACATTTGAAGATTTTTTTTACTTTACTGGAGTATTTCCCATTTTCAATACTCTTACTTCTACTCCACTACATCTCAGAGGCAAATATTGTGCTTTTACTCCACTACAATTATTTGACAGCTTTAGTTACTAGTTACTTTGCAGATTTAGATTGTTATCACAAAACATACATTAACCACTTCAGCCCTATATACATTTCTGCCATTTGAAAATAGCCGAACTACAAGCTCACAATGCGTCACGATTGTGAGCATTTTGAATACCTTTTGATTGATTGAATATTTTATTAGGCAAAAAATGTAAAACAGCACAGTTACATTTAAAATACTTTGTCTAACAGGTCCGTTCATGAAAGTCCTTGCGGACTTGTTTCCAATGAGGGCCTTGGTATTCAATTCATAGACATATATAGTGGCACCACAGTTCGAATATCAATACAAAAAAAACTGCAAAAAAATAACACTATGTACAACAAAAAAATAAAAAAGGGGGAAAGAAAATGTACAAGAACAGGGGGGGGGGGGTCGGCTGTCTAATGGGAAAATGGTACTACCTCCTCTTTTGGCCTCCTGAAAGGTGAGTTTTTAAGGCTCTTTTAAATGAGCCTAGCGAACTGCATTTTTTGAGGGATGGGGATAGACTATTCCAATCCTGGGTGGCAGTGCTGTAGAAGGAGAATTTGCCCATGTTTCTTTTACTTGTAACATAGTATTTCTACACTGCAGTATTGATACTTTTACTTAAGTTAACAATGTGAGTACTTTTTCCACCACTGGTTAGAATGAGGGCAAGAATTCCATGATGTCTCTGCCTCTTGTCCCAGTCTGGACTGCATTCAGAGCAGCTCCTCTGCTGAACTCAATGCCAATCAAGAGCGTTCTTTAGAGTGGCTCTACCGCCAAAAGCCATTCTTATCAGTACACATTATTCCCAGGGTTAAAGCAAATCTAATAGAGCCCTGTAACGCTCTGGTTCTCAAAAAGTGGGTCCTCCTTGGACCCACAGGGGTCCTTGAGGGGGTTTCAGAGGGTCCCCAGTAAAATGAACAGTTAAAATACTTTTAAGCACTATTTTATTTTTAGGCTATTCGAAAATAGCACATCTGCAGTGATGCCACATGTTGTGAGCTGCTGTTGTGTTCTGCAAATCTGCAGTTTTCTTTTAAAAGAAAACAATAAATAAATCACAAATGTTGACAAATCCTCTCTTACGGGGGTCCATAACACAAGATATTTCTAGGTTGGGGTCGGCAGCCAAATCTCCATACATTTTGGGGCCCTTGACAAGAAAATGTTTGAGAACCACTGCTGCAACGGTCTGTGTAGAGGATAGATGACAGCCGAGTTCTAGATCAAAGCTGGTGTTCTTGCATGCTCCATCATTTCGATCCGTCAAAGATATCTAGTTAGTTAGTTACTTTATTCACACAATTGTATAAAACATTGGGTCCAAACAATAATCGAAAACCCATGAATATATATATTTTTAAAGGTACAATACATTACAATAAAATGTAAAATAGAAATACATGCTGTACACACAGCATAATAAGCAGCAAGTACATGAGGTTAAAGTATGTATGTGAGGTTAGACATGCAAAAAGATCTGATCTGAGCTGACATCTTTTAAACATTCTCTCATTGGTATTGTCAAATTAATCTGTGAAACCACTCCGAGGACCCCCCGGGGGTCCCCGGACCACACTTTGAGAACCACTAGCTGCTGTAGGTATAGGTTAGGCCTACAGCTCATCTGCTATAGAAGTGCTACCATTACAGAATTGTTCATCCTTAACATTTTCACAGCTAGAATGTGTAGGAATAGGCAGGGCTAGCATAATCAGGCCAACAAATAATAGAAAACAGATTTGATTAACCCATTAAAACCGGGCAAGCATCTGTGTCATTTTAGAGTTTAGCGTTGGTTATTCAATTTTTTTTTAAAGATAGGGTCAAATAAACTACTGAGAAACTAGCTGTGAACACATGATAACTTCCTCCACTGAGCTAGCTAGCTTTCTTGGTGCAGGGGGTTGTTGGACGGACTAGTCAGCCGTGGATGGTTTGATCCCAACTCGGGGCGTTGCACTGTCGGCCGTTAAGATACGTTCTCTCTTGTCGCACTGTCATTGTTTGGCGACAGGGTACGGTGTATTCTGGTTTGAGAAATGCCATCAGCTCACGGAAGCCCTTCCTATCATCTTGGCTGGCAAATCAGTGATCTTCTCTGCCGTGCCGGTCATCACAATGGCGAGGTTTCACGCTGAAGTCTGCCATTTTGCTTTGCTTGGGTGAAGGCTTTGGGTGTCTCGCTTTAATGTGATTTGCACTGTTTTATCGTCAATCTTGACAAAATCGTCCCACACGGCACTCCTACTGTATGTGAAGTAAACACAAATAGTCAGACAGACCGGACATGCATTATAGCGCAGCACAGACACACACACACACCGTTCCCTCTCCCATTTGGAAAACATTCGATTATTTTTTAACTGGCTATTTTGGAGTAACGTTTATAACGTTTTTGAACAAGCTATTGTTAGAATCGACAGGAGCACTAGTTGAAAATTGAGTCGAAAGTCGACACATTGTTAACGTCCCTAATCAAAATGTGTGCAGGATCGCTCCCACAGGGTGAGATGCAGCACACCCCTAATCAGTGGTGGAAAGTAACTAAGTACATGTACTCAAGTACTGTACCTGAGTACAATTTTGAGGTATTTGTACTTTTCTTGAGTATTTCCAATTTCCAGTACTTTTACTTCTACTCCACTACATCTCAGAAGTAAACATTTTTTCTCCACTACAGTTATTTGAAAACTACTAGTTACTTTGCAGATATACATTATTACATTATTACACATACATTAACCACATTAGTCCTATTTTATACCTAGGCTATTTGAAAATAGACGATCTAAGCTCACAATGCGTCGCATCGCGACGCGTTGTGAGCTTGTAGATCTGCTATTTTCAAACATTTCGGTACTTTTACTTTTGGTACTTTAAGTACATTTTGATACCAATACTTTTGTACCTTTACTCAAGTAAATTTTTAACGCCAGACTTTTACTTGTAACAGAGTACTTCTACATTGCATTATTGATACTTAATTAAGCAAAACATTAGTAGTACTTTTTCCACCACTGCCCCTAATAAACATACATTCACCAAGCATAGTATTTCTTTGGTAAGCGTGCGTGCGTGCGTGCGTGCGTGCGTGCGTGCGTGCGTGCGTGCGTGCGTGCGTGCGTGCGTGCGTGCGTGCGTGCGTGCGTGCGTGCGTGCGTGCGTGCGTGCGTGCGTGCGTGCGTGCGTGCGTGCGTGCGTGCGTGCGTGCGTGCGTGCGTGCGTGCGTGCGTGCGCTCGCTACTCCCAGGGCAGAGTGGAGGAGTTGGCAGGTCTTGCAGGTCCAGGCGAGACGTCCTCCTGACAGGCATGATGCCTGTTGGATAATGCATAACCTCAGTGCAGCCGGGGCCGCCTAATACCACACGACCCCCCCCCCCCCCAAACCCTCCTCCTTCTCCCCCCACCATGAGGATCAATAACACTTAGAGGAGCTTTATAAAGAGGAGAGACACTAAATTTCCATCATCAGGCAATTAGCTGAACCCTCCTCCCATCTTTCATCTGTATCCCCCCCCCCCCTTCCCTGTCTGGAAGGACTGTAGTGCACACCATACCATCAGTGGTGGACAAAGTACAGATACTATACTATAGATTGTACTCGGGTTAACCCATTAACTCATTAACCGCCAGACATCGCAAAACACCTTGCCAGCGATTCCGAGCGTTTTCACTAACCTTTGACAGACAGACAGACAGACAGACAGACAGACAGACAGACAGACAGACAGACAGACAGACAGACAGACAGACAGACAGACAGACAGACAGACAGACAGACAGACAGACAGACAGACAGACAGACAGACAGAGGTAGAGAATGAGAGACAGACAGACAGAGGTAGAGAATGAGAGACAGACAGACAGACGGAGAGACAGGCAGGCAGGCAGGCAGACAGAGGTAGAGAATGAAAGACAGACAGACAGACAGACAGACAGACAGACAGACAGACAGACAGACAGACAGACAGACAGACAGACAGACAGACAGACAGACAGGCAGATAGAGGTAGAGAATAAGAGAGAGAGAGAGAGAGACAAACAGACAGACTGTTACTTTTCAGGATTCAAATTCAAAAGCATCATAAGTAGCAGATCTACAAGCTCAAAACAAGCTTGCAGATCTGCTACTTAATGATGCTTCTGTGTGACGCTGTAGAATGATCAGGTAGGGCGTTAATTTACGAAAAAAAACACAAAAAGTTGAAATATGAAGATAAGAGGTTTCTGCACAGACAGCAACATATAATGTTCTTTGACATTTTCTCTGCCTCCCTGCTGCTTCAGCGGTAGTAACACATCACTGTGTGTACGGCCTGCCACTGGATATCAGCACCTACACACACACACACACACACACACACACACACACACACACACACACACACACACACACACACACACACACACACACACACACACACACACACACACACACACACACACACACACACACACACACACACACACACACACACACACACACACACACACACTCTTTCCGTAATGAACACCTATATAGAACCCCCTTCCGAGCTCAGTGTGAACTCAGACTCTATCATCAGTTAATTGTCCATTTGAACCGAGCAGCTCTATACTCCACTGGGAAAGGTCAAAGGTCGCGACGTGATGATAATGCAGTGTAAAATGCAGTGTCATGGGATTTGGAGTTCATTAGAGGTCCATTATAAGTCTGTGTGAGTGACATCATTCTCATGGGGGTGGGGGTGGGGGTGGGGGTCAGATCAGTCTGTCTGTAAAGCCCAGTGGAGTCTTTGGTATGAAGATCCGCCACGCACACACGTACAGTGATGGAAGAAGTACTCACATTTTTACTCAAGTAAAAGTGTCAATACCCTATTGTAGAAATACTCTGTACAAATCCGGTATTAAAAATTGACTTGAGTAAAAGTACAAAAGTATTGGCATCAAAATACACTTACATTACCAAAAGTAAAAGTGCTCATTATGCAGAAGGTCCCATTTCCCAAGTTTTCAAATGTATAAACAATGTATAAAAATCCTTTGAAAATAGCAGACCTATACAAGCTCACAACTGTATGTGAGCTTGTAGATCGGCTATTTTCAAATTGCCAAAGTATAGGTCTGAAGTGGTTTTGTAATAATAATCAAAATCTACAAAGTAACTAGTAACAAATAAGTATAGTGGAGTAAAGTACAATATTTGCCTTTGAGATGTAGTGGAGTAGAAGTGAAAGTACAGAAAATTGGAAACACTCCAGTAAAGTAAAAGAAATACCTCTAAATTGTATTTAAGTGCAGTACTTGAGTACAGGTACTCAGATAGGCTACTTTCCAACACTGCGCACAGTGCCCCCCCCCCACACACACACACACACACACACACACACACACACACACACACACACACACACACGCACACACGCTTGATGTTTCCGGAGGGCTGTTAGCGGTTCCATGAATCCATCATGAAGCTCCCGGCAGAGGGTTTTTTCTACATCTGCATATCGCCGCGTTGCAAGAGGAACTTTTAGTCCCGGGTCAATCCTTCAGATTGCAGGGACAGCACTTCTCCTGTCAAGGCAGGAGGACTATAAACGGGGGGCTCCTCCGCTCAGGCGCTGCTCCCAGACCCCCACACAACCCACCACAATCCCGGGCCTCATTCATATTCACGATTAGCGCCGGCGAGAACCCCTCTGCTGTCGTCTGCAACTAACCAGATTTATTAGGCGAGGGAGCGCGGGGAGGAGAGAGAGAGAGAGAGAGAGATGGAGGGAAAGTATAGCAGCTAGGGTTGGATGGCGTTCACACTTCATTTGGACCGAGACCAACGTCTCCTCGCATTATTTATCTACTGTACACCGCGCTCTCACTCACTGGCAGTGGTGGAAGAAGTATACGCTAATTTACTTAAGTAAAAGTATCAATACCGCAACTTGGGAAACACTCTGTTACAAGTTCAAGTCCGGTATAAAACATGTACTTGAGTAAAAGTACAAAAGTGTTGGCATCAAAATATACTTAAAGTACACCAAAAGTAAAAGTAGCTACTCCTTGAGGTTTCAAGATGTTTTGAAAATGGCAGATCTACAAGCTCACAGCGCGTCCCATCTGCTTTTTTCAAAAAGCCAATACTGCACAGGGCTGAATTGGTTAATGCATTTTCTGCAATAATAATAATACAATTCAACAAAGTAACTATAGTAACTAAAGTTTTCAAATAATTGTAGCGGAGTAAAAGTACAATATTTGCCTTTGAGATGTAGTGGAGTAAAAGTTAAATCATTGAAAATTGGAAGTACTCCAGTACAGTAAAAATACCTCGTATATTGTATGTATATTGTATGCATAATTGCGCATTATTTATCTACTGTAGCACTCAGCTGGCGAGAGCCACAGTACAGGAGCTAGGAGGAGGTGAGGGAAGGGGGGGCGGGGTTTGAGGGACACGCTGTCGTCTGGGGCAAGTGGAGTTCCACCTGGAGGTCATACTGGGGGGGCACGGACCCCCCTTCCCCTTCTGAGGGGCCACGGACCCCCTTTCCCTTCCACCCAGCCCTGGAATAATAGAATAATGGCATAATTAACTGGCAGGAAGGTTTAGCCTCCGGGGCGCGAACTGCTGCTCTTCATTGGATGGAACCTGAAGTCCTGGATCTCACTGTAATTAGGTCTCTATGGGTTCTAATTGTCCTGCAGTTTAGAGGGTAAATGTTAGCTCTATAGGAGGAGAGGGTCCACGCACACGCACGCACGCACACACACACACACACACACACACACACACACACACACACACACACACACACACACACACACACACACACACACACACACACACACACACACACACACACACACACACACACACACACACACACACACGTACGCACGCATGCAGGCACGCATGTAGACATTCACATGTGTTAGACCTAATTAAGGATTTTAAGGATGAGAAGAGTCTGGTGTGTGTGTGTGTGTGTGTGTGTGTGATATAGCTGGTTTGTAGGGGGATGTAAACTGGTGCGTCGTCATTTTACGCTACCAGATGTTTTTATCCAGGTGACTGTGATTTAGTGTGTGCGTGCATCAGTGCATCATGCACATTTTGCATGTGCTGATGTCTCATCTTTGTACTGTGTGTGTGTGTGTGTGTGTGTGTGTGTGTGTGTTTGTGTGTGTGTGTGTGTGTGTGTGTGTGTGTGTGTGTGTGTGTGTGTGTGTGTGTGTGTGTGTGTGTCATGTCTCCTTGCACCATCACTGCCTCCTCATACAACAAAACAACACAATAGTCATCTAGTTCAGCCTCAGTCTCCCACTGTGAGAGACGCTGCTACACATGGGTTTCTCACACAGCTGCTCTCTGCTGGATGCACATCTCTGTGCTTCTCTCCTCCCGCCCTGATTTATTTTGATTTTCCTCACCTCCATCGATCAGGGTTCTGAGTTACTCAAGAGACAAAGAGAGGCAGACAGGGACGAGTATTGGCGGCAGAACGTTTTGAAAAATGCATCTGTCAGGTGGCCAGGGCTATTGGCGATTGTTGCACGTATTAAAACATGTATCTGATGGATCAATGAAGGGGAGAGAGAGATGGAGAGAGACAGACAGACAGACAGACAGACAGACAGACAGACAGACAGACAGACAGACAGACAGACAGACAGACAAGGCGAGCAGATTGTTAGTTTGTCTGTATTCCTCTCCTTTGTGCTGGATATCTCTCTCTCATTTCTCTCTCTCTCATTTCCCTCTGTCTCTCTCTCTCCTCTTTCTCTCTCTGTTTCTCTCGTTCTCTCTCTCTCTCTCTCTCTCTCTCTCTCTCTCTCTCTCTCTCTCTCTCTCTCTCTCTCATATATACACTCTGTCTCTGTATCTCTCTATCTTCTCTATTCTGTTCTAACCGCTGCTGGTGCATTGCAGTAAACTAGAGGAGGTTGGACGTGTGTGTGTGTGTGTGTGTGTGTGTGTGTGTGTGTGTGTGTGTGTGTGTGTGTGTGTGTGTGTGTGTGTGTGTGTGTGTGTGTGTGTGTGTGTGTGTGTGTGTGTGTGTGTGTGTGTGTGTGTGCGCGTGTGTGCATGCATGAGGTGCACAGTGGAAGCATCGACGAGCATCCATGGGTTTACTGTCTCCATAAATCAAACTCACCCACTACACACACACACACACACACACACACACACACACACACACACACACACACACACACACACACACACACACACACACACACACACACACACACACAAGCGCACACAGACAGACAGACAGACAGACAGACAGACAGACAGACAGACAGACAGACAGACAGACAGACAGACAGACAGACAGACAGACAGACAGACGCACACAAGCACAGACAGACAGACAGACAGACAGACAGACAGACAGACAGACAGACAGACAGACAGACAGACAGACAGACAGACAGACAGACAGACAGACAGACAGACAGACAGACAGACAGACAGACAGACAGACAGACAGACAGACAGACAGACAGACAGACACACAGACAAGCACAGACACACAAGCACAGACAGACAGACAGACAGATAGACAGTATAGACACACACACACACACACACACACACACACACACACACACACACACACACACACACACACACACACAGGCAGCGTGACCTTTTCTCATAAGTTCATTTTTCCCCGGTTGCAGAGTGGTGAAGGCGAATCACATTGGAATGTAAATGTCACATTCATTTGTTTGGCTTTTTAATGAAGTGTGATGAAGAAGGAAGAAGAAGGAGACACATAGGAAGAAACTGTGTGTGTGTGTGTGTGTGTGTGTGTGTGTGTGTGTGTGTGTGTGTGTGTGTGTGTGTGTGTGTGTGTGTGTGTGTGTGTGTGTGTGTGTGTGTGTGTGTGTGTGTGTGTGTGAGAGGGTGGGGTGGGGTTGGGGGCTCTGGCCTTGTTTGGTGATGAAACGACAAGCGATTAGAAACAAACACTTGAAAGAACCGATGGGTCTGTTTTCTTGAGTCCATCTCTCTAAAGGCTTGTGTCATTACACATTTGCACACGGCCAACACACTCTCATTCCCCAAATGGCCGTCTGTGACTTCTTGGGACAAATGTGACCAAACGTTTCATCATCATGGTGCCGTCCACAGCAGTGTTGATTTCGTCGACTAAAACTATCAAGAAAAATGTTCGTCAACTACCTTTTTTCACTGACAAAAACTAATTAAAGGGATACTTCACTTTCGGGCCGGGGAAACATTTTAAAAAAATATTAAAAATAAATGAAAAAAGTTATGGAAAATTCATGGCCCCCTCACGCATTAGTAGGACACTCTAATGCGTGAGGGGGCCATGAATTTTCCATAACTTTTTTCTTTTATTTTTAATATTTTTTTTAAATGCGGCCCCGGCCCTAAAGTGAAGTATCCCTTTAAAGGCTACATAAAAACTAAGCTATGATGACTGAAATATATATATAATAATATAGACTAAATATATTGACAATTTCGTCAAAAATTAGACTAAAATGTTAGGGAGGGACTAGAGAAGAGATCCAGTAGAACTAAAAGACAAGTCATTTTATGTTTGGATGCGCTCGGGTGTTAATTGCGCTCTGAAAATCTACAAGCTCACAACTGTGACATTGCGGTATTGATACGGTATTGATTGCGGTATTGATACTTTTACTTAAGTAAAACATTTGAGCGCTTTTTCCACCACTGCTTCTCGTATAGATTCCCCTGGAGGGGAGGGAAGCTCACCTCAAGCCGTTGAGCTGGCCCCGAATCGCACCACTCTTCTATCTATATAGGTCGAGAGCGGTGCAGTTCCCATACCAAGCGGTCATGCAGCTAATCAGGATGCTGTAATGGTGCTGTTGTAGAACCACCAGAGGAATGCCGGGGCTCACAATGAATTTCTTCAGGGATCAGTACAGGCTATATTGCTGTGCCTTTTCCACGTGCGTGTCCAGCATTTATTATTGTGCGTGACTTTTTACATTCCCTAGAAAACACGGCAGGTGCACAGAAAGTATAAATATCACAACGTCAGTGGTGAAAAAAGCACTCAAATGTTTTATTTAAGTAAAAGTATCAATACTGCAATGTAGAAATACTCTGTTATAAGTAAAAGTCCAGAATTCAAAATTGACTTGAGTAAAAGTACAAAAGTATTGGTATAAAAATGTACTTAAAGTACCAAATGTAAAAGTACTAAATGTTTGAAAATAGCAGATCTACAAGCTCACAACGAGCTTGTAGATCGGCTATATTCAAATAGCCTAGGGATAAAATAGGGCTAAAGTGGTTAATGTATCTTTTATAACGTAATAATGTATATCTACAAAGTAACGAGTAACTAAAGTTTTCAAATAATTGTAGTGGAGTAAAAGCACAATATTTGACTCTGAGATGTAGTGGAGTAGAAGTAAAAGTATAGGCAATTGGAAATAGTCCAGTAAAGTAAAAGTACCTCAAAATTGTACTTATAAGTACAGTACTTGAGAAAATGTACTTAGTTACTCTACACCACTGGACAACGTCAACATTGAGTCGACAACGGAAGCATCGCTATTAGTTAGCATTCATGAAAACATCCTTGAGGAGACCCTGCATTTGAACCTGTACCCCCCCACCACCGCCCCTCCCCCACACCATACCCACCATGTGTCACATTTGAGCTGCTGGCAAATCTTTATTTAAATTGCAGAGGAATTAGTATGTCAGTCATCCATTCAGAAGTGCCGTGGACGTTGATGGTTGTGTTTGCTGTGGTTTTTTTAAACATCCTCATTTCATGACTGGCTGGACTTTATGGAGGAGACCCCCCCCCCCCCATCCCATAATATATCACCCCCCTCCTTCTGTCTCTGCTGCTTTCTGTCTCTGCTCTCACTCTCTCTCTCTCTCTCTCTCTCTCGCGCTCTCACTCTCACTCTCTCACTCTCTCTCTCTCTCTCTCTCTCTCTCTCTCTCTCTCTCTCTCTCTCTCTCTCTCTCTCTCTCTCTCTCCTTCATTTAAGCTGATGTTCAGTCCAGATCACTAGTGAGTGACGGACAGACAGTTTGATCCATTGAAGTCTGCATGCAGACATGTAAAGGTGGAGATAGTGACCTTTAGAGCAGTGGTTCTCAAACTTTTTCGCTGTCGCCTCACAGCTAGAAGGTTCTGGGTTCGATTCCTGCCGGGGATGCTGTGGGCGCGTGCAGGGGCGTCACAGGCCCTTTTTACTCAAAGCTAAACATGGAGTTTGACTGTTTGAGAACCTAGGCTTGACGTTAGTCAAGCGGCCCCCAGAAATCTCTTTCCTTTCAAAACGTTGTGCATTTCAAAATAAGAGGTTTTTTAAATCTATACTTGGAATGTTATAATTCAACACACCTTTTATTTTGAAATACTATTGGAAATAGAAGTAGCCAGGTAGCCTAGTTGAAACTACTTCACGCTATTGGGATGAAATCAGCAGCTTTATGTTATGGAACGGGGAAAAAAAGAAAAACAGCCAGACAAAAAGTGGGGGGTATGAAATCACGGATCTGTGAGAGTGAGGGTGTCGCGTCGTACGCACAGTGAATGGGCGCTCCGCCCCTGGGCGCGTGCTCTCTCCTCCGCGTCATCAGTGCCCATACCCTAGGTGGGGTTGGCGAAAGGGCCTTTCTGTGTGAAGTTTGTATGTTCTCCCCGTGTCCCCTAGGGTAGGTACCCTCACAAGAAAACATGCAGTAATCCTGGTCTCTATACTGCCTCCCCCTCATCAGCCGGGGCGCCTGATGGAGGGGAAAGGAATAACGTGTTCCTTCCACGCGCTACGTCCTACCGGGGAAACTCCCCCCTGTCAGGTGATAAGAAGCGGCTTGCTAGCTCCTCATGCATTAAGGAAGCATGGGCTCAGTTCGGGTCTCTCCCCAGGCGGGCAGAATGAGAGTAGCGCCCAGGATTCCGCTTAGGCAATTGGCACTGGGATGAAAAAATTACTCTTAGGCTTTTGGTTCGGCTATTTTCACTATTATTGATATTTGTTGAACGGGTCTAAACGGAAAGGTATCATGTTTTAAAGCATGTATTTATGTATCTATTTATTTGCACAACAGGAATCCTATTCATAGACATAGTATACTACTTCTTTCCTGGGAAAGATAACAGAATATTGTTGTGCCGGTGAGGTAAGAAACCCAGGGAGGGCTTATGTGAGAACCTCACCGTTGACATCTAGAGATAATTAAAATTCAGCGCTCATGAATAGTATTTGTGTACTTTTGAATATTTCAGTAGCACTCCAGCACCAACTCGAGCACAAATTTGACAGAGAAACTTTCACCAGTAGTTGAGTGACATTTGACCAGGAATATCTATACTGTACTTTGACTCAAGTACTGGGTTGAGTACTTTGTCCACCAGTGACTAAAGGGATGTTGATGACAACATGAGACATGAACCACCCTTTTGTATTTTCTTACAAATATTACTCATGTTATCCATCAGACATTGAATTGACTTTTGTAGCATATATTAGACTTCATATTCTTGATTTTTATTATAAAACATACATTAACCACTTCAGACCCATACATTTTGATGGGTCTGAAGGGTAAGTGTCATTGTCAATGCAACGTGCGTGCGTGTGAGTACGCTGATCGGATTGGTTGGCCCATGGAGTCTATCCCAAGTGATGGGAGAGAATGTCGCCTCCAAATGCTGCTCTAATTGGTTGCCCCAAAGTCCATCCCATCACTGTGTGTGTACGTGTGTGTGTGTGTGTGTGTGTGTGTGTGTGTGTGTGTGTGTGGGTGGGTGTGTGTGCAGGTGTGTTAGATTAAATACACGTGACACCCGGGCGCCAGTGAAACAAACACGGCTCCACAGTGAAAAAAGGGCCAAAACGTCACGTCCAGAGAGCAGCGCTGTTTGTACTGAGATCAGCAGAAAAACAGCTTTATCAGCTCTATTACACGCGTTGCTCCCCTCCGACGCAGCGAGGCAACGCGCCACGCATTCTAATGCCTTCATCTACTCTTCATTAAAGAGCCTAACACAGCAGTTAACGGCGTGCTCCGATAGCATCACATCCCGGGGCCCCTCGGGGCCCCTGACAGCGCCAACGATGAGGCCTGCGCTCACCAGATAAACTTTAAATACGAGAGACAGGGGTTGAATTATGACTCTGAGGGATCCATCTCTTTGCATGCGGGCACAGTAGAACCCTGAGTGTTAATTTAAAGGTGCGATATATTGTATGTACTGTATATCGTTGCTGTCGGGGCAGAAACCCCCTATCTCCGTATTCTAACTTGCGTTTTTTCATAAATTAACACCCTTGATCATACTACAGTGTCACACAAAACCATCAAAAGTAGCAGATCCACAAGCTCAAAACGTGTGTTTTATGCAAAAACTAAGAAATGAGCAGACAAATTGGAACTGAAATACAATTTAAGCTGATTAATGGGTTCTCTTTCCTGGTTGGACGAAATCCGCAACCCACCTGAGCATGAATTTTCGTTTTTATTAACTCATTGATTGCCATTGACATCATGTGACGTCATTTAAAATACACCGCTTCAGTGCCATTGACGTCTATAGACGTCATTTGGTGTTTTCAGTGATTACGATAGAGGGCGTTCTTCCGCAACCTGTGAGTGATCCCAAAGAAGAGTACACCCGCAAATCACGTGATCAAAATGAAAATGTCTCGGATTTCTTTTCCCAGATTGCGTTTTTGGTGAAAACAAGCTATATTCAACTGGCGCTAACAAAATAACTTTTCTTTTTTTTTCGGATGAAAAAGACATCTGGTGTTTACATCGTCATTGAAAAACAAATGTTTGTGGGTCACAAAAGATTAGTAAAAACTCTGGCACTGGCGGATTAATTAATTAATTCATTCCTGGCACTGAATGAGTTAAAGAGCTGGAGAAATGGGGAGACCCCTGTTACTGAACAAACATGCGATAGCAATGATTACTATCACAATGTAGAGCTTTAACTTTTTTATAAAAAATAATAATTCACAAACAACTATTTGTTTCAACCAAAACATATCACTTACCCTACGTTTAACTCTGGTTTCATTTATACACTGTCAGAGTTACGAATGGGACCACTTTACAGAGTGCGCGACGGAAATTAAAACATACAAACTAATGGGAATATTTTATAGTTTTTTTTTGCGTTGTTTGTTTATTTTCTAAAGGAGAGTCCAGTCGATTGCTCTACATCTCAGAGCGGCTGTTGATGTTTGTCAGAGTCTATCTTAACCCATTAAGACCTGAGGTCGATTCTAAAAAGTGCCCACAGTTTTCTGAAAAACCTAAGTCGCTATATCAGTGGTTCTCAAAACGTTTTCATGTCAAGGACCCCCAAAATTATGTATTTGACGCCGACCCGCATCTCAAAATATTATGTTCCAGGGAACCCCATACAGCAGCAAAGATTTGAGTTAAAAAGGTTCGCTTTAAAATAATATATAAATTCAAAGATTTGCACACATTTTCAAGATTTTTCAAAAATAGCAGATCTACAAGGTCGCAGCACGGCACGAAGTGACGCGCTGTGAGCTTGTTTATCTACCAATGCTAGATGCTTTCCTGGTTTTAATGGGTTACGGTGCCAGTTGTTGTTGCCATTCTGACAATACCATCTGGCTGGGTAATGTTTAGTCATAACCGCACAGGGTTGAAACAGGTGACACTTAACTGGCAGGAGTGGCAGAGTGTTACGTAGGCGGAGGGACGCCCACGCCGTCCCAGCGTCTCGCTGCCTGCACGTCACAGATGTTTCAACAACAGTTCCTGGAAATAAAGGACTACAAGGGGACTTTATTCATAAAGCCAATCTTACACACACCCGGTCGGTCGCCAGGCTGGAGTATGAGAAATAAACAAGCGCTAATTGAAAATGTTCCATCAATCTGTCTGCCATCTCGAGTGCTATGATAAATAAAAAAATTGAGAGAGAGAGAGAGAGAGAGAGAGAGAGAGAGAGAGAGAGAGAGAGAGAGAGAGAGAGAGAGAGAGAGAGAGAGAGAGAGAGAGAGAGAGAGAGAGAGAGAGACGTATGTGGGAATACAAAACAGTCGTTATGTGAAACTCTCAAGGATGGATGAACGAACGTCTTACAAATGTGGGGAAGATAAAGGAGTAATGGATAAAGGGAGAGACAGAACAGGCAGAGAGGAAAGGAAGAGGGCAGTGATTGACAATGACATTAGAGGTGATGAGAGAGAGAGAGAGAGAGAGAGAGAGAGAGAGAGAGAGAGAGAGAGAGAGAGAGAGAGAGACTAGCTGGTTTGTTGGCAGTGAGACACAAGGCAGCATCATAATTCATGGACTCTACTCGTTGAAACACAAGGCTCATTATGCACAAACCAACCTTCCGAGAAAGAAAAGAAAAAGTGTGCTGGCATTAACCTGCTGCAGGCCTGGCGTTGTTGTTGTCGTGCCTGTGTAATAATAATAGCACCTGAAGGTGCTTGGCAGCCATGTTTAGCTGGAGTAACGCCTAATTTAAACTCGGCCGCACGATAGAGTATGGATTGAGCTCTGCTTAAGGGCCTTTTTTCCCCTTCCTGTGAATCTTAATTGCAAATTCATCGAATTCCTGTGAATCTTAATTGCAAATTCATTGAATTTGGAAATCAAATTATGTCATGCTCCCGATAAATAGTGGAAGCTGCATTGTGCCATATTTTGAGAGTTGTAAGGCAAATAATAATGCACTTGTACAAAGTTTTCAATGACACATCAAACTTATTTATAAAGTCATACACTTAAACCTGCACTATGTACGCACGCACGCACACGCACATGCATACACATACATAAAAATTGCCAACATGTTTCGACCAGTTAAGGTTTGATGAAGAACTCTATTTTTAAGCCAGCATTCTCGCTGATCCTAGAAGCTCCTTCAATATAACTTTTAGACTTTTTTATCTCCTTTGAGCACCCGGTTGGCCTCTGTGTTTTTTCTATGTACTGTAGTCTGATACTCAGTGGTGTAAGGTAGCTACGTACATTTACTCATGTACTGTACTTAAGTAACATTTTTAGGTAATTTTAATTTACTGGAGTATTTCCAAATTTCAATACTTTTACTTCTACTCCACTACATCGCAGAGACAAATGGTTCACTTTTACTCCACTACAATGTTTGGAAACCTAACTAGTCACTTTGTAGATCCACTTCAGCCCTATATACATTTCGGCCATTTGAAAATAGCCGATCTACAAGCTCACAATGCGTTGCGATGCGACACATTGTGAGCTTATAGATCTGCTATTTTCCAATTTTTTTTAAAAATAGGACATTCTGCATAATGAGTACTATCTACTTTTGCTACTTTAAGTACATTTTGATACCAGTACTTTTACACTTTTACTCAAGTACATTTTTTATTCCAGACTTTTACTCGTAACAGAGCGTTTCTACATTGCAGTATTGATACTTTTATTAAGTACTAAGTAAAACATTTGAGTACTTTTTCCACCACTGCTGATACTTCTAAGCTTTCACACCAGATTATTCTAGGATGTCCTGTTCTGCCTGAAACGGTCAGTTATCCGTTGCAGGCCACTGAGCAGCACCACTGGAGCGGACTGGGGGATAACCACCTGAACCCTGGCATCCCTATTCTATGGGGCGAACATTCTGCGAAAGAAGCATATCGTTGCTGTCGGGCAGAAACCTCCTATCTCCATATTTTAACTTTTTTCGTAAATTAACGCCCCTACTTGATCATATACTACAGCGTCACACAAAAGCATCAAAAGTAGCAGATCCACAAGCTCAAATTTGAGCTTGTGGATCTGCTACTTTTGCTATTGTGGGATTTGAATCCTGAAATTAACAGTTTTGGACATATGAGGTTTTCACCCGATATCCCAATGTGACACGTTGAGCTTTGTAGAGTGGCTATTTTCTTTCAAAGGGATTTGGTTGAGAGGGAAATACTAGACTAGAGGATCTAGTATGGAGCCCTTGGGGACTCAAGTCTAGGGTTTTAGAGCATTGGTTCTCAAAGTGGGGTCCGGGGACCCCCAGGGGTCCTTGAGGGAGTTCCAGGGTAAATTATGGGCAGGCTAAATTATGGGCAGTTAGGAACCAAATGGACCCTTATGGGTCTGTAACTCCATTTGGTTCCATTTGTACACTGTCAGAGTTAAATTAACATTGATTTTTACTATAAATATAAATCGGGGTCCCAGAGATAGAAATGCCATTAAATGGGGGTCCGTCGCCTAATGCATGTCAAACTGGGGGTCCTTGAAATTAAAATGGTTGAGAATCACTGCTAGAGCCGTTAAAAATCTTCTCTCATGGGGGTCCCTGACATATCTTATCAAATGGGGGTCCGTGGGCTAATAAGTGTCAAGTTGGGGGTCCTTGACATGAAAAGTGTTGAGAACCACTGGTAGAGAGAGAGAGAGAGAGAGAGAGAGAGAGAGGGAGAGAGAGAGAGAGAGACTTTTCCCAGCAGGTTTGAACCGGTTCAGTTCTCTTTTCCCGCCTAATTGTGAACCAGTTCAGAGTGTTTCCACTGAAAATAAATTGGTTCAGAACCTTAAAAGTTGGTTCTGAACTGTCTGGAACCAAAAAATACTTGTTTTTTCTTGCCCTGAACTGGGAACCAACATGGGCATGTTGTTATTCTAATCTACAGGTTGAAAGATGCAGATGTGAGCGCGTCGCATCGCGATGCTTTGTAAGCTTGTAGATCTGCTATTTTCAAACATTTTAGTACTTTTACTTTTGGTTCTTTAAGTATATTTTGATGCAAATACTTTTGTACTTTTACTCAAGTAACATTTTGAACACAGGCCTTTTACATGTAACAGAGTATTTTTATATTGTGGTATTATTGCTACTTTTACTTAAGTAAAATATATGAGTAGTTCTTCCACCACTGAAAAACAGATATTAGCATTCAATGAAATAGACACAAACAAAACATTAGCACTGGTACAGGAAAATGAAGAGTGCCATGCAGGCTCAGCTGTCACTGACGGCCATGGGGAGAAGAAATTAGTCTTTAATAAAGATTTAAAAATAGCAATGGCCTGGCCAGCTCTGATGTGTAGGGGCGAGTTGCAGGCTCATGCAAAGGCTGAAATGTAATTTAGATAGCATGTTATGTAGACAGATGCCAGGTTAATTTGTAGACCTGGCATCCTATCCTATAGCATAGTTTCAATCAGTGGTGGAAAAAGTAAAACAAATGTTTTACTTATATAAAAGTGTCAATACAGCAATGTAAAAGTACTCCGTTACAAGTAATAGTCTGGATTAAAAAATGTACTTAAAGTGCAAAAGTATTGGTATCAAAATGTACTTAAAGTATCAAAAGTAAAAGTACTCAAATGTTTGAAAATAGCAGATCCACAAGCTCACAAGCTTGTAGATCGGCTATTTTCAAATAACCTAGGTATAAAATAGGGCTAAAGTGGTTAATGTATGTTTTATAATGTCATATGTATATCTTCAAAGTAACTAGTAACTAGGGGTTACGTAAGTAACCCCAGTTTTCTTAGTTTCGTAGTAAGAAACTTACTTATGGGATATCATCGCCCTCTGGCGATGGCACAGAGCACAACACATGAGCTCCCGGTACTAATTCCATTTGTTCAGGGTCATGGGACGCGAAACCGGAAACCGGCTCGGGTATAAAACCCCTTGTCACAGGGAACACCCTCGTAACCCTTCACTCTGCATGCTAAAAAGCGCACAGAAAGGGGTATCAGGTAAGTTTCTTACTACGAAACTAAGAAAACTGGGGTAACCTACGTAACCCCTAGTTGTTCTTTCGTTTCTTCATAAGAAACTTACTTATGGGACACATAGACGTCCCCTGAGGGAGCCCCTGCTGAACCCCATCCGTACCACACCTCATGGCCCCAGACCCTGCCCTCCCGGCAAGGTCCAGGCCACCAGGCGCCTGACCCCTCAGGTCAAGACAGGAAAGGACCAAACGCATGGACCTGACAGACCAAAGTCTGACTCTATCGGCCAAAAGAGACCAGATGTCCATCTCTCAGGCCGAAGAACAGGCCCCCAGGCCCCCGGACGCATGACCCTCCGGGTCAGAGGCGAGGAAGGCCTCAAGGCAAGGACCCAACAGACCAAAGTCCGCCCTTCCCAGCCAAGGAGGTAAAGACCCCGTCCACCCCCAGGCATAGAAGACCAGGTCCTCCTTCCCCCTAGCTCCAGCCCCGCTGGGCCAGGGGAAGCATCGTGTCGCCACGGCCAGGTAGCAGGCCACGAAGTCAAGACCCCCTTGACCCGAGGACGCCCACGCCATCGAACCCCGCATGGCAAGCGGAGATGGCTGCCAAGTACACCTTGATGGTGGAGAAAGCCAGGCCCTGGTTCATTCTGCTCTGCAGGAAAGTCAGGACGCTGGCCAAAGGTGCCTGGAAGGCTATTACCGGAGGCGAGCGCCTATCGCACGAGGACTCAAAAATGTTCCACCTGATGTCATACTGAGACCTCGTGGAACTCGCCCTGGCACCCTGAATGGTGGCCACCACATCAGGAGGTAACCCCTGTGAGCTCAAACTTGTCCGCTCACGAGCCAGACCCACTGGCCTGGCGCCCGGGGGCGTCCGCAGGACACCACGACCCGTCCCGCTCCAGAACGTCCCCGAACAACAGGGGAGTTCGTGGCACGCAGTGGGGGGAAGGAGTGACTCCCGACCTCCACATGTGCCACGCTGGAGCGGGCGGCCAGGGTCTCAGTGAGCAGCAAAGGTCCACGACCCGGAGGTTGCGTGACCGTTTCCCGCACTGATGACCACTCCCGGGCAGCGAGCCCACCCTGAAACTCAGGAGGCTCTGTGTCCAGACGGTGTGTGGTAAAGCCAGGAGTGACACTCTCCACTGCGTCATTACGCACGCCAAGCAGTCCAACACAAGGGGATCCAAGTCTCCTTGTTTGTTGGCATAGCACATCGTTGTGGTACTGACCCCTTAGTCCAGGGCAAGCCGATCTGCGATGTGGTATACAAGGCGTTTGAGAGCAATGAGGACTATCTCCAGGAGGAGACCCCGCTATCGTTACCGCGCCATGTCCTCGTTCGAGCAATCCACCAAAACCCCGGGGCTTCGTGGGCTGCTGAGCGGAAGCACCGTGTAGTGGATCACCACGGTTCCGAAGCCGCAGCGCAGGAACCTCTGGTGTCACGGTTAGACTGGGACGCGATAGTGGGCGTCCAAAGGACCCAACCTCGCTTTCCAGTCCGTCCGTCGTGTCGAGTGAAACAACGTGTCCATTGCCAGCACTCGCAAGACGATGACTTTCAGGGACCTGATCCAAACCATCAGGTACCGAGAAGGCCTCACGCCCCCCCCCCCCCCCTTCTCTTTCATCAGGAAATAAGTTGAAAAAGAGCCCAGTGGACTCTGCTTCAGTAAAATTTCTCTGATTACGCCTCTGCTCCGTAGCGACAAAACCTCTGTTTCCAGCATTCGGGCGGTTAGGCCCGTTGCCTGAAAAGATAAAACATCGATTGACGATGGAAGTTTGCTGGAAAAATGCGAACCGTAGCCCTTCTGGTCCGTCCAGAGGCTCGGATCGCAAGTTCTCCCGGGTTCTAGTCAACGAGCCAGAGGGTTCGCGGGGTAAGTGGGGGCCACTGACGTCACCTGCTCCGAGGAGCGCCTGCCCGTACCCTAGGAAACCACGTTTCTCGTCCTTGCACCTCGGTTCTCCTGACCCAAGAGAACCGCCCGGACGCTCCCAGGAGCTGGCTCTCGCAGATGAAGATGTAGACGAACCACGTTTCCGTCCGGCCGCACGGGGGTGAGGAGGCCTGCAGCGGTCTCCTGCCTCTGCTTCTCCTCCGCCTGCGTCTTGGTGATGAAATCCGTGGAGGTGTCGAACAGATTATCCGCCTTAAGCGGTAGGGCGAGGAGTCCGGTGGACAGAATCGCCTTACACTCCGTGGCGAGGTCCAGCCATTTGACCCTTTCCAGGTCTGCGGTGAGGGCCATGGCCCGGCCGGTCCACATCAGCCCATGGCAGGTACAGAGGATGGCGACTTGCATCAGTCTCTCGAGCTCCTTCGCATCCTCCACCCACTCCTGGTGGTTCACCGACGCGAGCGTTGTAGGTAGCAGAGTTTTAGCCGCCAGCTCCTTGAGCCTAGCGGCGGCCGACCCCTGGAGAAGCGACACCATGTTGAAAGTCTCTGCAGCCGAGCCTGAGGCCTTGTAGAGAGTGTTCAGCGTCTCGGTGTGTGTTCTCTTAGTGCGGTCCACGAACATGGGCCTTTTCTCCAGGCCTTGTCGCACTGAGCCGCTCTTCGCCTGCTCGATGGCGCTCGCCAGGGTGAAGTCCATCGGAGGAAGACCCAGGACCCCCATGTCCGCTCCGGAGATGATCTTAACGGGGAAGTTAAGCTTCTCCGGTTCTTTCCTCCCCTTCTGCCACGAGAAGTGTAGAGCCGCTCTGACTCCCTCAGCCTCGGGCAGCAGTTTGGACTCGATCTGTCGGGGAGTGAGGGGTTCCAACCCCTGGAAACTCGGGATGGGGGCCCCGGTAACCACCCTCACGTCCTCCATGGGCTGCTCCAGTCCGCATCTGGAGATTGCCCGTTTCAGGATGGCCGCCACGGGTTGGGAGGACTCCGCCGCCCCGTCGGGAGCCACTGCCGCCGCCGCCGGAGCCACTGGAGGATCTGGGCCGGCCACTGCCACCTCCTGGCTGACTTGGTAGGAGGTGAGCTAACTGTCTTCTCCCCCTTCGTCCATGACGTTGTCTCCTTCGGATCCGTCACTGTCCGAGTCGATGACGTCCGGCTGGGAGCCGTCCCAGGCGAGGGAGACGGCGGGAGAGAGAGGAGCATCGATCGGCGAAGAGGTGAGCGCCTCGCGCTGAGTATTCTTCGCGGCACCGCTGGAACGTGGAGCAGCATGTAGCGGTGGAACCATGCCTTGGCCTGTGCTCACCGCCGACGCCATAGAGCCCATGGCGAGGCCAGCGTCGGGGTGAGCACCGCTACCTCCGGAGGCCGCTAGCCTCCTGGCTCTGTCGAAGCGGCATTGCAGCTGGTGTCGGGAGAAGTCGCCACAAGCCTTGCATGCGTCCGAACCCTTCGGACCATCCAGGGCTATCCACGCGTGGTTAGGCCCCAGGCAGGAGATGTAAAGGCGGTGAAGATCTTCTGCGGCGACGAAGAGGCTGCAGCTGTCCAAGCCGCAGGCACGCGGCGCCTCCATCTTCTCCTCTTGTTTATCCCCCGAGGCTAACAGGCTAGCTAGCACTTAGCTCTAGCACTAGCCTGGCTTAGCACTTAGCTTAACTCTCTGCTTCACAGCGGTAGCGCTGCAGCTTTTGCCTCGAGGCAGGAAAAACTTGAGAGGACAGGAAAGAAAATCAAGTAACTCGGGAGAGTTAATAATAAAAATAAGAACTGAAACTTCTTAAGAACGAATCACCCGTAGAGTGACACTGGGTGCCCTCGCTTTGGGAGTTGCTGGGATTCGAAAAGTTTCCTCGTACTGTAGTGTTGCTTCAGGCTCTGTGCGCTTTCGCTTTGCAGAGTGAAGGAAGAGGGTGTTCCCTGTGACGCGAGGGGTTTTATACCCGAGCCGGTTTCCGGTTTCGCGTCCCATGACCCTGAACAAATGGAATTAGTACCGGGAGCTCATGTGTTGTGCTCTGTGCCATCGCCAGAGGGCGATGATATCCCATAAGTACGTTTCTTATGAAGAAACGAAAGAACAACTAATGTTTTCAAATAATTATAGTGGAGTAAAAGTACAATATTTAACTATTAGATATAGTGGAGTAAAAGTAAATGTATGGACAATTGGAAATACTCCAGTAAAGTAAAAGTACCTCAAAATTGTACTTCAGTACAGTACTTGAGTAAATGTACTTAGTTAGCCTACTTTACACCACTGGTTTCAATGTACAGATTCATTTCTTTTTATATCATACAGTTCAGACTGATGCTAGGTTCTTGGTTTACCTATGATCCTGGATTACTATTTCTATGCATTCGATATATTCCCTCGTGTTTACCTTGCTTACCGTAAATCTCTCTGGATTAAGAGTGTCTGCTAAAAATGCCTAAATCGTAAGCCTGTTCCAGAGCCTGGGGGCGTCCGCCTCGAAGCCTCGGATCTTCCCAGCCAGTGTGATTACTACTATTCTCTCTCTCCCATCGCAACCCCTCTCCAAACTTTGTCAGGTGGAGGGGAGAATCCGCTGTGGGTGTCGTGTTCCCCATACTACAGCCTCAATCCCATTGATTAATGCAATCAGAGACACGGCGTCTCGCTCTAAATGAGTTTGAGACTGACACTCCAGTTTATTAGGCCCCGCGCTCCAACAGTGTAATTAAAACACTCCACGCACGCAGGCAGGCAGGCAGGCAAGGCAGCTGTCACAATGCTAGCATCCATGAACCACTGATGTGCTTAGCATTGTGTCTCACACATATTCATGTACACGTGCAGTGGGTGTGTGCGTGGGTGCGTGCGTGTGTGCGCACACAAGTGATTGTATCCCGCTGTAGTACATTGAGCTGCCTAATCACCCAAAGGGTAATTTATTCATTTGGGTATTGATACTGTGTGACCTCTTGATTGTTGAATGCAAATGTACTACTGGCTCACAGTTGTTACTTTTGCAGCACTTAAAGACGGGGTGCCGTGATTTTCAGTGATTCCCCCCCCCCCTAAAACATAATCATCAGGTATTATGGTTATACTAGGAGGAAGATTTTTTTCAAAAAAGTGTACAGAAATTGTTAAAATTATGTTTTTATGTGGATACGCCTCCAGTTCATTAAGTATACCTGGTTCTCACCCTAGCACCTCCTCCACCACCTTAGCACCACCCACCTGTCCTAGTCCCTCCTCCTCCTCATGCCCACACCTGTTGTGTTATGATAATGAGGGGGAGGGTATGTTTTTACTATGTCACTAAAGCGCTGTTTTTCTATTGGCACGTTTGACCCTCAAGGTTTCAGCCTCCAGGTAGAAACTCCAGGGATTGTGTGCACAGTTTCGCTTAGATCGGGCCAATGGTGCCGGAGATTAGCTGCTCATGGATGGACGGACGGACGGACAGACGGACGGACGGACGGACGGACGGACAGGGTGAAAAATCGGAGACAATTACTTACAGTATAAGGCAGGGGTATAGGCAACCTAGGCACGGGTGCCAACATTGGCACAGGGGAGAGTGATCACTAGCACACTGGCATAAGTGTGAGAGAGAGTTTATTTTTATTTTTTATGTAATATTCAAAAATAATTTTGTCAGTTAAATTAAGGCCCCTCACAACTGTATACAAATTACATCCTGCACATAGTTCTACATTCATTCAAACTCCTAACTCTGACTGGGGGGGAGTCTGGGAGATAAGTGGGTCTGAGAGTCTAATGATCATACATCCTGATGTGAAAGACAATATTTCTAAAGAAGAATAAAAGGTTGTTATATAGCCTATGGACATATTTCATTTTGATTTTGATGTCATAATTAAACTTAATGTTGATATATGGCACACTGACTATCAAGAAAATGAAAACATGGCACTTTATGTCAAAAAGGTTGGTGACCCCTGGTATAAGGTTATACATTAGGTTTGGTGAGGTTTAGCCGGGACTTCCATTTCTACCCTTAACAGTGGTGGGATCCATAATAACACGTCTTTGACACACCATCCATCGATCCATTCAGCCATCCATTCATAGACCCATCCATCCATCCATCCATCCACCCACCCCTAGGTAAATAAAAAGAAGGTGCGGTCATCTACGTCATTTTCACTATCCAGCTATTCCAGCCGGCAGCTTTGTGGCACTGGGAGGCAAACTGCAGCATGGAATACATTGGAGTCAGTGAGAGCCAGGTGGACCAGCTTAGAAAAAACAATATTTCTGAACGACTGCGACCTTTGTAAAATACTCGACATAAAAAAAGACAAAAGACACATTGTTTTCTGCTGTGTTGTTTCTTGATGCGGACACTGTAGAATTTCATTGAGGTATCTACAGAGCACAAAGTAAGTTTCTGAACGTGCTAATGTATCGCGAGAGAGTCCATCATTGACAGCCTGACAACCAAATCTCGCGACACTGCCAAGCCAGAAACGATACAAGCCACTGTTTATATGCCTCAATAAAATGATACAGCGTGCACATCAAAAAACAAGTGATTGGAAAACAACCTGTGAAACGTCTTCTTTTATATTCCTGAACCAATTGTTCAGAAATAGTGTTTGTTGTTCACAAGCTGGTCCAGCTGGCTCTCGTTGACTCCAATGTATTTCACCGAACTGCCGGATCAAGTTTTGCCTCCCATGCGCGTCAATGGTGCCTGACTGGCCCGTGGAACATCCCTACCTTCTTCTAGCCTTGACCCACCCACCCACCAGTGGTGTAAAGTACTGTAACTAAGTACATTTACTCAAGTACTGTACTTATAAGTACAATTTTGAGGTACTTTTACTTTTCTGGAGTATTTCCAATTGTCTGTACTTTTACTTCTACTCCACTACATCTCAGAGGCAAATATTATACTTTTAATCCACTACAATTATTTGAAAACTTTAGGTACTATACTTTGCAGATATAAATTACTTTAGCCCTATTTTATACCTAGGCTATTTGAAAATAGCAGATCTACAAGCTCACAACGCGTCGCATCGCGACGCGTTGTGAGCTTGTAGATCTGCTATTTTCAAACATTTTTGTACTTTTAGATTTACTTTTAGATTTACTTTTAGATTTACTTTTAGAAGTACATTTGGATACTAATACTTTTGTACTTTTACTCAAGTAAATTTTGAATTCTGGACTTACTTGCTCAGAGTTGTAACATTTGAGTACTTTTTCAAACTGCCACTCACCCATCCATCCATCCAATGCGCGCAGAGCAATCTGAGATATATTTTGCATTGGATGGATTGTTCTCATGGCAATTAAACACGAGGAGCCTACTCTATGAATTTATCCACACACACTGATATTATTTATCGACTACGTTAAGGTGGGTAATTAATGGTTCGTAGCGGAGTGGTCAGGGGTAAACTGAGGCCAGTTTAGAACCTTAACGACCGGCGCAGCGGGACTTAATTGGTAGTGTGCCGTTTATATGATTAACGACCGATGGGGGTCCACCACCTAAAAAGCCCTCGCTCTCTTCCGGGCCCTGGCACTTCATTAGAGCGGAGGGTACTTTGGACCGCAATGAAAAGTGAATGTGTTTCCCACAATAGCCTCATTAATTTCCAGAGATTATATTTTTTCTGTGATCCTATTTGCAGATTATCAATCAATTTCACTGCTATCCGGGCCCTCCGGGGCACGAAGCCAATATGCCGGTTTATGCTAATTATGCACTTATTTGCAATTCCGTTGATGGACAAGAGGAATGATTTGGGGGATATCATTAGGCACATAAAAGCTACTTGGAATAGCATCGTAATGGGAGTTAAAAGAGACACTGGGAAAATTATGAAACATAAATGGCTGTCATTTAGAGAAAAGTCGCCTTAGGGGGAAGTGTTATGGGCCTTTTATGTCTCTGACTGTGGAGTGTTTGTTTTGAGTGTGTGTGTTTGTTTTGAGTGTGTGTGTGTGTGTGTGTGTGTGTGTGTGTGTGTGTGTGTGTGTGTGTGTGTGTGTGTGTGTGTGTGTGTGTGTGCGTGCGTGCGTGCGTGCGTGCGTGCGTGCGTGCGTGCGTGCGTGCGTGCGTGTGTAGGTGCGTGTGTAGGTGCGTGCGTGCGTGCGCACACTCTTGCTAGGTCTATTGTTCATTTGTAAAATCTGTAATGGTTCCATGTAAACGGACATAAGTAAATAACACAACAAAATAATTATATATGTACGCAACAATGTACATGTTTAATCTTTATCTGACAGTTCTGAATAAGGTTTCTTTGTCGTCTGAAACTCTCTTGTTTTCTGGAAATAAAATACATTTCCTGAAATAGTTTTCTGAGGAGCTCTACTTTATTATGCACAATTAACATTACAAATGGACCCGTAAGGCTTTTTCAAAGTTACATTTACTGTACGCACTGGATATGCAGCCCAATGTGATTTGAGGCATTTTGTTCAACACAGGCCACTCTTGCAAACTTTGGAAGCCAATCTTATAGCCAATCAGGATGGAATATGAAAAATCAGACAGATCAGTCTTGATCACATGACTTTAGAGATAACTTGTACCAATTTGCGTGATGTTTGGACAAAATCTAACGGTGCTGGAGATTAGCTGTACACGGACGGACGGATGCACGGACGGACAGCCGGGCAAAACATAGTCTGGGCCACGCCTTCGGCCTGCATGGCGGAGACAATTAACCAAGTTCAACATGACGTGCGACATTTTGTGAACTTGCAGATATCGTGGCTATTTTTTAAATAGAGCTGAAGTGGTTAAACTGTTCCTAGTTTACCAATCTGGGAACCCAAAGCCAACTGAAAATGAAAAACAGCGACCTCTGCTGTTTGTTCTATGTCTGTTGGCTCTGGGCGGAAGAAAACGTAACACCAGTGCGCAAGGAAACCGGGGTTTAGGTCTGCCTTCAGCTTTCACTTCCGGTGGGTGCCACTAGGTTTTCATTCCCACTAACAATATTTCTACACGGAACACTAACACCACTTCTCCCAGAGAACATGGATCGTTTTGGTTATAAGCCCACTTGTTTCTATGATGAAAGAGTAAGTTAAAATGTGAATATCTTTCCGTGGTTTTGTCTGCTCCGCGGACGCTATTGTTAAATTAGTTTGGGTTTGTTTCGGGGGGGAAAGATCGACGGACATGTGAATCCCGCCCACTACATTTGATTGGGTAAAGCGCGGCCTGCTTCCTGATCTGAATGCGCACACGTTATGACGAACCTCCCCGACAGATTCCAACGCAGTGCAGAATCTGTTCTTGAGAGATTACTAGTTTACTGGCGGGTCCTTGGACCCCTGTTTTGAGAACCAGTGCATTAAGGAGCATCCCCACATCCGTGTTCAGAGATGTGCATCATGAGGTCTGTTCTGATTTTAGTGGTGTAAAGTAACTAAGTACTTAAGTACAATTTTGAAGTACTTTTACTTTACTGGAGTATATCCAAATTTCAGTACTTTTACCCCACTACAATTATTAGTAACAGTTACTTTGTAGATTTTGATTATTATTACAAAACATTCAGTTCAGCCCTATATATATTTCGGCCATTTGAAAATAGCCGATCTACAAGCTCACAATGCGTGTAGATCGGCTATTTTCAAAAGATATTTATACATTTGAAAACATGAAATGGGACATTCTGCATTGCTTTTGGTACTTTAAGTATATTTTGATGCCAATACTTTTGTACATTTTACTCAAGAACATGTTGAATTCCGGACTTTTCCTTGTAACAGAGTATTTCTATATCGCAGTATTAATACTTTTACTTAAGTAAAAAATGACAGTGCTTTTTCCACCACTGCTCGGACCCCACTTTGAGAACCAGTGCATTAGGGAGCATCACCACATCCATGTTCAGAGAACACGTGCATCAGGGTCTGGTCTGATTGTGGGATTTCTTTAGATTTCTCTGGCCTCTGGGTTGTGCTGTCACCTTTCCATCAAAGGCAACGCATGTACGGTACAAGCACGCACCCGTGAACACACACACGCCGCGGTGCTTATCGTTGATCATCGCCGGCACGTCGTAAATTGGATTTCTCATATTATCATAAATGAAGTGATTTTTTTTTTCAGGGGTTTCCGCTTTCACCGCTGCAGCAACCGCTCCAACTCAGTTGATGTTTGCACGTGTGTGTGTGTGTGTGTGTGTGTGTGTGTGTGTGTGTGTGTGTGTGTGTGTGTGTGTGTGTGTGTGTGTGTGTGTGTGTGTGTGTGTGTGTGAGTGTGTGAGTGTGTGTGTGTGTGTGTGTGTGTGAGTGTGTGTGTGTGCGCGCGCGCGCGTGTGTGTGACTTCAATTTGTGCCTGTCAGAAGTGCATGTCAATGTTTGCATGTATGTGATGCAGGTGAGTGTGTGTGTGAGTGTGTGTGTGCTGGTCTGGAGAGAGATAATTTTGCATTCCTATTTCCTGCAGCCATAGGCGCGGCGCCGCTATCAGCAACTCCAATTACCCAGATGCTACCTTATCTCCCTTTCTTCTCAGCCCACGCATGTGGCATGCACAGCAATCAAGCCTTAATGAATTCATGCACATTATATACTGTAGCAGGCTTAATGACCTAAGACCGCGCTCACACTCTAAACGTGCCGCACCTGTGACAGGCCTGGTTAACACGGTACTAATTGTAAAAGAGTGTAGAGCTCCTAGCTTACTCTCTCTCTGCTGATTAGCACAGAGCCATCACGATGTAAACATCAGTGATGGAAGAAGTACTCCAATAAAAGTATCAATACAGCCATGTAGATTTACTCTGTTACAAGTAAAAGTCCTGCATTAAAAAAATACTTGAGTCAAAGTACAGAAGTATTGGCATCAAATTTACTTAAAGTATCAAAGTAAAAGTACTCATTATGAAGAAAAGTCCCATTTCAAGTTTTCAAAATGTATTAACATCTGTTGCAGTTAGCAGATCTACAAGCTCACAATGCGTTGCATTGCGACACATTGTAAGCTTGTAGATCGGCTATTTTCGAATGGCCGGAATATATATAGGGCTGACGTGGTTAATGTATGTTTTGAAATAATAATTATCCAAATCTACAAAGTAACTAGTAACTTAGGTTTTCATATGATTGTAGTGGATTAAAAAGTACAATATTTGCCTGACGTGTAGCGGAGTAGACGTAAAAATATTGAACATTGTAAATGCTCAAGTAAAGTAAAGAATACCTCGACATTTTACTTAAGTACAGTACCTGAGTACATATACTTTGGTTACTTTACACCACTGATAAACACCAAGCAGCGTGTGGATGGGTGTATAGGGGCTCACGACGCAAGCTTTTAGATGGAAAAGGGACTGACACGCATGTCAGCTGGAACGATCGCAATCCCTGTGTCGAATGCTCTACATTTCATATGGAAGCATATTATGGATCAGGACTACAATCTGAGGTATCACTTACAGTATATATAAGGTATGCTGTGAAGATGTTTATATAATGGTACTGTGGCAGCTACTGATAAATGTGGATGGTGTATTATAATGTGACAAGCTTATGAGTACATTGTACATGCGCTGATCTATATTTGTTCCTATCTAACGACTATCCTATTAGTATACAACTGACTATTTTACTGTACTGTATCATATCGTCTCTGTCGGGTGGAAACCTCATTATGTCCAACGCTGTTACTTTTCAGGATTCAAATTCCAAAGCATCAAAAGCAGCAGATCTACGTTCATCAAAAGCAGCAGATCTACGTTCATCAAAAGCAGCAGATCTAAGTTCGAAACGCGTTACGCCGCGTTTCGAGCTTGTGGATCTGCTATACTTTTCATGCTTTCGCGTGACGCTGTAGTATGATCAAGAAGGGCGTTAATTTACGAAAAAACACAACAAGTTAGAATATGGAGATAAGAGGTTTCTGCCCGACCGCAACAATATGGAATTTGTGATAAGATACAATATATTTGTCAGCATTTTTCTTCTTTCGGCGAATTCTTCACAGAAAACAATCCGTTTCCAACCACGCCACACTTCCTCTCTTGGCACCCTGCCAGAGGCTTTCTCTAGGGTCATTGGTTCTCAAAGTGGGGTTCAGGGACCTCCAGGGGTCCTTGGGAGGGGGGTGAGCATTACAATCATCCTAACCACTTTATCCATTTATACGTTGGCTGATCAAAAATATCAGATCTACAAGCCCTCAGCGCGTCACTTCGTGCCGCGCTGATATCTTCTCTTCTGGGGGTCCCTGGCACAAAATATTTTCAGATGGGGGTCCGTGTCATGAAAAAGTTTGAGAACCACTGCTCTAGGTCCACAAAGACACCTCTGACCTTCTCTAGTCTATACTTCTCCATCAACACTCTACATCTGTAGTGCTCTTCCTTGGCTTGAACCCATACTGATTATCACCTCTCCTCTCCTCTCCTCTCAGCCTAGAGCTTCCACAGCTCTTTCATCGAAGAGATGTAGTGGTTTACACGTTTCTGACCGGGAATACAAATGCACAGCAGAACAAAAGGCACAGGGGGGGAAGAAGACAGTATTTGTAAAGGCCTACTGTAAATCCAAGTGCACGCACGCGCACACACACACACACACACACACACGCACGCACGCACACACACACACACACACACACACACACACACACACACACACACGCACACGCACACATGCACACATGCACACCCACGCATACAGCACTGAATCATTTCCCACCATTTTCAGGTGTAATGTTCCTTTACCGAGAAACAAATGTCAAATGCCAGGATCAATATTCAATATGATCTGTCTGTAAATAAAGAGGTAATAACAGAGAGAGGGAGAGAGAGAGAGAGAGAGAGAGAGAGAGAGAGAGAGAGAGAGAGAGAGAGAGAGAGAGAGAGGGGGGATGGTTCAAGAGAGACAAAGGTGTGTTTGTGAGAAAAGAATCAGAGGGAGAGGTTGAGAAGAGAGAAAGGGAACAGAGAGAGAGAATAATGCGACAACAATAATAAATACATAACTGCAGTGGAGCGCACATTTCTGAAGTCCAAAAATGGAATTCCTCACGCATCCATATTGAAAGATTCTGTGCCAAGGACCCTCATAAGCGACATTTGTCAAAAATTCCCAACATTCTTTGAAAATCGAAATTTTCCTCATTTAGCTGCACCCCCTGGAATCCCCTCCAGGACCATTGAGGGTCCCCGGATCCTAGTGATCTAACCTTCACATAGGCCTTACCTCGACTAAGTCGAATAGTCGACTGGTTAGTCGTGGGGGGTCCGAGTCGACTGCGTGTCTCTTAGTCGAATCTAGTCGGGGGAAAAAAAGGGGCCAAAAATGTTTTTAATCGTTTTTTGGCCAAGTCTACACCTGCAACCACACGTAACTTCCACTTTATTCTTCTTATTCCTCGTCTTTGTATTGGTATTGTTTGTGTTGGAGCGCCTCAGTGCGGCTGCAGAGTTCATGTGCAACCTCTTCCAGAGAGAGATAGAGACACTAGAAACTCTGCTGGAGACACAAAACAAACTGTGTAGACTTGGCCCTTTGAAATAAAATGTATTTTGGCCTTAAAAAAATAAAAAACTATTGGCAATTAGTCGCCAATTAGATTCGACTAAACAAATCCTTAGTCGGGGACAGGCCTACCTTCACAACACTAATATTCAAACCCCCTTCTTCCTTCACAGACTGACTGTGTGTACCAGGGGAACTGCTTCTTATCTGATGAGGGGTTATAAGACCCCCACCCCATCATCTCATCAACCCCCCACTCTTTATTAACATCTCCGTTAGCATGAATTAACCCCGCAATCAGGGGGACCCCCTGGGGGCAGAGGGGATTGTGGCCCCTTCACCAGAAGGGTTGAGTGGCAGTGGTGTAAAGTAACTAAGTACATGTACTCAAGTACTGTACTTGAGTACAATGTTGAGGTATTTGTTTTTAACTTTCTTTGGTATTTCCAATTTTCTATATTTTTACATTGAGCTTGTAGATGAGCTTGTATAGATGAGCTTGTAGATCGTCTATTTTAAAATGGCCGAATTTTATATAGGACTTCAGTGGTTTTGTAATAATAATCAAAATCTACAAAGTAACTAGTAACTTCAGTTTTCAAATAATTGTAATGGAGTAAAAGTACAATATATGGATACGAGATGTAGTGGAGTAGAAGTAAAAGTATTGGAAATTGGTAGATACTCAAGGAAAGTACAAATACCTCAAAATTGTACTTAAGGACAGTACTTGAGTAAATGTACTTAGTTACTTTACACAACCGATCTCATGGGGGAAGGAGTCGACAGGTAACAGTTGATAATGGGATAGTAAAGGGATGGTGAAAGCGAGTGTGTTCATTTAGGGCCACGATCAGACTCCTTGTGTGGATGTCAGCGATTCAGGGGGTCCATTATTGTGCGGCTAATCCCTTGGGAGAGAAAGAGAGAGAGAGAGAGAGAGAGAGAACATGAAGGAAGAGGGAAAGACGAAGGCGAACGGCTGGTGAGAGAGGACAAAAGAAAGGAGGATATAGAAAGCCTGTGTTTCCCCCCTAAATAGAGGCTGATGGACAAGGTGTGACACCCAGACCGAGTCACTTAACGTGACCTTAATGGGCACACCGGATTAGCTGTCCATGTCACCCACCATGTCACCCACCCCACCTCACCGCTGCAGATTGAAGGGACCGCCAATACAAACGGGAAAAAAACGAATCCCTCCTATACCTGCAAACTCTCAGCCTCTGATCTGATGGTCTCACTCCCCCCATTAAAACGTCATTCTCCCAGCGGTGGGCTCCCAAATTGAGTTTGGGGCGCGCTTAATATTCTCACCACTTTGATACCTTTGGGCTGCGGATGGGCGGAGTGTGACATTATTCATCATTTAAGCGTAGAATATTAGATTGTGTCACTCATCCCAACTCCATAATGTGGCGAGGCAAAGACACGGAGGATCATAAATCTAGAAAGATAGACTGCTGGTGATTTATCACGTCACACAGAGACAAAAACAAGAGCGAGAGGTGCAAAGCGGGGAAGCGCTTAGCGCAGGCGGCAAGGGAGAGCTCTTGAAATTCAAGCTCACATGGAACAACCAAATCACCTGCAGTTCCCATTATTGGCCCAGCAGACGCTATTTCACCTCCTGCGGGCTGCAGAAGCAATTGCTCTCTATTCAAGTGATCTTAGTTTTGGCCGGACTTTACACTTGTTTTTATTACCTTAGTAAACATTTTCATAAATACTTTGTTTTAGTTTAAAGTATTATTTTTTTCAATTATCATGATGTGCGTTTAGTCGATTACAGTCCCATTCATTTAAAAAATGTCTGATAAAGTAGGGTATGTTTTGTAGGGGTCCTATTGGTTCTGCAGAGTGAAGAACCGCCCTCGCTGAGGTTGCAGCCAATAGCTGTTTCCGGTTTATTTTAGGGACCGGACGTTCTAAGGTGGCGGATTTGAATTTGCTGAAAAAGTGGCTTCAAAACGGGTCTGTAGAAACTGACGTGACGTGACAGTTCCCTTCTTCCATATTTTTTTTTACAGTCTATGGTTTGGCGGCAGGGGGGTGAGAGCACTCACTGGGTCCATGTACGGCCCCAGCAGAGTTTCACAGTTTGAAGTGAGATGTCTTATCTGAGACAGAAGAAGCTGTTTTGTAAAAACACTGTATACCTCTAAGCCTGATGGGGTTGTAACCAATGCTATTTGCTGTCTTGAGTAAATTACTTAATTGAAATTAATTAATTAGTGAAAACGTTATTTTAATTATACGCCTGCAAAGATGGTCAATCATTTATTACGTATACTGTCCAGTCCAACATTCTGTTCTAGCAAGGTGTACATCTATTGGTGTGTGTGTGTGTGTGTGTGTGTGTGTGTGTGTGTGTGTGTGTGTGTGTGTGTGTGTGTGTGTGTGTGTGTGTGTGTGTGTGTGTGTGTGTGTGTGTGTGTGTGTGTGTGCGTGTGTGCGTGTGTGTGTGCGTGCATGCGCGCGCGTCCGTGTGTCACCCTATCCACTGTCAGAGAGCAGGAGAAGAGCATCCTGTGTCACAGGGGAAAGGAGATGTCATTAATTAAAGAGAGGTACAAACCCCTGACGAGGAATTAATTCATTACATGCTGAAGATCAACAACACCAGTATTATTTCTCAGGAGATTGAAGATATGGCCAGAGAGATCACAAGTCAGAAATATAATTTAGCATATACTACAAGCTGCCATGATGAGATATGCGATGCGTTTGTGAGATTGTAGATTATAGGCTATTTTCAGGCCAAGAGATGTGGTGTAGAGGGAAATACTAGCAGACCGAGAATAGAGCCCTTGGGGACTCCACTCAACGGAGTATATAGGGTTTAACTTGTTAATAGAACTCAAGGCTTAAGTTAATAGAACACTTATGACATTCAGATGATGAAATGTACCTAATCTGAGATTTACAAGCACAAGAGCAACGATAATGTTGGTGCTTTTTAATAATTGTTACGTACTCCAAACAAATCAACAAAATAACTAGAGGCTCAAATTGGAGACCCCAACATAAAGAAGGACCCCACAACAGATTGGTTGTGATTAAATGTTTTTTTTATTACGTCCCACAAAATAAACTTTTTTTTTTTTTTTAATTTTTATCCCGCGATTTTTGTAACCCATTTTTTTTCACCCGGTGCCAATTTCCTAAGTGATCCTGGGCACTACACCAGCCCTACACCAGTATTACACCTGTCACCCCACAGTAGGGAGGCCAGGGCCGAGCTCATGCTTCCTTCAGGCATGAGAGCCAACTGACCTTCTTGTCACCCGACAGGGGGGAGTTTCCCTGGTTGGACGTAGCGCGTGGAAGGAACACGTTATTCCAACCAGTTCCCTTCCCCTCCATCAGGCGCCCCGGCTGTCATGGGGGAGGCGGTATAGTGACCAGGATTACTACATGTTTTTGTGAGGGTATTAACTACCCTAGGAGACACGGGGAGAACATGCAAACTCCACACAGAGTAGGCCCTTTCGCCAACCCCACCACAAAATAAACTTTAATATTGAGAAAAGCATAATGGAACTCAATGTAAATACTTTACCTAAAAGAAGAAATCAGGAAACCAAAAAGGGCCTGGAGATGCCGGTCCAAATCAACATAATGGAGGGGGGAGACCAGCGCAATATGCCTGTGTCTGTTTACTCAATGGGCTGGCTTTTAAAGGAGTAGTCTGCAGCAATTAGGATTTGAGGAATCTGCTGCAGGTGTGCCAGCCTGATGGGGGAAATGAATGACTGAGGAGTCAGTAATTATGATGTCATGGCCTTACGCAACAATAATGCAGGGAACAGTACAGTTAAAGCGCTCTGCACAGAGATGTTTGAACGTAGCATACATCAATGAACGCCCATCCCCTACAGTCCTATACAGCAGTCTTCTTAACGAGCAGCGCTAGTTTACAATTCTACCTCATTTATTTCCCCCCCACTGTCAAAATTCCCCTTCCTTTGCTTGTGTACAGTGAAACGTGGCAATGCTATTAGCCGGATTGTGAGTTTTTCGAGTGTGTGTTAGAGCACAGCACTTCTATGTTCTTCCACAGGTTTGTTTTTTTCTCTCCCCTTTTCTAACTTCCTTTTGTCGTCAAGCGCCGCGGCTCTGGCAAAAAGCTTAATTTCTTTACCGCTATCGGCAAAGCTGCGGCGCCCCCTGCATTCGTTGCATTACCCCCGCCGCCTGTCGCATTCTCCCCCAAATATGTTATTTTAAATTAATTCGAGCAAACTACTGTGCCATTTCACAGCCTGTTTCCTAATTAGCATCTTGAGCTGCACGGCTCAGCTGCGTTGGTTGGTTGCAGTTCTGTCATTTATTTGCAGCGGTGGAAGAAGAAGTACTGAGATGTTTTATTAAGTAAAAAACAGCAATGCCGCAATTAAAATTAAAAGGGCTGTCTGTCTGTCTGTCTGTCTGTCTGTGTCTCTCTCTGTCTCACTCTCTCTCTGTCTCTCTCTGTCTGTCTCTCTCTCACGCACGCACAAGCGCTAGAACGGCACTCATCCCTATTTCCCTCTACACCAAATCTCACAGTGCTCACAACGCAGCATGTGCAGAATAGGGACGATTTTGATTGATTGTAAAAAAAAACAAATTCTTGACAAAAACGCATACATGCTAGAACAGACCTGAAAATCCATCTTTCAGGAGACCAAAAGGGAATTCACTTTTCCCATTTTTGTACATATAGTGTTTTTATGTGTTGATGATATTGTATTTTGGTGTTATTTTGATGCTACAGTATGTTGATGAATTGAATACATAGGACCACAATGGAAACAAGTCCCCAGGACTTTTTTGTGTTATCCTTTTAGCCTACATGTCTGACTGTACCTCGTGCTGTTTACATTTCTGACTAAACATTTCAATCAATCAAGAACCAAACTAGAAACAGAATAAACGCCACAACAACATGGCAGAAGGAGAACCAGCCACACAATAGAGAACAGATGGAATCCAGACTCCTGTCTTATTTGAAAAATAATAACATACAGTATAAGGATTAACCAGGAATGGGAATTGTCATGAATGTTAAGTAGCAGTGGGCGAACGACTGTACATGTCTGGCATATGCTTTGGAACGGACAGCTGCACACACACACACACACACACACACACACGCACACGCACACGCACACGCACACGCACACGTGACACGCACACAGTGCACTGAGTAGCTGATTGCCTGTGTGAACGGACATTGTGCTGTAATTACAAAGCTTGACATCATCATGTCCCCATAGAGCCAAATACCAGGCTTGTATCTGTGACACTGTGTCTGAACATGGCCATGTCTCGGTTCCGTTGACGGATCAGAGCCCACACTTAACCACATGAACCCCACAGCGTCCCTATATTCTGCTGTGTGAGCGGGGTGGGGTGGGGGGGGGGGGCATTCTGCCAAAATAGCCGATCTACAAGCTCACAGCAGCTTGTAGGTCGGCTATTTTCACTGAAGAGATTTGGTGTAGAGGGGGGCAGGACCTAGTATAGAGCCCTGGGGGACCCCCCGGTCAACTAAGCATAGGGTTTGAATTGTTAATAGACTTTACGGGATGAGGAGGGTGTCTGTATGTCATTCACATCCGTCAGTCAGTCAGTCAGTCAGTGAACCAGTCATTAACCTCGTGTCGCCAGGCTTTCCACACAATAACGGCGCTGAGTTGCAACGCTCGGCTCGATCGGCGGTGCCTCCCGTGGCTCAAGTCCGCTTTAGACGGCACGCCTCCATCATTTAACAGTTTTTTAGCAGACCCTTTTATGTTTTGGGTTTGACAACAGCACTTCCGCATTCCTGGAGAGCGGAAGTGCCCGACTGAAACGTTTGATGTTTGGTCACATTTGTCCCAAGAAGTCACAATAAGGCCGTTTGGGGACTGAGAGTGTGTTGTTCCATACTGAGGAAAGCCTGGTTTTCATTCCAAACTGACCAGTGTGGTTCAGTCTATAGACCATGCCTACTATAGAATTCTAGAGGTCTAGGACCATGCCTACTGTAGAATTCTAGAGGTCTAGGACCATGCCTACTGTAGAATTCTAGAGGTCTAGGACCATGCCTACTGTAGAATTCTAGAGGTCTAGGACCATGCCTATGGTAGAATTCTAGAGGTCTAGGACCATGCCTACGGTAGAATTCTAGAGGTCTAGGACCATGCCTACTGTAGAATTCTATAGAGGTCTAGGACCATGCCTACTATAGAATTCTAGAGGTCTAGGACTATGCCTACAGTACTATTGAATTCTAGGGGTCTAGGACCACGCCTACTGTATAATTCTATAGAGGTCTAGGACCATGCCTACTATAGAATTCTAGAGGTCTAGGACCATGCCTACTATAGAATTCTAGAGGTGTAGGACTATGCCTACTATAGAATTCTAGAGGTCTAGGACCATGCCTACTGTAGAATTCTAGAGGTCTAGGACCAGGCCAACTGTAGAATTATAGAGGTATAGGACCAGGCCAACTGTAGAATTCTAGAGGTCTAGGACCATGCCTACTGTAGAATTCTAGAGGTCTAGGACCATGCCTACTGTAGAATTCTAGAGGTCTAGGACCATGCCTACTGTAGAATTCTAGAGGTCTAGGACCATGCCTATGGTAGAATTCTAGAGGTCTAGGACCATGCCTACTGTAGAATTCTATAGAGGTCTAGGACCATGCCTACTATAGAATTCTAGAGGTCTAGGACTATGCCTACAGTACTATTGAATTCTAGAGGTATAGGACCACGCCTACTGTATAATTCCATAGAGGTCTAGGACCATGCCTACTATAGAATTCTAGAGGTCTAGGACCATGCCTACTATAAAATTCTAGAGGTCTAGGACTATGCCTACTATAGAATTCTAGAGGTCTAGGACCTTGCCTACTGTAGAATTCTAGAGGTCTAGGACCAGGCCAACTGTAGAATTATAGAGGTATAGGACCATGCCTACTGTAGAATTCTAGAGGTCTAGGACCATGCCTACTATAGAATTCTAGAGGTATAGGACCATGCCTACTATAGTGGTTTTCGGCTGGCGCCACCTTTGTTTTCACTCCCTTTCCATATGAATGCCGAAATGAGTAATCTAGTCTCACCAGTAGAGCGCTACGAGTTGGAATAAAACATGGACATACCAAAGCAAAATATCTAGGAGTATGCCTACTATAGAATTCTAGAGGTCTAGGACTATGCCTACTTGTAACGACGGGTCGCCGTTACTAGAACTAACTCATATTCAAACACAGCTCTGCATAGGCATTGTATAGGTAAAGAAAGACACAGATTGTAACAAATGCATTTATTGAAGTTATGGGGGGTGGGGGCAGTGTGTTTCACTCTGAAGGTGCGGATTTCATCATACACCTATGAAAGAACAGAAAGGCCACATTAGTAGGACTCCACAGTAGTAGCATACTTTGAAATTGACATGTATAATGGGAATGTGAATCTCTGATATCTAAACTTACCTCTGTCTGTTCTCCCCCCTTCCCAGTGTGGTGTTCGGGCCAAAGAGTTCCCTCCGGCAACACACACCCTATTTATTAGTTCCGGGAGGGTGATACCAAGTGGGAAGTGGAGAGAGGGGAGATCGGCATCCACTGTAATTAATTGAACCATGTATATGGGGTGTGTATATTTAGAAGGCTCAGTGGGAATTGTAAATATGTATTGAGGGTGCATATACAGTGGTCTAGTGTTTTAAGTATAATTGTATTGTGTGTTATAGATGTGGGAATATTTTGGAGGTACCTGGGGAATGGTAGGAGCTAGCCAGGTAATAGGGACCCACCTATAAAAGGCAGTCAGTCTATGGTATGTGAGATGAGATGACAGGTTGTGCCCAATACTTGTCAGTGAAATTGTAAAAAGAAGATAAAAAAATCACACCCTGTGTGAAGTGGGCGGTGTCTTCCTAGCTAACCACAATACTGAATGGAGTCAACCAATATATATGCTTTGATCTGAAAGAGCCACTTAGTGTCAGCATGTGTCTTGCTAGCTAATCACAATACTGAATGGAGTCGATCAATCATGTACAAAAAATAAATACATTTATCTTTTGTAAAACACACTTTATGATGGACAAAACCATAACTTAAAAAAAACCATAATTTGGTTTTTTTTAAGTTATGGTTGCTTATATAGGGCTATGCACATGTGTCATGTGACACTGGCCAATCACATAGGGCTATGCACATGTGTCATGTGACACTGGCCAATCACAGTCCTGAATAGATTGTGATTGGCCAATCACAGCGCAGGATAATTGTACAAACTTTTAGGGCTGGTTTCACTGCCCAAGATATTTGTACATTTTTCCAAATCTCACTTATAGGGCGGTTTCACCGCCCAAAAATACTTCATGATTGAAGGTCGCTACTGGACTGGTCTCCACTGATTTGCTGCCTTGGCCGCTCGAGCAATCTTACAAGTGGTGTCAAGAAGTGGTCCCAGCCTCACTGGAATGGTGGGTGCTTAACAGCACATAACTATGGCCACCATGACCAGAGGAAGGGAAAAGGAGATGAAGCAAGGACAGCAAGAGGAGCCAGATAACGGGGAGCCAGTAATTGACCAGCAGGAGGAAGCAGCAGCAGCAGCAGCCAGTGAGCCTGACAAACTGGATGAGTTAACAGGCCTGGTGAAGTCACTGGCTCTCGCCCAGACTACTAGAGATAAGCGGATGGAAAGAGAGGCTACACGCCAAGAGGACAGATGGAAAAAGATCCACACTGACGTCACGTGTTACACATGCAAGCACAGGTGAATGACTTGAGATACGGCGGTGTGAACAGAGAGGATGACGGTGAGGACAACGATGACGGTGATGCTGAGGAGAATGAGAACCTTAGAACCCCCCACCATCAGGAGGATCGGGGAGATCTAAGAGCGTCAACCAGACGGCGAAGTGAGCCTGCACCACCACAGAGGACACAACACATCCATAGAGAGCCCAGGTTAATACCACTCGCCCAGGATGATGATATTGAACACTATCTGACAACCTTTGAAAGAATGGCCACTGTTTGTCATTGGCCAAGAGAGGAGTGGGCTATTCAATTAGTCCCTTTACTCACAGGTAAGGCACGCAGTGCTTATGTGTTCATGGACTTTGAAGATTCTGAAGATTACGACAAAATCAAGGAAGTTATTCTAGCGAAATATGAGATCACAGCGGACACCTACAGAAGAAGGTTTCGGTCACTGGACATTCATCGGGGAGAAACCCCACGTGAACTTTATGTGCGGTTGAAGGACATGTTTACTAAATGGGTCAAACCAGAGACCTCCACGGTGAAGGACATTTCAGAGTTACTGATTCTGGAGCAGTTCTTGAGGATGGTGGATCCGGAAGTGGAGGTCTGGATCCGGGAACGTGACCCAAAGTCAGCAGGAGAGGCCGCCCGGCTTGCTGAGGTTTTTCTGTCAGCCAGATCTGGGAACAGAGCAACCGCATATGACCGTGACAACTACTACACTGGAGGCAGTAAGTCCAAGGGGGGTGAATGGGGTGGTCAAACGCAGGCTAGACAGCAATTCAGTGCCAGGCAAAGCTCTTACAGTAAACCTAACGCCACTAAGTCTTTCCCCAGTTCTAGGCCAGACATACGCTGTTATCAATGTAATGAGATGGGTCACACACAGCACACATGCCCTGCCAACAGACAGAGTAAACCTTCTTTGTTATGTTCAGTCCCCAGACCCACCCACCCAGTCTCTGCTCAGCAAAAAGTGCACACTGTACCAGTGTTAGTCAATGGTCAGAGAGAGGAGGCCCTTCTAGACACCGGCAGTTGTCAGTCTGTTGTTTTGTCCAGCATAGTCCCTAGAGAGCTGTGGAGTGACACCACATCCAACATTTGCTGTGTTCATGGGGATGAGAAAGTGTACCCCACTGCTGAGGTGTATCTTGCTGTAGGTGGACAGACTTATCTCATGCCAGTCACATTAGTGCCCAGATTACCATATCCAGTCATACTTGGCAATGATGTCCCCACACTGCTAGACTTGATACATCAGACAAAAGGGGATAACCAGGTTATCATAGAGGGCACAGGGGAGGCACAGAGTCAGGAGGTTGAACAGCAGCAGCTAGAACCCCACCCTTCAGCTACAGCATGTAACATGGTGATCACTAGAGCTCAGAAGAAAATAAATACTCTAGAGGAGTTACCTTTTTACAATGCTGAGTTGAAGGCAGGCCCGATCAAGCAACCAAAATCCAGAGCTCAGAGAAGGAGGGAAAAGGTTTTGGCTACGGCCAGGGGACAGTGTGAGGAAATGACAAAGCCCAGTCAGCCACTGAATTTTCACATTCCATCTGACATAGCAGCAATGCAGCAAGCTGACCCTACACTAAGATCCTGGTTTGATAAAGTATCAGAGGTTGAGGGGGAGAAACAGGGTAAGGCCGACTGTTTAGCTGAGGTTAGCTATGTGATTAAGAAGGGCATTCTCTACCAGCGGCAGGGTCAGGTTGAGGCCTTAGGTTTGCCACAGAGCCTTACACAGAAAGTGATGGAGCTGGGGCATTCTATACCCTGGGCAGGCCACTTAGCATTTCAGAAATCCATCAGTAGAATTGCCAGTAGGTTTGTTTGGCCAGGCATGTACACCCAGGTGAAGGACTTTTGTGCTTCATGTGAAACATGTCAGCTAGCATCAGCTAGGGGAGTAGCCCGTGCCCAGCTTCAGCCATTACCTATTATTGACACACCTTTTCACAGAATAGCAGAGGTGGGACAAAGTCCCTATGTTGCAAGTCCAAGTCGAGTCTCAAGTCTTTGCTCTCAAGTCCCGAGTCAAGTCCAAGTCAACACAGCCAAGTCCCAAGTCAAGTCCAAGTTCTCAGCTTTTTGTTTCGAGTCCCACACAAGTCCTTAGCATTTTGGTTCGAGTCCCACACAAGTCCTAACCTTTTGTTTCGAGTCCCAAACAAGTCCTAACCTTTTGTTTCGAGTCCCACACAAGTCCTAACCTTTTGTTTCGAGTCCCAAACAAGTCAAAATGTTAATTCAAGATATGTAAAGATTTACATAAATCATGAGCATTTTTCACAATTTGCATTTGTTTTAAAACAAGGGTTCTTCCAGGCCAACAGAACGCAGATACTGTACTTTTAATTTCCTCCTTGAGGACAGGGTTTAAAATGGCCCTTTTTAATGAATATAATGTAATTTTGTACAATCTGTATGGTAGAGTATGTTACTACAATATAACTTATACAATCAGGGTGGTTGTATTTTGTCTCCCTGCTCTTCTATTGAGACATTTAGATAATGTCAAAGGCCATGTCTCACCTAGACACAGGATCTGACACAAATTCAGTGTATCCTCTGATCAAGCAGGCAGGCTCTATTATCACAATGGTGAAATTTCAGCACTTGCACTGGAAACCGCGTTCAAATCCGGGGTAGAAGAGGAAATGTATATAGCGCTGAAGTGGTCAATGTATGTTTTGTATTAATAACCAAAATCTACAAAGTAACTGGTACCTAAAGTTTTCAAATAATTGTAGTGGAGTAAAAGTAGGCTAATATCTGCCTCTGATATGTAGTTGAGTAGAAGTAGGTAGCTGATATATTGCACTTTTACCTTAGCGCTAGGTATACTCTTGGTTGCTTGTTTTTGCAGAAAATGCACTTAAGACTTCTGGTGATTAGTAGTTTTGTTCCCTACCTATGTTGAATGCACTTACTGTAAGTCGTTTTGGATAAAAGCGTCTGCTAAATGACTGTAATGTAGAAGTAAAAGTACTGAAAATTGCAAATACTTCAGTAAAGTAAAAAATAAGTCAAAATTGTACTTAAGTAAAGTACTTGAGTAAATGTACTTAGTTACTTTCCACCACTGGTTATAGTTTGCTCTTAGCACACAGTAATGTTAATGTGAAGTATAGGTCTTGCCTTGCATACTGCTTTTCTCGTCTTGTCTTCCACCTTGTAATCTTTAAAACCGAAAGCTATAACTGCTGGAGTTGACATTTTATTCCACCTGGCTTCAGTTCCAGCAGCGACCGCAGGAGTGAAGCCGGTGTGTTGTTTGTTTGGTAACGTGCACCATGTGGGCCAGTGTTGCCAAGTATCGGGAGAGAAACAAGCGAACCGACTTCCAAAAACAAGCCAAAAACAAGCCAAAGTTTGTCCAAAAGTTAGGGTAAATAAGCAGCTTTGGCAACACTACACTAGGTGTCACTGACGGCCGGGATTTCTGACTAATAACATTATAGTTGATGCACACTTTTTAAACATTTTTGGCTTGCTTAAGTGACTTGAAAGTGACTTGAAAAGACTTGAATTTTCAAGTCAAGAGGGCTCAAGTCAAGTCAAGTCTCAAGTCTTTAGCGTTCAAGTCAAGTCTCAAGTCTTTAGCGTTCAAGTCAAGTCAAGTCTCAAGTCTTTGGCATTCAAGTCCCAAGCAAGTCCAAGTCTATTTTTGATTTGGTCAAGCAAGTCTAAAGTCATCAAAATCGGTACTCGAGTCCAAGTCGAGTCTCGAGTCTCGAGTCCAAGTCCCCACCTCTGCAGAATAGGCATGGATATAGTGGGGCCCCTTGAAAGAAGTTCATCAGCAAAGCGATATATCTTAGTGATTTGTGATTATGCCACCCGTTATCCAGAAGCTTTTCCCCTGAGATCTATCAAGGCCAGACAGGTTGCCAATTGTCTGTTGCAACTGTTTTCAAGGGTAGGAGTGCCTAGAGAGGTCCTTACAGATTGTGGTACAAACTTCCTATCAAAACTATTGCAGCAGGTTTATCAGTTGCTAGGAGTGAAAGGTATCAAAACCACCCCATTCCACCCCGAGACGGACGGATTAGTGGAGAGATTCAATCAGACTCTTAAAAGCATGCTGCGGAAGTTTGTTGACAATACAGGCTCTGATTGGGACCAGTGGCTGCCCTACTTGCTGTTTGCATACCGGGAGGTGCCACAGGCATCAACAGGATTCTCACCATTTGAGCTTCTCTACGGTCGCCAGGTGAGGGGGCCCCTGGACCTCCTGAGGGAGCATTGGGAGAAACCGACTACAGACCAGGAGAAGGTGGATGCCATCCATTCATTCCCCATCCCCACCACCAAGAGGAAGGTTCGGGGATTTCTGGGCCTGGTAGGATGGTATAGAAAATTCATACCCCATTGTTCTGAGAGGGCAGCTATTCTCACTGACCTCACCAAAGACTCAGCCCCAAACAAAGTTAGATGGAATGACGAGTGTGACCGAGCATTCAGGGATCTCAAAAGTGCCATTACAAGTGACTCTGTTCTCCACACTCCTGACTTTAGACTACCATTCACGCTCCAGACGGATGCCTCAGGTGTCGGCCTTGGGGCAGTGCTTCTGCAGGAAGTAGAGGGGGAGATGCGTCCACTGCTGTTCCTGAGCCGCAAACTAGAGGACCGGGAGACGAGGTACTCGACAGTGAAGAAAGAGTGCCTGGCCATGAAGTGGGCCATTGAGTCACTTAGGTACTATTTGCTGGGACGGCACTTCCTCCTTGAGACCGATCATCGGGCTCTGCAGTGGCTGAACAAGATGAGGGACTCGAACACACGTCTTGCTGGGTGGTACCTTGCCTTGCAACCCTATGACTTCACTGTTCGGTATCGACCAGGGAAAGCCAACCTGGTGGCCGACTTTCTCTCCCGGGTACATGAGAACTGAGGTACTGTACTCTTGGGAGAGGGGGGAGGAAATGTAACGACGGGTCGCCGTTACTAGAACTAACTCATATTCAAACACAGCTCTGCATAGGCATTGTATAGGTAAAGAAAGACACAGATTGTAACAAATGCATTTATTGAAGTTATGGGGGGTGGGGGCAGTGTGTTTCACTCTGAAGGTGCGGATTTCATCATACACCTATGAAAGAACAGAAAGGCCACATTAGTAGGACTCCACAGTAGTAGCATACTTTGAAATTGACATGTATAATGGGAATGTGAATCTCTGATATCTAAACTTACCTCTGTCTGTTCTCCCCCCTTCCCAGTGTGGTGTTCGGGCCAAAGAGTTCCCTCCGGCAACACACACCCTATTTATTAGTTCCGGGAGGGTGATACCAAGTGGGAAGTGGAGAGAGGGGAGATCGGCATCCACTGTAATTAATTGAACCATGTATATGGGGTGTGTATATTTAGAAGGCTCAGTGGGAATTGTAAATATGTATTGAGGGTGCATATACAGTGGTCTAGTGTTTTAAGTATAATTGTATTGTGTGTTATAGATGTGGGAATATTTTGGAGGTACCTGGGGAATGGTAGGAGCTAGCCAGGTAATAGGGACCCACCTATAAAAGGCAGTCAGTCTATGGTATGTGAGATGAGCTGACAGGTTGTGCCCAATACTTGTCAGTGAAATTGTAAAAAAAAGATTAAAAAATAAAGACTTCATGATTGAAGGTCGCTACTGGACTGGTCACTCTCCACTGATTTGCTGCCTTGGCCGCTCGAGCAATCTTACACTACTATAGAATTCTAGAGGTCTAGGACCTTGCCTACTCTAGAATTCTAGAGGTCTAGGACCATGCCTACTGTAGAATTCTAGAGGTATAGGACCATGCCTACTGTAGAATTCTAGAGGTCTAGGACCATGCCTACTATAGAATTCTAGAGGTCTAGGACCATGCCTACTATAGAATTCTAGAGGTTTAGGACCATGCCTACTATAGTGGTTTTTGGCTGGCGCCACCTTTGTTTTCACTCCCTTTCCACATGAATGCCGAAATGAGTAATCTAGTCTCACCAGTAGAGCGCTACGAGTTGGAATAAAACATGGACATAACAAAGCAGAATAGTCCAAGAAGTACTTGTCGAACTTGTCTGATTCATCAAATTACAAACGTAATCTGGTGGAGTGGATTTATTTTGTAGGTTGTACCGTTACGATTATGGTTTCTGCCAGTTATGTGCTCCAGACCGGATCAGAAAAGAGTTGATCCCAGTCTGTCTGTCTGTCTGTCTGTCTGTCTGTCTGTCTGTCTGTCTGTCTGTCTGTCACAGACTGTTTGGGGACGCTCACAGCAGCAACACAGCGATTATTTCAATCCATTCATCACATGCAAAAACAGAGACACGCACGCACGCACACGTGTGCGCGCACACACACACACTCGCGCACACACACACGCACAACACACACACGCACGCACGCACGCGCGCGCGCACGCACGCACGCACGCACGCACGCACGCACGCACGCACGCACGCACGCACACACACACACACACACACACACACACACACACACACACACACACACACACACACACACACACACACACACACACACACACACATACACACATACACACATACACATACAAACACGCATGACAAGCCATGAGCCAGGGGGCTGGACGCTGGCCCTCCGTCTCATGGTTTGCCAGGTGACAGATGGAGGTGGTGGGTCTGCAGCGCACGCACGCACACACGCACGCACGCACGCACGCACGCACGCACGCACGCACGCACACACACACACACACACACACACACACACACACACACACACACACACACACACACACACACACACACACACACACACACACACACACACACACACACACACACACACACACACACACACACACACACATGTACATGTAATGGCATGTACATGTAAGCAGACTTTTCCATACATGGAGAGGAATATGGCTCTTTACCAATAATTGCACCTCATACAGTGTGTGTAACATGAACATCAAATATTACAACATGAAGCATTGTGTAATTTATACAATTAAGGCATTTATCAGAAGCTCTTACCCAGAGCAGCTCGTGCTAGATCAAAGTAAATGACATGATACTGACCCTGATACTGACCCTGATATTGACCATGAAACTGACCATGAGACTGACATGATACTGACCATGAGACTGACCTAGAGACTGACTATGATACTGACATCATACTGACCATGATACTGACCATGATACTGACCATGATACTGAAGAACAGGGGAAACTGCTGCGCCTTTCTTTGTCCTTTGATGAAGGTTGACTGCGGGTGCGGTGCGGTGGTCTCAAAAACATAAAGGTAAACTGACAGAAGGAGACTCGCTCACTGCATAGAGGTTAAGGAAATCTCCTTAGACAAGACTTAAAGAAAATATTTTTTCTTTATTTTATGATGCTCATATTGTGCTCGGTGCTCAAAAGTGGATTAAAAAGCAAACGTTTCAGTCCTCCCAGGACCTTCGTCAGTGCTATAAGGGTGGAACACAGACAAATACACTGCTTTTATAGGGTACTAGATCACCTCAGCTCAGGTGCTGAGGATCACTAAGGTCATTACCATGGTTACGGTGGGGCGTGGACAGATCATTGCAGACAGCAAAACCAGACATGATACTGACATGATACTGACCATGATACTGACCATGATACTGACCCTGATACTGACCCTGATACTGACCATGATACTGACCATGATACTGAACTGATACTGACCATGATACTGACCATGATACTGACATGATACTGACATGATACTGACCATGATACTGACCATGATACTGACATGATACTGACCATGATACTGACATGATACTGACATGATACTGACATGATACTGACCATGATACTGACATGATACTGACCATGATACTGACCCTGATACTGACCATGATACTGACATGATACTGACATGATACTGACCATGATACTGACATGATACTGACATGATACTGACCATGATACTGACATGATACTGACCATGATACTGACCATGATACTGACATGATACTGACCATGATACTGACCATGATACTGACCATGATACTGACATGATACTGACATGATACTGACATGATACTGACCATGATACTGACATGATACTGACCATGATACTGACCCTGATACTGACCATGATACTGACATGATACTGACATGATACTGACCATGATACTGACATGATACTGACATGATACTGACCATGATACTGACCATGATACTGGCCATGATACTGGCCATGATACTGACCATGATACTGGCCATGATACTGACATGATACTGACCATGATATTGACCATGATACTGACCATGATACTGGCCATGATACTGACTATGATACTGACATAATACTGACATGATCCTGACCATGATATTGACACAATACTATGATACTGACATGATACTGACATGATCCTGACCATGATAATGACCATGATAGTGACCTGATACTGATCATGATACAGACATGATACTGACATGATACTGACATGATCCTGACCATGATACTGAAATGATACTGACATGATACTGACCATGATACTGACCATGATACTGACATGATACTAACATGATACTGACATGATCCTGACCATGATACTGACCATGATACTGACATGATACTGACATGATACTGACCATGATACTGACATGATACTGACCATGATACTGACCATGATACTGACATGATACTGACATGATACTGACACGATACTGACACGATACTGACATGATACTGACATGATACTGACCATGATACTGACCATGATACTTACATGATACTAACCCCATACAATTGACTGGAGTCCCCCAGGGCTCTATACTAGATCCTCTAGTGTTTCCCTCTACACCAATCTAGACTATTTCATAAAGGAACAGATATTCAAGCTCACAATGCACACCAAAAAAATGGAAATACTCCAGTAAAGTAAAAATACCTCAAAATGTTACTTAAGTACAGTACTTGAGTACATGTTAACAGGCAGGCATCTCTGAAGAACGCCTGCACACACAGGTCCCTCTGGGGACGTTTTTAGATTGAGGCCCAAACAGCTGAGAGAAGCATAATTTTCTCCCTATCTCATTGTCCCATAGGCTACCTGTTTCATGATTTCCATAAAACACATGCATTTCAGAACCGCCACTCTGAAATAGAATTGAATTTGGTGAATGTAATTGCATCAGTGGATTCTTCCCGATGGGCACTGCAGAGATCTGCACCTCCTGTATCCAGTGATGTAAAGTAACTAATTACATTTACTCAAGTACTGTACTTAAGTAAAGTTTTGAGGTATTTTTACTTTACTGGAGTATTTCCAATTTTCTGTACTTTTACTTCTACTCCACTACATCTCGGAGGCAAATATTGTACTTTTGCTCCACCACAATTATTTGAAAACTTTTGTTAAGTTACTTTGTAGATTTTGATTATTATTACAAAACATACATTAACCCTATATACATTTTGGCCATTTGAAAATAGCCGATCTACAAGCTCACAATGCGTCGCGATGCGACGCATTTTGAGCTTGTAGATCCGCTATTTTCAAAAGATGTTTATACAAATAACACAAATAACATGGCAGCCAACGTCTTTCACTTCATTACCCAAGAGTCTCTGCCAACATGTCCGGCGAGGACGCGCTGTGATTGGCCAGTCTTCGCTTTGACTGGCAGTGCTGCCTTATTGGTGCCTTGGCAAATGCCAGGATATAACTTATTGTCTCCCATACCCCTATACATAGTCAGTAATACAGTCAAGCCCCTAGCAAACCTTTCAGCCTGTGACCCCCCAAAATAATCATATTTGAACTGGGGACCCCCACCCTGACAAGCACTTGGAATTGTAGGCATTACATTTAGTTTGACTCGGTTCCATAGATAAATATTGTGAAAATTGCCAAACTACAAGCTCACAATGCCCCGCAGCGCGAGGCGTTGTGAGCTTGTAGATCGGCTATTTTCCCATTTTGACAATTTGACCAATTTCGTATTAAAAGGTTCTTAAAAGTCATTAAATTGTCACTTTATAAATGTGCAGATACCCTGTATACACTTATACTGCATGTTGGTTATTTACTGTTGAGTGAGAAACAATGTTGCACATTAAGCTAATCATCTGGGGACCCCCCCAAATCATTTGGGGACCCCCCCCAAATCATGTGGGGACCCCCTTGGGGTCCTGACCCCCAGTTTGGGAACCACTGCCATATGCAGTAGTTGTTAAAAAGTTACATAGTGCTGCTTTAAACAAGTTCAGGTTTAGACACGATTTCAAAATCTCATCCACTCTTTTTTTCTTTTTACAAAGCTCAAAACACATTCTCACTCACTAAACACATTTCACACTGTGAATTGTAAAAGTTAAACACAACGTCAACAACCCATTTACCAGGGCAGGGAGTCAGGGACAATCTGTTACAAAGCACTGGAACTGGAAGTGGCCTGTGCTGTGGACTGGTGACACACAGTATAAGAGGATTAGATTGGTCAGTATTTATTATATAAATTCCATCACCGTAGCAACGAAATTAGCTTCTCAGTGTATTCCACGCTCCACGTTATTATCTCACTTCCTCAGAAACCTCTGCACTCCGTTCCCTCTCTCTCACCCCCCCCCCCCCCACACCACACACACACACACACACACACACACACACACACACACACACACAGTATTGTGGGAGATCTGATAAGACTTCCTCAAACAGAGGCTTACGGTTGTGACTGTCTACCTCTGTTCTCCAGTGTACACATTATATCGCTGTTGCCGGCAGAAAACTCTTATCTCAATATTTTAACTTTTTGTGTTTCGCGTTTTTTAAAGCTTATTATGACTTTCGCACACCACTACTTTTCGGGACAAATATTGTACTTTTGACCCAAACTTATGTTATGTACATTATGAATTAACTTTTCAAAAATAGTGAAAATACCAGATCTACAAGCGTGTGTAGCATCGCCATCCATTGTGGGATTGTAGATAATTTTGTGTAGTTATTCTTTTTGCTTTAGTTTTTTGTAGAGGGGGATTTTCTAAATAATACAGCAATGCATTTATATTAAAAATATATTATTAAATATACATTGTAATTTGTACTGTTGAATACTTAAGTATTTGTAAGTACAAAAATGACTGAGCAACTGTCGCTTATTATAGTTGAGTAATATTTGACCAGGAGTATCAATACTCTGATACTTTGTAGTGCTGAGGTTACTTTTTCCACCACTGGCAATAGAAGAACGACTCTTTCTACAATATCAATATCTTGATACGTTTTTCAATTTGTTATTGTTTCATTTAGACCAGTCAGCCCTGTTGCATTCCCTGAATGCCAGCTGTGTGTACCGACAGACAGCGTGGGATTACTATTTTTTTACTTTGGCTCGGAAGTTTATGTCTAGGTTTTCTGGAACTGTGGAGGGTTTTGTTTTGTTCTGGAGGTGTATGCGAAGGTCACAGGAAGGTCACGGCCTGTAGCAGACCCCGGCTGGATAATAAGGGTGAAGCCGACTGATGAGTTTTACTTAATCTTTATTCGGAACCCAACGTAGAAACTGAAAGAAAGCATACAATACATAATGATCACACATTAATACAGTTTCATAAAAGAAAGTGCACCATGACATTTGCATTAAACCTATAGCCTACAATATAAACGGTCAAATGTATACAGTGTATAATGCAATGCAGACAATAAACCTCAAACAATAAAATCCAACAATAAGATCAGCATCAACCGTGAACAGTAGCCTACAATTGACAGACAATAAAATGACAGTCACCTTGTTCCCTTTCCAGCTCGGTGCTATAAGTTTGCTTGACCATGGCATGTCCAGTTCCAAAATGTCAGTCATGTTTGTTTGTCCGTCCTTTCCTTGACCATCCTTCCAGGTCCTTTAGGCCGTCCTTCCTTGACCATCCTTCCAGGTCCTTTAAACAAACATTTTGTGTACTGGTCCCATAGTGATGCCGTTCTCACTCCTCTACCACTGAGTCAGTTTTATTCTACTGCTGCAGGCTGGTAGCTATCAGCAGCCTCATTTGTCAGCAACACAGGTGAACTTAATTCCAAGTAATCAGTGTGTGTCCCTGTGAGCAGGAAACATCTCAAAATAAAAGTCTTCGAGACATGACTTTGGACAGGAAGCCCTTCAAAATAAGTGCATGTGGAAACCCCCCCCATGCGGGTCCGCTACACTCCCACCAAATCATGTGAATTTAAAAAAAAACATTTGCATAAATCACAATGATTTTACATCAAAATTAGGTGACCCCAAACACATTTAAAATTCTTAGAATTAAAGCTAGGTATAGACGGTACAATCCTTCTCCCACCATCAGGAGTCCTCCCACCTTGAGTACCCCATCTCCAATCATGATATCCTCAGCATTGGCGGTCTCCTTGATCAGAGTGTCATGACCCCTATACCCTTCATCCTTTGTGTTAGGGAAGACATCTTGAGGTCCAGTGCTTTCCATGTCGCCATATTTGAGTTCAGACTCTAAACTGTAAACGGTCTCCGTAGGGGTGATTGCAGGCAGCTCCTTAACAGTGACTTGATGGCTTTTGGTGTTCATCTCTCCTAAAGGGACCTGTGTGATGAAAGTGACCTCTGGGTGTGGATTTGATGTTTCCCTACAGTGAGAATTTGAAGTTACATTTGAGTGATGGATTACTGTTGGAGAAACATTCTCTTCTGGCATGTGGGATGTGGCAAGAGTGTAGTTGGCCTGGATGACATCTTTCTCTTGAATTGCTTGATTGAGGAGCTCCATTTTAGCTCCAACTGCCCTTTCATCCTTCTCTGCTTGCAGCAGCTCCCGCTCACTCTTCTGAGCCTTCCTTTGCTGCTCTTCAAGCTCCTGTATCCTTTCCTTCCTTTGGAGTTCTTCCATCTGTGCCTTCTCTGCTTCCTTTGCAACAAGCGCAGCTGCTGCTGCTGCTGCTGCTGCTGCTGCTGCTGCTGCTGCTGCTGCTGCTACCTCCACACGGCTGACTGCCACCGATGCAGGTTTAGAATGACTTTCAGACCTGGAACTGATTTGTGATGGAGGGCCAAAGCAGTGAGGAGGATCACAGTCAAGCAGTTCTTTAAAACGTTTTTGCACCTCTATTCCATTAAATTCATCATCTACAATCCTCTCATATGCTATTTTAAAAAGGTCTTCTGATATAGAGTCACATGCATCAACTCGTAGTTTTACCTTATTATCAGGTGTGGTGTGTTCTTTGATATCAGAATATAGTCTAAAAATGTCCTTACTCCTAGCCAGTGTTTCAATTAGCAGTCCTAGGTCACTATCAGCATTGTTAAACTTGAACTGTTTTCTTACTGTGCGTACGAGGACCTTCCACTCGTCAAATAAGCATAGAAGCCTTTTTTCCATACTCTCTGCCTTTCCGGAGTCCATATCTGAATCCTTTTCCACCATGCCAATATGTGGAATTACAATAAATTTGGCTATGGGAGCAAGTAAATAAATACCTTAAATAAATATAATACCGTAAACAAATACTGCATGTACCTTGGTATTTGTATTGTAAATTCAACACCTTAAGACATTAACAAAAACCTTAGCAAGATATATCATCACTTTACATGTAAACCATGAACTGAAACACAATTTAGCAGTCCTTAGGCACTACTGTGAAAATGCACAATGTCCGTAGATGTACTCAAACTCACAGTACTTTCCTCGTTATAGTCCTTATTTTTGTTTTCTGACCTTGTGTAATGATTCTTTGTGTTTGAGTTTGTGTAGCTGTTCACCAGATCCATGTAAAGCAGACTTGAAAATGTAGAGCTGAGATGATGACTCGGAGTGAGAGATTGCACAGCAGTAAAGAGTCCATTTTCTTGTAGGTGTAGTGGCAGGCCCTTGGGTGAAGTTTCTACTGTAGCAGACCCCGGCTGGATAATAAGGGTGAAGCCGACTGATGAGTTTTACTTAATCTTTATTCGGAACCCAACGTAGAAACTGAAAGAAAGCATACAATACATAATCAATGATCACACATTAATACAGTTTCATAAAAGAAAGTGCACCATGACATTTGCATTAAACCTATAGCCTACAATATAAACGGTCAAATGTATACAGTGTATAATGCAATGCAGACAATAAACCTCAAACAATAAAATCCAACAATAAGATCAGCATCAACCGTGAACAGTAGCCTACAATTGACAGACAATAAAATGACAGTCACCTTGTTCCCTTTCCAGCTCGGTGCTATAAGTTTGCTTGACCATGGCATGTCCAGTTCCAAAATGTCAGTCATGTTTGTTTGTCCGTCCTTTCCTTGACCATCCTTCCAGGTCCTTTAGGCCGTCCTTCCTTGACCATCCTTCCAGGTCCTTTAAACAAACATTTTGTGTACTGGTCCCATAGTGATGCCGTTCTCACTCCTCTACCACTGAGTCAGTTTTATTCTACTGCTGCAGGCTGGTAGCTATCAGCAGCCTCATTTGTCAGCAACACAGGTGAACTTAATTCCAAGTAATCAGTGTGTGTCCCTGTGAGCAGGAAACATCTCAAAATAAAAGTTTTCGAGACATGACTTTGGACAGGAAGCCCTTCAAAATAAGTGCATGTGGAAACCCCCCCCATGCGGGTCCGCTACACGGCCTGTCAGCGTTAGTGTGGGGAAGCAGACACAAACAGTGGTAACTAAGTACATTTACTCAAGTAGCCTACCATTTTGATGTAGTTTTTGACTTTGCTGGAGTATTTCCAATTTTCAATAATTGTACTTCCACTCTACATCTCAGAGGCAAATATTGTACTTTTTACTCCACTACAATTATTTGAAACTGTTTATTACTACTGTAGTTACTTTGTAGATTTAGATTATTACAAAAAAACATACTAACCACTTCAGCCCTTGTAGTATCGTTTCAAACATAAGCATGGTGTTCGATATAAGTAATTTCATTTCATATTGTGATACAATAATAGGTGATTCTGAGTTTGCAGTTGGCAGTGCTTGAAGGTGAAAATAACTGGGGACATCCCCCATCTGTTATGCAGGCTGAGGCTGAGAGGCGATCCATTTTGCATTCCCCCAACACCTAAACCTTTTTGTTCCCCTGATCATAATGCAGTTACATAGGAAACCCCCTAGATTTGAATACGAGATGCATGTCTCTGCTATTGATGTGTTGATCAGTCAACACTTTAAGATCCTGGTCTTTGTCCTGGAGCAGAAGCTCCTAGCTTTAAGTGTGAACTAAAAACAAGTCACTGAGCCAAGTCTTTGTTAGTTAGTAGGCTGATTAAAATACTATTGTCCTAGTGTATACAGACTGCTTGAAGCTAGCCCCCCTGGATGCTACCCCCGTCTTGCGTTCGAACCCATAGAGTCAGTCTTTTGTCTTAATTTGAATGGATCAAAATATCCTTTGTTCCTTCCTGGGTGTGGGCCACAGACAGTGAATGCATAGAGACAGAGGACAGAATGGCTACAGAAGAACTTTGAGTTTGGCTTTAACTCTGTCAAAGTTGAGTAAGACTATGTTCACAATACTAAAAGCCTTTTAAATGAGTAGTTGAAATGATTAAAGTCTTGATAACTATGACCTGTGTTGTTAACAAAGAGAAATGTCATTTAGGGAAAATATTCAGTCTGAAGTAACTGTTGTCTTATGTTGACTCATTGGATTTCTAACTACTGTTTGCAAACATGGAAGTATAAAGTGTGTGGTCTTATTCTAAAACTTAAGAGATGTTGAACAAGAATGACTAAACCAGCCTTTGTGTAATAGTAAAGTTTGATAATTGGAAATAAGACAAGTTTGTTACACTGTAAGGACAATGCTAATGTTATACTAGGCTGTGGGCGGGGACTCGAGCCACGACTTCCCAGAATTCATGTATTCGATGTGTGATAGGCCCACTGGGATTAGGGGCTGGGCTTAGACACCTAGCCTCCTCCTCTTGTGGCCAAAGGTATACAGTATAAAATAATGTGTTTCACTTGTGATGCGGTGCGCTGCTGATTAGACCTAACATGGCAGTAGCCTGTTGGGCTGAATAAAAGATGCCTGACTCAAAACCCTTGGACTGGATCTTCTCTCATTTGAACCTCTCTCCAGGAGACTGAATTCAGCCACTCTTTCGACCACAAATATACATCAGAATGGCGGTTGTCGGCAGTCGTTTTACTATTTTTTCCTTCTTTTTGAAGGGAAGGATATGCGAAAGGACCTTGTTTGTTTGTTTTGGTTTTGGAAGTGATGGGCTGGTTTCCTGGCGGGGGTGGTTTTTGGGGAATCCAGGTTAAGGTAAGTGTTTTGTGGCACAAAAAAGAGCTTCTAGTGACCGTTAAAGGCCTGGGAGCTCATAGTTTCTGAATAAAAATGTGGTAATTTGGATCTAATTCAATATCGAGTGATCTAATCACTGAGTTTCTCCACTTTTGTTTATTTGTGTTCAAAAGTGGCGGTGTTGAACTAGATTGATATTATTATAAGGCTAGACAACCTTCTGGGCAGTTCCTAAATCGAGTAATATGATTACATATGCACACTTTGTTTGAACATCAGTGGTGGTCTAGGGACTGAACAATGGGATTGTTTTAATTTTATAGAAGCCGAATAGAGGGTTTCATAATCGCGCGGTCTAACTGCTACAAATGCACGCTCATGTGTGGGTCCATGCACACATGAGTGGCGATTCTGTACCCAAAGAATACATTATAGGATGTTTGGATCTATTTCGATATCGAGTGATCTAATCACTAACTTTCTCCACTTTTGTTTATTTGTGTTCAAAAGCGGCGATGTTGAACTAAATTAATATTATTATAGGGCTAGAGCACCTTCTGGGTGGTTCCTATATCGAGTAATATACTTACTTATGCACACTTTTGCTTGGTCATAAGTGGTGATCTAGGAGCTACACAATGGGATTGTTTACCGCCCTGAATGGATGGTTTCATTGTCGCGCGGTCTAACTGCTTGAAATGCACGCTCTTGTGGAAGTCTATGCATGAGCGGCGATATTGAAACTAAATAATGTAATTAGAGGAATAATACTTCCACATGGTCCCGGTTATAAGATCTGAATATTTGTACAGATGTCCAGATACACCGGCGCGTGTCGAACTTCGTGAGTCGATTGCCCGTAAAATGATCTGTGGTTTTATTAATGATGGAGTAAGATGAGTTAGCCTTGTATGTATCTTGGGAAAAATAGAAAATATTTTCAAATAGGAGGGTTACTCTCGTCATAAGTGTCAGGCTCAGATGAGTAATCATTGATTACTGAACCAGAATAGGGTTGAGATTTTAGGAGGACATATTTTCTAGGGTTCTAGTTAGGGAAAAGAAAGGTACATGGAATTTCAAGGCATTGTGTGAACTGTTGTTTTTCCCTAGCACTTGGATATCTTGTGGTCGTACGGGAGGTGATTTTTTTAGACCCTTTCTTGTGTTGTGTGTGAAGTGAGTGTGTGGGTTTTAATGGGTCTTTGTTGTGAGTGATGTGGTGTGTTTGTAAGTCTGGATATGAGTCTTGTGTGCATGTGTTCAGTGAGTGTGTTTTGATGAGTCTTTGTTGTGAGTGAGGGGATGTTTGTGAGTCACGATGAGAGTCTTCTATGAATGTTGAAGATGCAGTGAGGTGTTGAATGACTGGAGGCTGTGAGTGGTGGACGCTACTGGTGGCTTGAAATCTTTCTTAATTTTTGTATGAGTGGACTACGTTTCATAGGGTACATGCAGGCGATTGGTCTGGTATACATTTTTACATAGGCTATATTTGTGGGGTTGCCACGAATGGCTTATTGGCGGGTTGGAAGATAATTTCGACACATTTTGATTGTTGATGTGTCTTGGGGAGGTGTTAATTTTTTGACTTTAAGTTGGGATACTGGGTGCCTGTGGGTGCTTGAAGTGGCTTGATTTTTATAGTCTATTGAGGATGATTTGGATTTTTTTTTCCAACTCTGGTCTGTTGACCACAGTTGAGAGGGGGAGTGAATGCTGATTAGCTAAATAATGTGAAAATGATTATCTAAGGACTTGTGTTGAATAAATAGGGGATATTTAGGCCGTAAAACAACGACAATGATCTGCATGGATTGTTAAATGTGGTTGAAAGAGGACGAAAATAGTGAACTAATGTAAAAGATACAAGTAGGAGTTTTAGATTGTTTATTTTAATCTGTGCTAAAGTAAGGCATTGAGTACTTTTAAAACAAGGAAAAGGTTTTGTTATAATTAGAATTTGACCCATTTTGTGCTTTATCCGCGACGGTGTTAGCTATTTAACTGGTCTAATATGTTGTTATGAGTGTGTTGTCCTTTTTGTGTTAGATCATGGCTGTTTTTGGAGAGACTACAACCTGGGAATGCATGCCTTTGGAGATCCTGTTATCTGGCCAGAAACAGGGTTGTTTGTGTTCTTTTCGAATACCAGGGTTTGATCACAGATTGGAAAAGCATAACATGACCACATTAGGATCTGTTGGTGTTACTTTAAATATTGGGGGACATGTGATAGCTAGCATGTGTGCTTCAACTAAAAAGACACACTTTATTTAGTTGACTCAGCCGTGAATGGGTACATAGACAGTGTTGATTTAGAAACGAATGATGTGGTTATAATTGAAGGTTATGTAGAAGTTTCACAGGCTGTCTGGATGCACGGGTTCAGAGGCTTATTCTAAAAGGCCTTTGAGCCATGTGCTACAGGGAGATTTATGTGATCCATATTTTGTTGAAATTTGGTTTATTTTTAGGAGATCTTAGGACAGAACCATTGATTACCTCTGATGGTTAAGTGAGGGTATTACACCCTTTCTCTCATGTTTTTCTTAAGAACACAGTCTTTTCTCTTTTGTGCTAAAATGAAACTGTAAACTTTGCCTCAATTGAGTGACAGCTTGTAACCAGTTCCCAGTCTGAATCACTATTCTTTTAACTACCACGGATCGTTTCGATAGTGGACTAAAATACCTAATTCAGTGGTTCACCACTGGGGCTAAACATAGGCTGTACCTCTCTTTTGTTTGAGGAACAGATAACATTTATAATACTAAAGCACCAAATAAGAGATGTTCTGTGTCCTCCTTGAAAATTACCATGCGTTCTGTGTTCTTGTGTCTGTTAGGAGCCAAAAGCTGAGAGAAAGAGCACATTGGACGGAGTACAGATTTGGGGTGAGTGCGGGCTGATGATTGATTACAGGGGTGAAATGACACATTTTCTGAGGCAGACCTAAGTAATTAGTATAGTTTTTAGTAAAAGGCCAGACCTTGAGGGTCGCACTAAGCGACTGGGGAGGATTTATCCTCGTGCTCAAGAGGCCTACGATAGGTTAAAGATAGTAAGATTAGTTATTACCTGATAGTCAGATAGGGAGGTCTATGTTCTATTTGTTTAAACGGATATACACCCTTGTGTCGATACTTCGCCAGCACTGATCTTTGTAAAATCTGTACTTAAGTAGAATAGATTTGAGTAGGCCATAAGCCGTGTAAACATTTTGAAAATATTGAGAGTAAAAATTCTGGTATTACTAAACGTAGAACCCAGAGGGGTGACGCTTATACAGAGATTATCATAACGCAAATGTTGAAGTATTGTTAGGAAAATAGAGTTAAAAGTTGCTAAAACTGTGGAAAATGGTACTATTAGGAAAATGACTAAAACATAGCTAAAATGTGATATTTGTAGAAGGATGTCTAATTTCCTAGGGAAAGGGTAGGGAAAGTTGTTTCCAAGTACTTTCATGTCAGGAACTGATGGTGTTGGAGAAAGTTGGAGACGCTGATGGATGCAGTACCAAGAGGGGACATCAGGCTGAGTGGACAGCAGCGTTCTACAACAGCACGCCCCAGACCACGTCACGCCAGGTCCCTCAAAAAGTCCCACTCTAGACCTGGAGGCGTGGATCAAGCAGGGAAACCACAGTCTGCTCCCATTCAACCGCAACGAAAGAAGGATAAGCCCATCCGTTTCCGAGACAACACGTAGAGGAATACTCCAAGGTGAAAGATGACGGCTGAAAACACGAGGGAAGGTCTACCGTGTCGACACAGCTCTTCAAATCGTCCGCAGCAGGAAACCAGGAGATGCAGTACAACGGACCAGGAGCCGGGGTGAACCGTCAACAACTCATCCCCCTTCAGAGAGGAGGGTCCAGGGAAGGCGGTCTGTCTACTCATCTCTACAGGGGTCAGGAGGTCTACTGGTCCCGGATAACAGCCGACGAGTGGGTGTCTCAGGTCTAGCGGCGTCGAGCAGATGAGGAGCGGTGAGAAGTCTTCGAACTACATCACTACAGGACGGATGGGGCCCATCCATCAAACAGATGGCTGGATGGTGTGGTATCACAGATATACTGCAAAAGTCCAGAATCCAGGTCTGGGCCTTCCAGATTCAACAGAGTTGCCTTGTCAAGATGAACGCCATACACTCTCTCCGTGGAGAGATATTCCCCAGTGACCCGGGCAGGCTTACAGAGAGATGCCCTGTAGGTGTCATTGAAACATGACATCCAACCCCCACCTCTGATCCATTACACATTCCACTTCCCTCTGTCTCATGTCCCAAGCTGTGAACAGCTTCTGATTTAAGGACTGAATATTCCCCAGTAGAACTTGGACACTCAAGACGAAGACAGACCAGCGTTTTTTAGCTCAGGCGAAAAAAGAAAGACAGAGAACATTCTGTGCGCGTGGACACGAAAAGGACACTCGTTGTCAAAGTATGTTATATGATGTGTTTTGAACAGTAACCAAATGATGATTGTTTTCCGGTTTCAGTTGTCTACATAAGTAGGCTAATAATGGTTGAGTCTTTTCAGGTTCGACAGATGGCTGGAGGAGACTTAAACCCAGAGTGTTTAACAGTATTTATTATTTCCAATGTTTGAAAGTTCCTTTATGGTAGACGTTATTAAGTCTACCAAGAGGGGATTTGTAGTATCGTTTCAAACATAAGCATGGTGTTCGATATAAGTAATTTCATTTCATATTGTGATACAATAATAGGTGATTCTGAGTTTGCAGTTGGCAGTGCTTGAAGGTGAAAATAACTGGGGACATCCCCCATCTGTTATGCAGGCTGAGGCTGAGAGGCGATCCATTTTGCATTCCCCCAACACCTAAACCTTTTTGTTCCCCTGATCATAATGCAGTTACATAGGAAACCCCCTAGATTTGAATACGAGATGCATGTCTCTGCTATTGATGTGTTGATCAGTCAACACTTTAAGATCCTGGTCTTTGTCCTGGAGCAGAAGCTCCTAGCTTTAAGTGTGAACTAAAAACAAGTCACTGAGCCAAGTCTTTGTTAGTTAGTAGGCTGATTAAAATACTATTGTCCTAGTGTATACAGACTGCTTGAAGCTAGCCCCCCTGGATGCTACCCCCGTCTTGCGTTCGAACCCATAGAGTCAGTCTTTTGTCTTAATTTGAATGGATCAAAATATCCTTTGTTCCTTCCTGGGTGTGGGCCACAGACAGTGAATGCATAGAGACAGAGGACAGAATGGCTACAGAAGAACTTTGAGTTTGGCTTTAACTCTGTCAAAGTTGAGTAAGACTATGTTCACAATACTAAAAGCCTTTTAAATGAGTAGTTGAAATGATTAAAGTCTTGATAACTATGACCTGTGTTGTTAACAAAGAGAAATGTCATTTAGGGAAAATATTCAGTCTGAAGTAACTGTTGTCTTATGTTGACTCATTGGATTTCTAACTACTGTTTGCAAACATGGAAGTATAAAGTGTGTGGTCTTATTCTAAAACTTAAGAGATGTTGAACAAGAATGACTAAACCAGCCTTTGTGTAATAGTAAAGTTTGATAATTGGAAATAAGACAAGTTTGTTACACTGTAAGGACAATGCTAATGTTATACTAGGCTGTGGGCGGGGACTCGAGCCACGACTTCCCAGAATTCATGTATTCGATGTGTGATAGGCCCACTGGGATTAGGGGCTGGGCTTAGACACCTAGCCTCCTCCTCTTGTGGCCAAAGGTATACAGTATAAAATAATGTGTTTCACTTGTGATGCGGTGCGCTGCTGATTAGACCTAACATGGCAGTAGCCTGTTGGGCTGAATAAAAGATGCCTGACTCAAAACCCTTGGACTGGATCTTCTCTCATTTGAACCTCTCTCCAGGAGACTGAATTCAGCCACTCTTTCGACCACAAATATACATCACCCTATATACTTTGGCTATTTGAAAATAGCCGATCTACAATCTCACAACGCAAAGCGACGCGTTGTGAGATTGTCGATCAGCTATTTTCAAAGGAGTTTTATACATTTTAAAAACTTAACATGGGACATTCTGCAAAATAAGTACTTTTACTTTTGGTAGCCTACTTTAAGTAGATGTTGATGCCAATACTTTTGCACTCTCTCAAGTACATTTTCAACACCGGACTTTTACTTGTAACAGAATATTTCTACATTGTGGTATTGATACTTTTACTTCAAGTAAAACATTGTCAGTATTTCTTCCACCACTAGTCACGGCCTGTCGGTCACGGGTCAGGGTGTAGCAGCAGACACACACAGAGGGAGTATGATGCAGACGTAGGAGGCATACATCCAAAAATCCAATTACAGCCAAAGGTCAGAACCAAAAGCAGGAGGGCAGAGTAACAGTTCCAAGCTAGGAATCCTAATATTCCTCCTCTAATAGGGAGCAGGCAAGAAATGTCACTCTGAGTCAGACGCAGCGTTATATACCTTGTTATTTCATTTTATGGAAGATGAAGTGACTAAGGTGGAGGATCACATTACGAATAATAACAAGATTAGGAGGAGAGTTGCAATTGTAATTCCATTCTCAGACTTAAAGGGACTACAACATGAATTTTTGTGTGTTTTTGGTCTCCCCTACCTCTCTTCTATCCCAAAAAAACACCCCAGTTTGAACACTCATGCTTTCACAGCATATCTGGGGTTTTCTGTTAATTGGTCTCAAAACAGACCAAACTGATTTTCACCCGAACGTGACGTCACGTTCAGTACAATCCCTCCCGTTTTTTCAGTTTAAAAAAAAAACTTTTTCCACACAGAACCAGGAGATAACATGCATACAAACTGGCTCAATAGTGTCCGTGCCAAACAGGACAATGTGGTATTGCAGGTGAAAGTGCTTTATAAGCCAGAGAGAAGTTAGTTGGAATGAGTATATCTGAGGCTTGATTTATGCTCAAACCTTTTGAAAAACGTTTGAGGGACATAAACAATATGATATTAAATATTAAATATATTTTTTAAATTCATAGTGTAGATCCTTTAATAGGCATAACGATCTCTCTCTCTCTCTCTCTCTCTCTCTCTCTCTCTCTCTCTCTCTCTCTCTCTCTCTCTCTCTCTCTCTCTCTCTCTCTCTCTCTCTCTCACACACACTCAACTATTAAACAAAGCCCCCAAATAAACTTCAGACCAATTCCATCTGTACATAGCATATACCAGCCCCCTCCTCATCCGGAAATACTTGAAGCGTCTAAGAGGAGAGGGACACGGACAGAGAAAGGCAGAACCACAAGATATGGGACAAAAACAGGTCACATATGTCTTACATTTAAGGCACGCTACAGAGGGCATCTGCCATGACATTCGCTTCTGCCCTTGCACACTTTTGATTGTTTGCATCCACCACCCAACAACAGTTCACACCATGGTTCTTCAACAGGGGGTCCGTGACCCCTTGGGGGTCCTCAGAAGTTACTACAGGGGGGTCGCCAAATCTTTGTGTGATCCCTATTCAGTAGTCCAAAAGCAGCTGACACAGATTCCCACACAGTGGCATAAAGTAGTAGCACCATCAAAACTGCAGCCATTCTCCCCCTGCAACTAGGGGTCACCAAGGGTCGCTAGGGACAATGGCCTTGAACTGCTCTACCTCTAGGACCAAACCTGTACTTTGAACTCTGGGTACTGTAATTGGATCACACACAGCAAAGCCTCATGTACTTAATATATTATAATTTCTCAGCTGCTGTTCCATGTAATCAAGGCCTTTTTGTCATGTCACAAATTTAAATTGGACAAGGGCTATACTATTCCTTTTACTGTATGATTTAGAATAGATCATTGGTTCTCAAAGTGCGGTCCGGGGGGGGGGGGGGGGTACCAGGGGGTTCCCAGCAAAATGAGTTAATTTTCCATTCAGTTCAGTTTAACCACTTGAGCTCGATATACATTGACTATTTGAAAATAGCCGATCTACAAGCTCACAACGCAGATCTGCTATTTTCAAACAGTTTCATGTTCAACATTTGGAATATTTTTGAAGCATTTGAACACAAATCTTGTATGGGGGGGGGGGGTCCCTGGCACAAAATATTTTCAGATGGGCGTCTGCGGCCAAATACATATCAATTTGGGGGTCCTTGACATGAAAAGGTTTGAGAACCACTGATTTAGATCAGTGGGGTCCAGGGATCCTCTGGGATGCCACACGTTGTGTGCTTGTAGATCTTGAATACCAGACTTTTACTCGTAACAGAGTTCTACATTGCAGTAGGAGTAGGGTATTGATAATTTTGCTTTAAGTAAAACATTTGAGCACTTTTTCCACCACTGGTTCACTCTAACCATCTCAGAAGGCCATAGCTCCAGAGATACAGAGGTAGATGTCTATGTGCCGGTAATGACTAACGCCTGGAAGCTCTACCCTTTCGTCCATTAGTCAATCAAAGGGTTAATGGCTTGTCACAGGGGACAGGCTCAGCCAGGCCTCCCCACCCAGCCCACCGAAACCCCTTAATCTAACCCACTTAAATATGCATGAGCCTCCCCCCCCCCCCACACCCGGCCAGATTTTAATGGCGCTTATCTTTGTCCCCCCCCCCCCCCCAAAAAAAAAAGAAAAGAAAAAACACCTGCCCTCTCAGTCCCCCGAACGTCATGTGACAAATGAAAGTCACCCCCAGACAACATGTTCCATCGGGGGCTTTGAGAAGCCACCCGTCAGTGGTGGTAGAAGTACTCACATGTTTTACTTAAGTAAAAGTATCAATACCACCACGTAGAGATATGCTGTTACAAGTAAAAGTCCGGTGTTCAAAAGTATTGGCATCAAAATGTACTTAATTTTTCATATTTTTCATACTTAAAGTAAAAAGTAAAGCACTCATTATGCAGAATGTCCCTATTTCACAAGTTTCCAAATATATAAAAAGCCTTTGAAAATGGCAAATCTACAAGCTCACAACACACCGCTTTGCGACGCGTTGTGAGCTTGTAGATCTGCTATTTTCAAATATAGAGCTGAAGTGGTTAATGTATGTTTTGTAATAATAATAATAATACAAATCTAGTAACTGGTAACTAACATTTTCAAATGATTGTAGTGGAGGAAAAAGTACAATATCTGCATCTGAGATGTAATGGACTAGAAGTAAAAGTATTGAAAATGGGAAATACTCCAATAAAATAAAAGCACCTCAAAATTGTACAGTAAAAAAGTACAGTACTTGAGTACATGCACTTACTGTAGTTACTTTATACCACTGCTGCCCTCTCAGTCCCCTGAACCGTCATGTGACAAATGAAAGTCACCCCAGACAACATGTTCCATCAGGGAGGGCTTTGAGAAGCCATCCGTTGGCGGGGAGAGTGAAGGCGTCGTTGCCCTCTTTACCCTGACCTCCTGTTCATAATGACAGATGATAGAATGCATTATGTAAATATAATCACCTGCTCCTGAACTAAATGATGGCCTCTGTATAATCGGTCATCCGCAATCAGCGCGTTCCAACCAGTGGTGCAGTGCTCATTGCAGCGTTCATTGAAACTATGACGAGAAATGTTGGCCGACTACCTTTTTTCACTGACGAAAACTAAATGAAAACAAACCTATGGTGACTAGAACCAAAGACTAATTATATTGACAATTTCGTCGTCGACTAAAATGTTAGTGAGTGACGAGTAGAGAAGAGATCCAGTAGAACTAAAAGACAAGTCATTTTATGTTTGGTTGTGCTCGGGTGTTGCGCCCTGAAAATAACCGATCTACAAGCTCACAACACGTCACGCTGCGACGCGTTGTGAGCTTGTAGATCGTCTATTTTCAGCATTATAAAACATACATTAACCACTTTAGCTCTATTTTATACATTGTGCTTGTAGATCTGCTATTTTCAAACATTTTAGTGCTTTTACTTTGGTACTTTAAGTATATTTTGATGCCAATACTTTTGTACTTTTACTCAAGTGTAACATTTTGAACACAGGCCTTTTACTTGACACAGAGAATTTTATTATATTGTGGTATTGCTACTTTTACTTAAGTAACATATCTGAGCACTTCTTCCACCACCGAAAAGTAAGGTTTTTAGACATTCAAGGTTTCCCACCTGACAGCGACGATACGCTTTATAGGTGGGGGGGACGGGACAATTGTGTGTACAGGGAAAAGATTATGCTGCTTCTAAAATGGTTGGGGAAACCATTGAAATGGCAGGCAAGGTTTTTTATCCGTATCCATGTTTTGTCTCTTTTGAAAGCAGAAAGTGTGGAATGTGACAGATTGGATTAGGAGCACAACACCGCTCCGAGGAGAAGAACTTCTGTTCCACTCAGTCTCAGTTTGGCCTTCAGAAGACAATCAGTGACGCCTCTATGGCTCATATGTGGCTGACTGCAGTGGTGGAAGAAGTGCTCACATGTTTTACTTAAGTAAATAAGTAAAAGTAACAATAAGTAAAAGTATCAACACCCTATATTGTAGAAATAGTCCGATAGTATATAGTACTATAGAATACTATACTATAGAATAGTCAGATCTACAAGCTCACTTTACGACGCGTTGTGCGCTTCATCGGCTATTTTCAAATTGCCAAATTATCTATATACAGTGTAGGTCTGGTTTTGTAATAATAATAATCAGTAACTAGTAACCAAAGTTTTCAAATAATTGTAGTAGAGTAAAAGTACAATATTGTAAAGTTATTGAAAATTGGAAATACTCCAGAACGTACCTAAAAAATTGTACTTAAGTACAATACTTGAGTAAGTGTATACTTAGTTACTTTCCACCTCTGGGTGACAGTTATAATTTAAACTCATGATTCTGCTGTTTACTCTTGTTTTGATTGGAGCTCTCTGATCAATAACCATATATATTCAAAACACTTGAAAACACCCCCCCCCTCTCTCTCTCTCTCTCTCTCTCTCTCTCTCTCTCTCTCTCTCTCTCTCTCTCTCTCTCTCTCTCTCTCTCTCTCTACCCTCCCTAATGACCTGTGAGCATATTGCTGTCCAAAGGCATCTTCTCCCAGACTCTCTTGGATCAATGGTGACCATATGGAAGTCCCAGGGACAACAGATGCCCTGCTAGTCAGTTATTGTAAACATGCCAATAATATCAATGATGTCAGGCTAAACAGCAGAGGTCACGTGGAGGCACCCTAAACATGTCAATTATGTCCATATGAGAGACTGAACACACTAGATAGATGCTAGTATGTTTAGAGAGATGCTGGTTATTAACCCATTGAGACCTGAAGCCGATTCTACATGTCTCCTAAATCTCAACAGTATTCATAAAAACGTATTTTTCATGTCAAGGACCCCCAAAATTATATGTATTTGGCCACGGACCCCAATCAAAATGTTTTGTTCCAGGGACCCCCAGAAGCAAATATTTGAGTTAAAAAAGTTCGCTTTAAAAATATATATATTCAAAGATTTGCACACTTTTTCACGATTTTTCAAAAATAGCAGATCTACAAGCTCATAGCGCGGCACTCGGTGCCGCGCTATGAGCTTGTATATCTGCTATTTTTGAATAGCTCAAAGTGTAAAATAATGCTTTTTAGCTCAAATCTAAAAACGATTATTGAACGGGGAACCTTCCGATTCCCAACCAACCGGAGCCACCGTTATCCGAGGTACTTTGTAGAACACGACTGTTTTGTTAGCAGTCTAATTCTTTGCCCTGCACCTCCTCTGTTGCTGTTTGACAAATATGAAGCTCTGGATGAAAGCATGACAACAAGGTTTGTGATTGAAATGATTTTACGATCTCACATCAACAGTGTTACACATTCAATGCCTGAATTATTTCTGGCCGCGTTTGCCCACTGCCAGAGATTTTTCATTGAAAAAAAAAAGTACTCAGGAGCCGAGATACAGAATGTTTTAGTTTTAAAGGAGCTACACCATGAATTTAAAAAAAATATTTGATATTTAATATCATATGGTGTATGTCCCTCAAACCTTTTTCAAAAGGTTTGAGCCTAAATCATCACTCAGATATACTCATCCCAAGTCAATTGTCTCTGGCTTATACAGCACTTTCAGCTGCAATACCAAAACGTCCTCTTGGGCAGGGGGGGGCTACTGAGCAATTCTGTTAATACAAAATTCTGTTAATAAAAAAATATATATAAAAAAGAAAAAAAGAAATGGAAAAATTCTGCATAAAAAGAAGCATCTAAGAAAAATACAAAATCGAAAAAAAAACACTTTGAACATTTTTGAACAATTCCACCAAGTGTTTGAGGTGCCTGTTTCACCCACTTCCGGGGGGCGGAGCCAAAATCCGAGCCCGAAGTATTTGTTCGTAGACCCCCACTTAGGGGGGGTAGAAAAAGTTTCGGAGCGATTCGGGCACTTTTCATTTAACATTGGGTTTGCCATCAAAAATGTTTATGACCTCATAAACATTGCCATTCTGAGATCTGTTCAGACACGCCCATTCTGAAAAAATGAGAAGGAATGACTGAATTTAAAAAAAAAATTTTTTTTGGGGTACAAGAGACACTGGGGACCCCAAAAAATACAAAAAACCAAGAAAAAAGTGATTTTCATGGTGTAGACTCTTTAAGTTAACGAGGAAGTGGATAGGAGTCTAGATCTTCTTGGTCTTTGGGTCAATTTTTTTTTTTTTTAATTAATTAAAAATATGTTTTTAATTTTTTTGGTAAATTTTGAAAACATGTAAAAACGAGTTAATTCGATCTAGGCAATCAAGCGATGGATTTGAAAAACGAGTTAATTCGATCTAGGTATGGGATGGGACGGTGGTTGGAGTCTGGACCGAGTCTGGACCGAGCTGTGGGTGGTAACAGTGTTACTGGAGGGGTGTGTGGGTTGGTGTGAGGTCATCTTCTAACCTTCACTCCCAGCCAGCCAGCCAGCCAGCCAGCCAGCCAGCCAGCCACACAACATCCAGACTCTGAGGTGAAAGACCCCATTATCATCTCCCACAGGAGGGTATCGGCTCAACTCCCATGTGATACCATCATGTAGGCAGAGATGGATACATGCACTAACGACATCTCTCACTGTCACACACACACGCATGCATAAGCACACGTACGCACATGCATGCATGCATGTATGTACGTACGTACGTACGTACGTACGTACGTACGTGTGTGTGTGTGTGTGTGTGTGTGTGTGTGTGTGTGTGTGTGTGTGTGTGTGTGTGTGTGTGTGCGTTCATACACATACACACACACACACACACACACACACACACACACACACACACACACACACACACACACACACACACACACACACACACACACACACACACACACACACACACACATCGCTAATTAACACAGTCTTGCGGACATGCCACAGCAACGTTTCTTTACTTTGTACCTGTATGGGTAAGAGACAAATAAAACCTTCTTGATTCTTATTTTTCACACTGTGGCAATCCGTGTGTTCTGGTTGTCTGTCTGTCTTCGTCATCTAAACACACACACACACGCATGCATGCACGCACGCACACGCGCACACACACACGCACACACACAGCTTTCAGTTTTTACAACTTTGTTTAGGGCAGTGGTTCTCAAAGTGGGGTCCGGGGACCCCAAGGGGTCCTTGAGGAGGGGGTTCCGGGGGTCCCCAGCAAAATGAATTAATATGGCATCAAAATAACTTTAACCACTTTAACCCTATACACAGTACATTTGCTATTTTCAAACAATCTTGAAGAGAAAAAGTGAATATTTTTTAAACATTATAACAACACAAATCTTGTATGGAGGGTCCCTGGCACAAAATATTTTCTTATGGGGGTCCACGGCTAAATATATATATCAATGTGTGGGTTGACACTGGTTTGGGGTATCGCGCCTATAATCAGCATGGGTCACTGCAGAGCAAGTGGTTGTGGGTAGATTAATTTATCAGATGAACCAGGAACAATGCTCCATGTCACCACTGAGTCTCCCTTATCATCTCCTCAGCTCATTGTATATGAAGCCACATGACAGCTCAGAGCGGGGGAGGGGGGGGTGTGTGTGTGTGTGTGTGTGTGTGTGTGTGTGTGTGTGTGTGTGTGTGTGTGTGTGTGTGTGTGTGTGTGTGTGTGTGTGTGAGGAAAACATTGTAGCCTACTTTTACTCCACTACAATTAAATGAAAAATTGTTATTTTTGTAGATTTTGATTATTCTTACAAAACAGACTTTAACCACTTCAGCCCTATATATTTCGGCCATTTGAAAATAGCCGATCTATAAGCTTACAATGCATCGTGATGTGATGCATTGTGGGCTTGTAGATCTGCTATTTTCAAAAGATTTGTATACATTTTGAACTTGTGAAATGGGACATTCGAGGGAAACATGTGAGTACTGTACATGAAAACGTTGGGGAACCATGCACTAATCTATGATGACATGTCTGTGTATACATACTGCCTATAGAGGCCACTGCAGACCTTTAACATGGATTGACTATTCAGAACACACTAATATAACACCCCCACCCACCTCCTCTCTATTAATCTATGTTCTTCCTTCTCTTTTTCTTCTTCTTTTTTTTTTTGTTTAAAGGAATTGTTTATCTAAATTTCCCAGAGGCTATTTTGAATCATTTTTCAGAAAATGTTATCATTTGTTATTTCTCCCACACGAGGTGCAAATTGATGCAGGCCGTTAGGGAGGGGGGATGGGGGGAGTCAGAACATCAATCACAGTGAAGTAGCCCCCTCCCCCCACCCCCCCCAACCATGACAAGTGGAAGGTCTCCGTCACGTTTTGAATGACTTGATTGATGTGTTTTTAAAGTGAGACAGGATGTCAAAGCTCCTTCCTGTTTCCTTCTCTATTTGACGGCACGGAATGCCTCCATCACACATCATCACCTCATCATCACACAGCTTATAGTGACCACAGGTGTGTGAGAACAGAGCACCGGAGAGCACATGCTGTTACTGTATAGGTTACTGCTCAGTCCTTAATGTGTTAGCAACCATTTTTTATTATTTTATTATTTTTGGTAATGGGTAGGTAATGTGTTACACTGTGGGGGGGGGGGGGGGGGGGGGGGGGGGCGCTATGAAAATCTTGGGGAGACGGGTATTGTGTTTATGATCATTTTGGGGGGACAGGTAATGTATTTATGATAATTTTAGGGAGATGGGTAATGTCTTAGTGATATTTTTTGGGGGGACAGGTAATGTCTTAGTTATTATTTTGGGGGACATGTAATCTGTTTATGATCCTTTTGGGGGGACATGTAATGCATTAGCTATAATTTTGGGGGGACATGTATGCATTTATTATTTTGGGGGACAGGTAATGTGTTTATGATCCTTTTGGGGGGACATGTAATGCATTAGCTATAATTTTGGGGGGACATGTATGCATTAGTTATCATTTTGGGGGGACAGGTAATGTCTTAGTTATTATTTTGGGGGACAGGTAATGTGTTTATGATCCTTTTGGGGGGACATGTAATGCATTAGCTATAATTTTGGAGGGACATGTATGCATTAGTTATCATTTTGGGGGGACAGGTAATGTCTTAGTTATTATTTTGGGGGGGGGGACAGTCAATGTATTAGTTATCATTTTGGGGGACATATCAGGTATAATTTTGGGGAGACAGGTAACGTTAGCGACAGAGATGAACATTGGTTTCTTGTCTGTCTCTCTCCGTCCATCTCTCTCTGTCCCAATGCAAAAGGTGTCAAGGTGACATTTGAGAAGGTTGTGTCTCTGTGTAACTCAGTGGCATCCAGCCTGCAGTGTGTTTGACAATCTGTTCTGTTCCTCCGCAGACAGCCCCCCACCAACCCTATAACCCTCCACTCCCCAAACTGTGTACTATTATAATTGACCAAGCATGCACGTATGTGCACTTTCTGGCACATATACAGTACAAAACACACGCATGCACGCACGTAAGCGTGCACACAGGCACTGGTATGCACACACACACACACACACACACACACACACACACACACACACACACACTCACTCACTCACTCACTCACTCACTCACTCACTCACTCACTCACTCACTCACTCACTCACTCACTCACTCACCCACCACACACCACACACCACACACACACACACACACACACACACACACACACACACACACACACACACACAAACATTTTAACCATTTATGTTCACATAAAGGAGAGCATACAAGGACACAAATATTAAAGGAGTTAAGGCTATACGTTCACAAAATCATGGTACAATGTATTCATGATACAATAAGCATGTCACTCAGTACTCTATGGGTATATGTAACAGCGTGTCCGCCATATGTGGCAGGTGCCAGTTATAACAGAGACAGCGCAGTACTTTGCCAGCCTTTTTGCCTACACACACACACACGCACACACGCACGCACACACACACACACGCACACACACACGCACACACACACACAAACAAACAAACACACACGTTGGCTCATGTCCACAGAGAGTGACCGCCCCAGCCCTCACAAGTAGCAGACGGGTCCGTTGCTCCGACCCAAGAGTCAACTGTAAACAGCAACTCTGTCAAACTGCAGTCCCTTGTGACAAGGTGTACAGGACGCCATGCCGCCACCTCCTCGCCTCCTAACCTGTCACAACGGCCGGCATTCCGGATGATCGATTGGCTGACGGGCGACCCCGAGGTTCTGCCCCTTCCTTTCCTTTCCTTTCTCTCCAGGCTCTTCCCTCACCGGACCAGTTGGAGAGCGCTAATTTGTATCGCCTCCTGCAAAGGCAGCTGGTCTGTTCATCTCCCCTGCGACGCGTAAAGTTTTTTTTGCGTGTGTTAGGCGAAGTTAATTGCTTCGCTCATTAGCTGTGTTTGTGTTCTCTTTCTCTCTTCTGTGTCTCAGAGCAGTAGGGGAGCAATATCTGATGTTAGCTTATTACAGCGAGATGTTGTCACCGGGAGAACACTGATCCGTCCACCTGCGGGGACCAGAAAGCAATTAAGTTCATTTACTAAAGTACTGTACTTAAGTACAGTTTTGAGCTAACAGATCGATCCGCATCTGTTATACTGCAATATAGCGTTTCATGCTCTCCCAGAACACGCAGCAGTAACGTTATAAGTCACAGCATGGCGCGTTGTGGGCCTGCACATCGTCTCGAGACATTCCACGCAACTAAGTATAACTTGTTGCTGTCGGGGCAGAAACCTCTTATCTCCATATTCTAACTTGTTGTGTTTTTTCATAAATTAATGCCCTACTTGATTGTACTACAGCCTCTATAACGAAAAACATCACATGGATGCACCTGGGACGTATCATCAGTGTTGTAGCCTGGGGTCATAGGATGTTTCGGGTCTCGCAACATACACCCTCACCCAGGTGACCCAGCCGGGGTTGATCAAGCCCCGACTTACGTCCCAGTAGCTACCCACGGTCAGTCCTATAGGGCAAGACAGGGCCACTCAGTCCGCTTCTCCGGAAATACTCTGCCGGGACTCGGGGAGGCTCTGGCACGTGGAGGGACTAGGCTCTGTGGGTTGTCTCCTGGCCGGGCTCCTCCTTCGTCTCACCAGGTCCAGGACCTGAGCGTTGCACCAGACTCCCCTGCTCCAAACATTTCATTCTGGTGTGATGGTGTCTTGGCCCGTGACACCATCACATTGGTGGTACTGCAGGCTGGTGGTACTGCAGGCTCCCTTGCGTCTTACTTGAATGGTCCTCCCAAAGGCCTCACCGTGGATTTGTTGGGCTTCTTCCTCACGGAAGACAGCCTCACACAAAAGCATCAAAATAATGTATTTGAAGCCTGAAAAGTAACAGTTTTGGTTACAGCCGACGGAGACAAAATCATCATTTAGTCCACTCTATTGGGATAGAGTCGCTGTAATTAATCCTTTAAGGCCGGGAACGCGTCTGTGTCATTTTAAGATGTATTTGGCTATTAAAAAATAGCAGATCTACAAGCTCATAGCGCGGCACCGAGTGCCGCACTATGAGCTTGTAGATCTGCAAAACAAATGTTTGAATATATATATTATATATGTTTTAAAGCAAACTTTTTTTACTCCAATTTGTACTTCTTGGGATCCCTGGAACAACATATTTTGAGGTGGGGGTATGCGGCCAAATACATATCATTTTGGGGGTCCTTGACATGGAAACGTTGGAGCACCACTGATATAACAACATACTGTTAGGATTTAGAAAACTTTTTTTGATATGTATTTGGCTTATCATTTTGAGATGGACCCCCATCTCAAAATGTTTTGTTCCAGGGACCCCCCAGAAGCAAAGATTTGAGTTACAAATGTTCGCTTCAAAAACACTCAAAGATTTGCACATATTTTCCCCGATAAAAAAAAAGCAGATCTACAAGCTCATGAGCTTGCATATCTGCTATTTTTGAATAGCCAAATAAATCTTAAAATGACACAGATGCGTTCCCGGTTTGAATGTGTTAAGTCAGCCTGATCTCCAAGAATGTAGTATACATTGCACAGATCCAGTGCACGTCATTCCGTGCATAGTCGCCTAGAAACCCCAAAAATCTGTGCATATGTACGGCGAGTCCCACGGTGGGCGTAACCAGTTGCAACCCGGAAAAACCCGGAAGCAGAGCAGTCCCCACAACAAAATGTACGATTCTGCGCCTATTGGTACGTAACTCAAACGGCGCTGAGTAGGCTCAAGGGAACGGCAACTCGCTCGCTTTAGCTCACTCGGTGGTCCCTTACGTGGCGACAGTTCCCTTGAGACTGCGCGCCTCCGAAATGGTTTAGTCACAACGGGGGAGATGCGAGGCGGCTATGCACGGATTTTCGGGTTTTCCAGTTGTCTATGCACGGAATTTGAAAAACGTTCAATGACAACGTTTCCTCTGGCGATCGGTGTGGTTAAGTACATTTACACACTGTATAAATGTAAGTATAATTCTTGTAGGCCTTTTATTTGTAACAGAGTATTTCCACGTTGGCGGCTACTACTTTTACATAGTAAAAAAGTCAGAGTACTTCTTCCACCACTGGCAACCCGTCTCTTAAGTGCTTCGGGGAAAAGCCCTGTGCGATGCGCTCATCCCGCTCATGCATTCTTAATGGACTTTAAAAGAGAGCGATTGTTTTCCCACTCGCCATCCGTCGGCCGCCATTTTGGCGGGCCGAGGTAAACAGATGGATGCTGACAGTGAGCGAGTCTCTCACGCCGAGCGTCTCGTCTCGCCATATTTCCTTCCTGACAGAAGACAGCAAGGCTTCGCCTCGCTGATTTCTTTCTCTCTCCCCCTTCTTCTTCCTCTTCTTCTTGGTTCCGTGGGCCAGCAAAGTAAATGCCAGACATTACACGAATTTATGTTGCAGAGAAATGGTAGGAAATATAAATATGAGGCTGCCAGCTTTATATAGTAGTCACAAATAATGTCTGTGGCTGTGACTTTGCAGCAGTTGGAAGTTGAGACAGCGCATCACTTTGTACCGCGCTGTGAGCTTGTACATCTACTATTTTTGAAAAATCTTGAAAATATATCTGCTATTTATATCTGCTATATCTGCTATTTCTGCTATATCTAAAGGGAGTCTACACAGCCAAATACATATCATTTTGGGGGGTCTGTAATCCTTGGCACAAAAAAGGTTTGAGAACTAGACTACTGATTTAGAAGCCATTTGTAGAATCGGCCTCAGGTCTTAATGGGTTAAACCAGGGGTCTTCAATGTTTTCAGGCCAAAGACCCCCTTAGCTGAGAGAGCGATGAAGCAGGGACCCCCCTCTACATATTGTATAACATTATGTTGCAAATTAAAAATAAATCATAGATTTCTTAGACTTCATAGACTTGTTTGACAGCAGTGTATGTTGGATTAATGTGTATTTTCAGACATTTAACCATTTGAACGGTCAATACTTAGTCTGATCTTTTTCCCCCACTACACCAAACCTCTATGCCAAAAATAGCAGATCTACAAGCTCACAACGCCTCGCGCTGGCTAATGTTCCACTCAGAATAGGGTTGAAGTGGTTAATGCAAAAAACATGATCCTATATCACACAAAGATCTGGCGACCCCCCTGTAGTAACTCTGAGGACCCCCTAGTGGGTCCCGGACCCCCTGTTGGAGACCCCTGGGTTAAACTGTTTATGAAGTGAAACTGAAAGCCTCATTTCTCTTCCTCCGTCCTCTCTTATACCTCCACCATCCTCTTGCTGCTGGGTGATCTGGAAACTACACTCAATTTGTCTCGTGAAAACAAGCATCCTGAGGGAGATGACATTCAAATGGCTTTGACATCTGTTGTCACCCTGGCAGAGACACCTCAACAGCAGTGTTGCTGCCAGACAAAATGTCCTATCAGTACAGGGTTGTTTCGACATGGAATGACTTTCCATTGGCCATAAGAGATTGTCCTACTTTCCCATCGTTTAAGCCGCAGTGGTTCTCAACCTTTTTCATGTCAAGGTCCATTATTTATTCAGCATTTGAGCCACAGAGATTTAGACTCTCAGACCCCAAGACTTAGAATATTTCGTTGTCGTTGGATGCGATTTTGTCCACAATTCCATGCTGTATTGATGTTGGTACCATAGGAGAGATAACACGAAAACGTTGATCAAAATAACAATCCTTCTACATTCTCTAATTGTGTAGACTTCTTGTAAATTAAGTAATGCAGATGTTTAACAATAATGTAACTCTTGGTTTCATTTTACGCTCTCAAGAGTTAAAGATCTAGGGTCTATTTGGTTACCAACTCTCCATCATTTAGCTGGGGACCACCTGGAACCCCCTCAAGGACCACTGGTGGTCCCCGGACCCCCTGTTGAAGACCCATGATTTAAGCACAATCTAAACAAAATGGTTCCTTGATAACCAAACTTGCGACCATTCATAATCAATCCTGCACTTTATTTGACAACGTATCCTGTACTACTTGAAAGTAATACTGCAATACTTTAGGATGCAAATATTGCTTTGTTTGTTTTAGTCTTAGCCTTAAATAGATATACTTTGCACCTTTTGTACCTGTTTTGTACCTCTGTTTTTGTATTTATACTTTGTTTTCCCTGTGTTGTTTATGTATAGTACTCTTTTTTTGTGGGGACTGCAGATGTAAATTATCATATTTGCTAAATCCGTATTTACATTACATGGATATGTATTGTCAATTAATATGCGGAGTCCCGTCACAATAAACTATCTTAAAATAGCCGATCTACAAGCTCACAACGCGTCGCCATGTGTTGTGAGCTTGTAGATCAGCTATTTTCAAAAGAAAATCTTGAAAAAAGCGTGAAACATTTTGAATATTCTTTTTAAACATTCTAACAACACAAAGACTCCCTGGCAAAAAAATATTTTCATATGGGGGTTAGGGACAAATACATACAGTATTCATACTGTATTGATTTGGGGTCCTGACATGAAAATGTTTGAGAACCACTGGTTTAAACAACATTTAGGGAAAACGCCCAAATAAGCAACTACACTTTAGAAACAAGCCCCCTCAAAAAACGCAACCCGCAACTACCAATATTAACCCTCTAGAACCTGAACTATGAAGGAAAGGTCAGAAAATTCCAAAATTTTGAAAAGGGACACTTTATTGGGTCTTAAAACATTTTTGATTTTGTTTTATTTTTTTTAACATTCCTTTGTATCATTTATTTGTTGTATCATATTTGATACAAGGGGTATTAAAAGGGGTATTTCAAGTCGTTTTTTTTTTTTTTACTGCCTCCCCCCTGGCCAGCCGGGGCGCCTGATGGAGGGGAAAGTCAAAAAATCAAGTCGGTTTTAACATTACAAAAACATTTATTTTAGACCTGTAGTATCAAATATGATACAAATCATAAAGGACTATAGACCTGTAGTATCAAATATGATACAAACACTTTTGACATCATAAAAAACAAACTCAAATGCTAAATTTTGAGAGCTCATAAGTGCATTCAAGTTATCCAACACTTATTTCAAAATATTAGTAAAGATATACTAGGAAAACGTACCCAAACTGCTTAAAAAATAATTGTTTGTTAGTAGTGCATCAACCTCTCCTGTTTAGTTGATGGCAGCCATTTTGGGTCAGACCACCTGAGGCTCTGTAACTACCTGCAGTGCAAATGGTATGGTCCAGGGGGAAGTGGGGATGTGTCAGATATGATACAACAGGTTCTTGGTCCAAGTATTCATTACACTGATTTATAAAAAAATCAGTGTAATGTGTGTATCATATATGATACGTTTGGTGACATAGGGTTAACAAGCTACTTTACAGAAAAAACAAGCCCAAAGTCGCTTATAATAAGCATACATGGCACCAATGCTCAACAGGCACAGAGCTCCACGCCACTGCGACGCTGCTCCTAAATGTGTCCCCCCCACCCCCCCCCACCCCCCCCTCCTTTCTCTTTTGTTGTTGAGACTTTAAATAGACACATAAACAAGGAGTCATTAATCACTGCTCTGCTGCTGATGGCTTCAGATAAGCACAGAGAGTCCGTGTTCAAGGACTGGCTGAAGGTCGCTCTAGTCTGTGCACATCGCTGTGATTGCTGTGTGAATCGATTACAGTCCAAACCCCCTCGAAGGACGCTGTCAGACTGCTAGCTAGCGGTGTTTCAGAGCCACGTGTAACCAAGGCAGTAGTTCTCACTCTATCATGTCAAGAGAAAATCTGTGTTAAAAAAAACAAAACGATTAAGCACGCTCGGATGGCACAGTGGTAAAGTCACTGCCCACCACCATGGAGGTTGTGGGTTCGAATCCACCGTGGTCAGTGGTGGAAAAAGTACTCAAATGTTTTACTTAAGTAAAAGAAACTGCAATGTAGAAGTACTCTGTTACAAGAAAAATTAGGTATAAAATAGGGCTAAAGTGGTTAAAGTATGTTTTTATAATATAATAATTTATATCTGCGAAGTAACTAGAACTAAAGTTTTCAAATAATTGTAGTGGAGTAAAAGTACAATATTTGCCTCTGAGATGTAGTGGAGTAGAAGTAAAAGTATATTGAACATTGGAAATACTCCATTAAAGTAAAAGTACCTCAAAATTGTACTTAAGTACAGTACTTAAGTAAATGTACTTAGTTACTTTACGCCACTGACCGTGGTGCATCCGGCTTTGTCGGGCGTCTATGCGAACACAATTGGCCCATGTTCGGGGGAGGGAAGCCGGGCGGAGAGGAGGGTGATATCGGTCATTGCATGTGCTCCTACGGGTGGGGGGGCGGAGCCTGTCAGCAGGGAGTGTTGGGTGGGAGGAGTAGGACGAAGACTCTACGTCCTCCCGGTGGGGGCTCCTCACTGGCAGGTGAGTCAGTAGGATACGACAGCAGTGACAACACAGACATGTGTGTGGGGAGGAATTAATTAGCCTGGTAAAGCCCCTCCCTCCGGAAAATCTCATTTCCATTTGATTTCAGGAAGGAGTCTGGCATGAGGGCTTGTTTGGCTTTTTTTCGCCGTCCACCAAGTGGACGAGCCTCTCGCCTATCAGCATCCTTAGCCTGGTAAAGCCCATCGTTCTGTGATTGACAGCGAAAATTGGCCAATCAGGTGGCGAGTTCGAGTGAACCCAAAAGTGAGTCAGATCCGAGTGCAGCCGACGGCAGCCATTGTTTTCTGTCCACTGTTTTTGGTTTCGGTTTTAAAACTTGAAAACGCTCTCAAACTTATTTTTTTATGCACGGAATTTACTTTTAAGATATCGTTCGGATAGAATGTAGTTGTTTAACTTCATATGTGGTCAATTAATCATGACAGAGCCTATTTAAAAATACAATTTCAGAGAACCGGCAGGGGCGGGCAGTGACACGCATGTATCCGAATAAGGCAACCTATTTTGGGCATGGCCCTGTCAAAAGTCCCGTTGCGTCACATTGGTCTGGAGGTGGTAAAAAAGGAACTGCTGATTGGCTGAAGGCAGTGTTGCAATGCTGAATTGGAACGTGGTTGCACTGTATTTTAATGACGTGACGCGCACGTCGCTTAACACCTACACTACAGGTCACACAATGGACAATTGATATGCATCTAGGCTTATTCGTATGTTAATTTGCCAGGTGTGAGTCGGGAGCCTTTGAAAACTTTGTTGAGGTGTGAATTTAAAGTAGTTTTAAATCTATGCGTGTGCCTGCGCGTGCTCCCGGTCAAATAGGTTCATGAACGGCGTGCAAGGCCGTCCTGTGAACATTGCACCCCTGGCTGACGGGGAACAACTGCTGATTGGCTGAAGGGGTTGTCAGTCAACGGTACTAATCCAGCCCAGCTCCCAAATTGCCCATACAGGCCCTCATGCCAGACTCCTTCCTGAAATCAAATGGAAATTAGATTTTCTGGAGGGAGGGGCTTTACCAGGCTAAGAATCAATTGGCATAATGACTAAATTGGGGAGAAAAAGGGGGTACAAAATAATTGCCTACACTAAATAAATAAAATAAAAACGTTTTCAATATTTATTTTTAATGTTCAAAAATAGTAAATGTACAAACTGTTCAAAAAAGTGACATGCTGTGAGCTTGTATATGTGCTATTTTTTAATAGCCAAATGGATAAAGGTGTCAAAATTATTTTGATGCTGTATTAACACATTTTGCTGGGGGGGGGGACCCCCTGGAACCAACCCCCTCAAGGACCCTTGGGGATCCTCGGCGAACCTCGGTTTGAGAACCAGCCACTTTAGTCACTCTATTGTGATAGAGTCACTCTAATTGCCAGTGGTGGAAAAATTGGAAATACTCAAGTAATGTACAAATACCTCAAAATTGTACTTAAGTACAGTACTTGAATGCATGTACTTAGTTACTTTACACCACTGCTTCCATGTCAGTTTTAGTGGAGGACCATGGCTCCATTGTGGACTTGGCTGAAACCACTGTGTGTGAGTGAGTCCCCACTGGATTCATCCAGTTAATTTCCCATACAGGTTCCAACCTATTGACAGACACCCTGCTGTGGAGTGAGAAACAGACAGAAGACCCGTTGGCGCGGGAAATGCGGGCAGACAAGGGGGGGCAACGTTGATGGATGGGCGCCCGGTGCCCGTGTCGAGACCCTCAGGAGCAATTTGGACCAGGTGTGCTGCTCCTGTGACTGGCTGTCTCCAGTGGTGGAAAGTATACTAAGTACATGTACTCTTGTGCAAGTACAATTGTGATATTTTTTTTTTTTTACTTTACTGGAGTATTTCCAGTTTTCAATACTTTTACTTCTACTCTCTTAGAGGCAAATATTGTACTTTTTACTCCACTACAATAATTAAAAAAAATGTTTAGTTACTAGTTACTCATATATTTTGATTATTATTACAAAACATACATTAACCACTTCAGCTATTTGAAAAAGGCCGATCTACAAGCTCACAATGCAGTCTGATGCGAAACATTGTGAGCTTGTCGAAAAGATTTTCATATATTTTATTCAGAGAGAGAGAGAGAGAGAGAGAGAGAGGACGTGAAGAGAGACAGATAAAGAAAGACAGACAGACAGACAGACAGACAGACAGACAGACAGACAGACAGACAGACAGACAGACAGACAGACAGACAGACAGACAGACAGACAGCTGCACGTAGACAGACAGACAGACAGACAGACAGACAGACAGACAGACAGACAGACAGACAGACAGACAGACAGACAGAGAGACAACATGAGTAATGGGTAGAGTGGGGTAAGAGGGTAAGTAGTGTTGAGTCGTTTAAGAATGTGTGTGTGTGTATTTGTGCGCAGAGAGACAGATAACCCTCTGTCTAGAGGGTTATCTGTCTCCTACAGCACCCTCTGTCTGCTGCCCATGGGCATCTGGGAGTGTGTGTGTGTGTGTGTGTGTGTGTGTGTGTGTGTGTGTGTGTGTGTGTGTGTGTGTGTGTGTGTGTGTGTGTGTACTTAATTTGTTAGCATTATGTATGCAGATTGTTTCAATGTAAATGAGCGACTTAGAGTGATTTATGCTGTGTGTGTGTGTGTGTGTGTGTGTGTGTGTGTGTGTGTGTGTGTGTGTGTGTGTGTGTGTGTGTGTGCGTGAGCGCGTGCGTGCGTGTGCGCGTGTGATTCCACGTCCAGCTCCCTCCCTCCCTGACAAAAATTAATGAAATGCAAAGGTATGTTTTTATGTATTTAATTTGTTTGTACCTTTTTTAATTAATGACGTTAGCCAAAGACAAAGACATCTCTTTTTTCAAAGAAGCTCTCCCTGCTCATCTCCCTGCCACATACGAGCTGCCTCCTGAACGCCAGGCCAATCTGCAAAACCCACCCACCCCAAACCACCCCCCACCCCCTCACAGTGGTGGAAAAAGTACTCAAATGTTTTACTTAAGTAAAAGTATCAATAAGTAGAAGTACTCTATTACAAGTAAAAGTCTGGAATAAAAAATGTGCTTGAGTGAAAGTACAAAAGTATACCAAAAAAGTAACAAAAGTTAAAGTACTAAAATGTTTGAAAATAGTAGTTATTATTTCGTTCCTTCATAAGATACTTACTTATGGGATATCATCGCTCTCAAACGATGCACAGAGCACAACACATGAACTCCCGGTTACAATTCTTCGATTGGCTAGGGTTCTGTGACGCAAACCGGAAACTGTTGGGTTATAAAACTCCCTGTGTCACCAGGTTCGTCCTCTTCCTTCACTCTGCAAACAGCGAAGCGCACGAGTCCTGAAGCAACAACAACTAGCAACCACGACAAAACTCTTCGAATCCCAGCTGATCCCAGAGCGAGGGCACCCAGTGCCACTCTACGGGCGATTCGTTCTAATAGTTTTATTGTTTTTGGTTATATAACGCTCCCGCGTTACTTTCCTATCCTCTCGAGTTTTCTGCCACGAGGCAAGCTTTCGAAGCTACGCTGTTAGCCAGGCCGCTTAAAGGCTAACAGCTAAGCTAGGCTAGTGCTAGCTAGCCTTTTGTCTCCACCTCGTGCCTAAACAAAGAGGAGAAGATGGAGGCGCCTCATGTCTGCGGCCTAGTAGGCTGCGGCCTACCTGTAGCAGCGGACGATCGCCACTGTCTATGCCTCCTGTGCCTGGGACCCAACCACGCGTGGCTCGCCCTGAACAACCCAGGAGACGAGGACGCGTGCAAGCCCTGCGATGACTTCACAGTTCATCAGCTGGAGCATCGCCTTTCCAGAGCCAGAGGGCTGGCGGCCTCCAGCAGCAGCGGCGGTGCTCACCCCGACGCTAGCCTCGCCATGGGCTCCACGGCGTCGGTGGTGAGCGCAGGCCTTGGGTCCGCAGGCCTACCGTGACAGGATGCCCCGAGGTCCAGCGGTGCCAGGAGGAAGGTCCGGAGCGAAGCTGCACCTGGGGCGTTATCTTCGGTGCCGGACCAAGCCACCCCAGCCGAGGCCAGTGGGCCATTAATCGGCTGCTGTGTCCCTCCTTCCTCTCCCCCCTTCTCTCTTCTCGCCTGGGGCGACATACCGACGCCAGAGGGCAGCTCGGACGGCGAGGACTTCGGGGGAGAGGACGCCTTCCGCGACGAGGAGGAGAACGAGTTCACCTCCCACCGGGCACAGGAGGTAACGATGTCTAGTCCGGGTCCTCCTGTGCCTGCAGAGATGAGGGCGGAGGCTCCTAGCCAGGCAAAGGAGCCTCTCGAGCCCGTCTCGGCCGTGCTGAAACGGGCGATCTCCAGATGCGGCCTGGAGCAACCTATGGAGGCCGTAAAAGTGTCCATCGGGGCCCCCATCCCGGGTTTCCATGGCCTGGCACCCCTCATTCCCTGACAGGTCGCTTCCAAACTCCTGCCCGAGGCGGACGGAGTCCGTACAGCCCTGCACTACTCGTGGCGGAGAGGGAAAAAGGAACCGGAGAAGCTGGGCTTCGCGCTTAAGCTCCTCTCCGGTGCGGACCCGGGGGTCTCAGGCCTCCCTCCCATGGATCCTACCCTGGAGACCACCATCGAGCAGGCGAGGATCGGATCAGTGAAGATAGGCCCAGGGAACAGGCCCATCTTCGCCGACCGCTCTAGGAGGGAGCACACCGCGGGCCTGAACACTCTGTACAAAGCCTCAGGCTCGGCTGCAGAGGCGCTCAACACGGTGTCGCTTCTACAGGGGTCAGCCGTAAGACTGAAGGAGCTGATGGCTAAACCCCTGGTAGACAAGATACCTGCGTCGGTGGTCCACAAGGAGTGGGTGGAGGATGCGACAGAACTAGACAGACTGGTACAGATCGCGATCCTCTGCACCTGCCAGGGACTAATGTGGACCGGTCGGGCCATGGCCCTCACTGCGGACCTGGAAAGGGTCCAATGGCTGGACCTTGCCACGGAATCGAGGGCAAACGTGTCTACAGGACTTCTTGCCTTACCACTCCAGGCCCACAACCTGTTCGACACCGCCTTGGATCTGATCGGCAGAACGCAGGCGGAGGAGCAACAGAGGCAGGAGGCAGCCGCTGATGTCCTCGCTCCCACCGCCACTGGACGTAGGTAAGGTGCGTCCAGGTCTTCCTCTGTGAGAACCAGCTCCTGGGAGCGTCCGTACGGTTCTCTAGGTGTGGGAGACATAAGAAAGCGCAAGGACCCCCAAACCCCCCCTCCGACTAAGCCTCCACGTAAGGACAACGGGGCTAGCCGCAGAGGGAGGGGTAAGTGACAGTTTTTGGCTGATCCCGTCACGGCCACTTGGCCGGCATCATGTGGGGTCAGCTCCCCACTTGGGGAACAGAACTGGCGCTCTTCTTGCCCGACGGACAGGGCCACGGGCGGCTCCGCGGGTACACAGAGACCAAAAGAGACGCTAAAGACTCTACGGTTGCCACGGCGTCCTTTGAGTCTGATATGTGTGTGTCAAATGTGCATCCTGTGTGGAATAAATATATTGCCAAAATCACAAATGCTCATTTCTTCTCATGCGAATGATCGAGGCAGATCGTACCCCGAAGCAAATGGGGTGCCCTGTCCTCAAATCTCTGCTATGAGCCCTCAGTGTTCGGTTTGCACCCTGGACGGCATTCCGAACACTGTAGGGACAGGTCCTGTGTGTGCCATGAACATGATGAATCAAATGCAGGTAGTAAAACCTATTGCTATGAATCAAATGTCTCTAAAGTGTTGTTTTCAGAATGTGAAACAGGGGCCCTCTGTGAATAAAACTTTTCTAACTGCGCCATTGCAGTTCCTTCTTCCGTCCGGCAGATGGCTGCAAAGCTCATCTGTAGGACGGTCGAAGGCCAAAATGGCGGCCTCCCTCAACCGCCCCAAAATGCCGGACGAGGAAAGGCGGAAGTGTACATTCCAGAAGGCCCGGGTGTTACCCCATCGACACTCCCCGGGTGGGGCGAAAGTATCGTTCCGGGTAACAACAACACCGAGGAAGGGTTCCGCTGTCACGTCGCCCGGAGTGACGACGCCTCCCGTTCCCATGGAAACAGGCACGTCCTCCAAGGCGGTGAGCTCATCGCGTCCGTTGCACGGACAGAGGCTACCGCTGCTGCCCCTCGTGGACGCCTTCCCAATGATCAGAACGATCGGACCGGAAGTATCACGAGTTACCTTGGTAACGGGCCAGCGCTCCTTGGAGCAGGTGACGTCATTAGCCCCCACCAAACCCACGAACCCTCTAGCTCGTTGCATAGCGCGATGGAAAGCTTGTAAACCGAACCCCTGGGTGCTGCGCACGGTCCAAAAGGGGTACAGGTTGCAATTTTCCAGCAAACCTCCCTTAACAGACAAGGTTATTTTCTCTCGAGCGTCAGGCCAAGCCGCTATAACGCTGAGAGAGGAAGTTTTGTCACTACTGAGCAAGTGTGCAATCAGAGAATTATCCCCGAATCAGAGGCGGTGGGGTTTCTATTCGGAATATTTCCTGGTGAAAAAGAAAGGGGGGGGCGTAAGACCTATTCTGAACCTAAAAGGTTTAAATAGATTTCTGAAGGTCTTCAATTTTCGAATGCTGACAACGGACACGTTGTTACGCTCGATACGTCAAGGAGATTGGTGGACGAGTATAGATCTCAAGGATGCCTGTTTTCACGTCCCAATCTACCCCTCACACCGGAAGTTCCTGCGTTTTGGCTTTGAAGGCAAAATATACGAATACACGGTGCTCCCGTTCGGCATGTCGCTAAGCCCTCGGGTCTTTGTGAAATGCATGGACCTATTGCCCCGCTGCGCCAACAGGGTCTCCGTCTGGGGGCATACATAGATGACTGGCTGTTGGCAGCAGGGTCGAGGGAAGAGGTGGCGCGGCACACGGTGTTGGCCATTGCGCACCTGACATCCCTGGGGTTCACGATCAACACTCAAAAGAGTGTCTTGATCCCATCCCAACAAGCCACCTTCGTGGGGATTTCTCTAGATTCAACCACAATGGTGGCGCGCCTGTCTCAGGACAGGATAGCCAGCTTCCTGGCGTGTGTGCGCTCTTTACGCGTGGGGCGCAGAGTCACGTACAGCAGTGTATATCAACCCTGGCAAACGTCCCAATTTTGGGCCGGGGCTACTGCTGAGGTGTGCCGTGCCGTTTGAAGAAGGTTTGAAAAAATATATATATATTTTTTTTTTTTTTTTTTTTTTTTTTTTTTTTAACATTTATAATAATCAGGCATGCAAACAGCCCCGAGGTGAAAAGGGTGACAACATGCTGTTTTTTTCGGGTCAGGTGTCACACTATTGCCCTATTTGGATTAAAAACGGCTAGTGGAAGCTGAAAAGCTACAAGTTTGCATGTCTGAATAATGCAAAAACAGAAATATTTGTTTGCATTTGCTTTTTTTCTATATATATATATATATATACACCGTATATCTAGGTGTGCCCTGGGATTTTTTGGCTATGCCAGGTGTGCCTTGGCACAAAAAAGGTTGATAGACACTGACGTACAGGACATGCATGCAAGCGGGTCTCATGGCCTCGGCCATACACCTAATACGGTTGGGCAGATTCCACATGAGACCTTTTCAAAGGTGGATGCGGGCCTTAAGGATCCCGCACACCATGAGCTCTCGAAAGGTGGTGGTATCTCCCTGGTGCGTAACGACGCTGCAGCCGTGGTCGCAGGCGTCCTTCCTGTCCGAAGGGGTCAGGATAGGCGCGGTAGTGTCACGAAATGTGATTACCACGGACGCTAGCCTCTCGGGTTGGGGGGCTGTCCACAAAGGCTACTCAGCCAGGGGGGTGTGGAACTCCGCTCAGAAGGAGTACCACATCAACTACCTGGAGCTGTTGGTAGTCTTCCTCGCTCTCGAACGGTTCGAGAGCCGCATTGTGGGGTGCCATGTTCTGGTCAGAACGGACAACACCACGACGATGTGCTATGTCAACAAGCAAGGGGGCCTGGGCTCCGTTGTGTTGGACAAATTAGCACGCGAACTGACTCTCTGGAGCATGTCGCGCCTAGCCTCGCTACGCGCCTACCATGTACCGGGCCTCCTCAACAGCGGAGCGGATCTGCTGTCTAGAGGCGAGCTTTGGTACGAGGAGTGGTCTCTCAACCCGCAGGTTGCGAACCTGATCTGGCTCCGGTTCGGACGGGCTCAGGTCGACTTGTTTGCATCACGCGGAACGCGAAGTGCCCACGGTTCTTCTCGATGAGTCACAAGGACTTCTCTTTGGGGGTGGATGCTTTGGCGCACGTCTGGCCGGACGTTCTGCTGTATGCCTTCCCGCCCTTGGAACTGATCCCTCCAACGTTAGAGAGGATCAGGATCCAGGGCGGGACTGTGCTGCTGGTGGCTCTAGCATGGGGTGTGTGGAGATCGGAGATTACTCCTCTCCTCTACGCCGAGCCATGGCCTCTCCCGCTGTTCAGAGACCTTCTGAGACAGGGCGGGGATGAGGTATTTCACGAGCACCCTCAGACATTGGGCCTTTGGGTCTGGCCCGTGAAAGGCTAGGCTTGGCCGGCTCTAAATGGATTAGGCCGGTGGACGAGTCTTGGTTCCCTGTAAGCTACACGCGTTGGCATGCAGGCGCTCTCGGTGAGCCCAGGTTGCCTGCAGTTTTCAGACAATCGGCAGGAGGTTTCTGTTGGAACTTGGCCTGGCCTTGGTGTCTGGGACTGGCGTGATAGCTAGTGGGGGCTTTTCTTCCACAGCCAAGGTGTGGCGGCATCTGGGTTGATGCCCACAGTCTTAGGTGTGGTGGCCATTGGCGGCCAGGGAGGTAGTGTACGTACTTTGGGGCACGTTTTCTCCTTCTGCTGGCCTGCCATTGTGAAACCTTGACAGAGGTCTTGACCTCTGTGACCCCAGCTTGACCATGATGACACTACGGGTGTCACTCGCGGTCTGGGTGAGGTGGGGTGACTATAGTCAGGGGAGGTTGGCGCATGCCTGGGGCTGGCCTCTTCCCCCGGCTGGTAGTTTCCTTTCTGCTCCCCCGGGACCGGCTGGGCCAGGTCCGGGGGTGAAAGGGCGAGAAAGGGGCCTGACTCTCTCTTGGAGGGGTCAGACTTGTCTGACGGGCCCTTGTCTTACATCCCTTCCGTCTTGACCTAAGGGGTCATGCGTCCGGAGGTCAGGGTTTTGCCGGGGGCAAGACCCGGGGCCATGGGTGTACGGGTTGGGTAGGGTTGCTGCCTGGGACTCCCCAGGGGGCGTTTATGTGTCCCATAAGTAAGTATCTTATGAAGGAACGAAATATTAACTAGGGGTTACGTAGGTAACCCCAGTTTTATCAGTTCCGTAGTAAGATACTTACCAAATACCCCTTCTGTGCGCTTCAACTAGCGTGCAGAGTGAAGGGTTTAAGAGGACGAACCTGGTGACGCAGGGGGTTTTATAACCCAACCGTTTCCAGTTTGCGTCACAGAACCCTAGCCAATCGAAGAATTGTAACCGGGAGTTCATGTGTTGTGCTCTGTGCATCGCTTGAGAGCGATGATATCCCATAAGTAAGTATCTTACTACGGAACTAATAAAACTGGGGTTACCTACGTAACCCCTAGATCCCCTAGCTCACAACGTGTCGCGATGCGACCCGTTGTGTGAGCTTGTAGATCGGCTATTTTCAAATAGCCTAGGTATAAAATAGGGCTAAGGTGGTTAATGTATGTTTTATAATATAAAATATATTTACATCTGCAAAGTAACTAGTAACTAAAGTTTTCAAATAATTGTAGTGGAGTAAAAGTATAATATTTGCCTCTGAGGTGTAGTGGAGTAGAAGTAAAAGTATAGACAATTGGAAATACTCCGGTAAAGTAAAAGTACCACAAAGAAGTACACTACTTGAGTAAATGTACTTAGTTACTTTACACCACAGCCCCCTCACCCCCACCCCGCAGGGTATACCGAGCCTCAATTACCCAGAGCCTATCAGCGCAAACAGCCACTTTGCAGCCAACCACCTGTGACTTCGACTGTGGGAAGCTTTGGCCCGGGCCAGGCTGTGTGTGGAGAGACATCAGCCAAAGCCTTGGGCTGGCCAGCCAACCATTGATTAAGGGAATCAGTATTGATTAAGGGAGCGGGGGACATCTGGAACGGACCAATTTGTGTCCCTGCATCAATTATTCAAATGGCTGCCGCTGAATTGGATTAGAGGCCGTCGGTCTCTATAGTGCTGCACTTTTCTGTACGATCTCCGTAGGCTGGGTGCCCTGTGGCGTAAACCTAACATTCAGTGTGACGCTCTGTCTTTAAACCTAGCATCCACTGTGATGCTCTGTCTTTATACCTAGCATCCACTGTGACACTCTCTGTCTTTAAACCTAGCATCCACTGTGATGCTCTCTGTCTTTAAACCTAGCATCCAATGTGACACTCTCTGTCTTTAAACCTAGCATCCACTGTGACACTCTGTGTCTTTAAACCTAGCATCCACTGTGACACTCGGTGTCTTTAAACCTAGCATCCACTGTGACGCTTTGTCTTTAAACCTAGCATTCACTTTGACACTCTGTCCTTAAACCTAGCATTCACGGTGACGCTGTCATAAACTACCCAGGTGGCTGGTAGTCAGGGGATATTTCAGAAATCTGAGAATAAATTCCTCACCAAGAAATGTCTTCACCAATGTGTTTGTAAAAGTGTCTAGTAACACATCTCATAAAGACTGAAATGCAGTTTCCCTAGGGGAATTTTTCAGCTACTGAAAGTTGGGGTACCCACCATAACCTTATGCGGGGGGAAAAAATCTAAATATATTCTGTTTTAAGTAGCATGTGAGGGGTCAAACTAGGCTTTTTTTTAATGATTCTGAATCCATTGCAAGCATTTGTTTTGCACCAAAACCACTCCTTGGGTAATCTGAGTTCCCAGAAGTTTTCGCCAGCTCTCGCATACAAACGGGGGGGGGGCGAGAAACTTCTGGGCCAAAACCCCTGTATTTGTGGGCGGGATGTAACTTACGCTCAGAATCTGAGCGGACACGCCTCTTACCGGTCTGAGAGCTGTGCAACTCGTCTAAACAGTCCGACGAGAGGCAAACAGCAGTACACAACAATGGCGGCCGCAATTTCTCAAGGAGAAATTGCTTCCCGTCGCTCCTATCTACATGCAACACCCACTGCATGTAGATCCCGCCCTCTTTTCTTCATTGGCTATTGATTTGAATCAGAACGCAGTGGCCGCGCCCCTGCTGTCCAGGCTCTGAGCCGAAGTCTCCCAGACTACTCCTTGGGCTAAAAACGGCCATAGCCAACATTTTCCAGGTAATTTTTTGTGTAAAAAGCCCATTGCGATTGGGACGTTTTTAGCCCAAGGAGTGGTTTTGGGGGGAAAAAATGCTTGCAATGGATTCAGAATCATAAAAATACCCTAGTTTGACCCCTCACATGCTACTTAAAACAGATTTTTGGGCGGTGAAACCGCCCCTATAAGTGAGATTTGGAAAAATGTACATTTTCCTGCGCTGTGATCTGGGCCCAGGAAATTTGTACAATTATCCTGCGCTGTGATTGGCCAATCACAGTCTATTCAGGACTGTGATTGGCCAGTGTCACATGACACATGTGCATAGCCCTATATAAGAAACCATAACTTGAAAAAAACCAAAGAATTGTTTTTTTCAAGTTATGGTTTCGTCCATCATAAAGAGTGTTTCAATAAATGTATTTATCTTTTGTACATGATTGGTTGACTCCATTCAGTATTGTGATTAGCTAGCAAGACACCGCCCACTTCACACAGGGTGTGATTTTTTTTCTTTTTTCGCATAAGGTTATGGTGGGTACCCCAACTTTCAGCAGCTGTCAAAAATTCCCCTAGGGAAACTGCATTTCAGTCTTTATGAGATGTGCTACTAGACACTTTTACAAACACATTGGTGAAGAAATTTCTTGGTAAGGAATTTATTCCCAGATATGACATTATTCTCATAATATTCCCTGACTATGGGTATATCTATAGGAACAGATTTCCTGCCCCTGTCCTTCAGCACCTACTACAGGTTGTAGTAGTGCATTGCACAGGCCTGATCCCCATGTCTCTTGAGCCACACTGTTGCCTCCCACAATGTTCAAATGCTTCCGTCATACAGTCTGAAAAATATCAGAGGATAACGCTGATGTGACGCCTCCTACCCGCTTCCGTTTAGTCTTTACAGTGGCACAAATTTGTCCTGATATAAATCAAAATAATAGAAGCATATATACTGTAGCTTGCTGCTTAGCAGAAATGTAAATTAAAAAGACTAACAGACTATATATAGTATTCATATATTGTGGAATAGTAGAGACTATGATCCCCCTGACGTGAAGCTTGTTCCTGGGGGCACAGAGAGTACAGTCGCCTTGCATCATTTCATTCGACTGGTGTAATTAGTGTGTCAGAAATACTGAGAGGACCAAAGTCATAACTTAATACTTAATACAATACAAAATGGTACTGTTATAAACATGGACATTACAGACTCCAATTCCTGCCAACTGCCAGAAGTCTCATTTTTACTTCATTATGAGTCAATGCTTACCCAACCCAGTCTATTTTGAATTTCAAAACAGCATCTGGCTGGAGTAAAGCCTATTGGACAAGTACAATGATTGGTCATACTGTAGTAGTATTAATACTAGTAGTAGTTGGTTTATGACATAACTCAAATAAAAGTAGTTTGGTGGACTTAAAGTGCCTTTGAGCCGGCTTGTTTGTAATGCATTCCCCCCGTGAGGGGGGGGGGGAGCACATGGGCAAGCATTGCACCACACACCCATGCTTTATTCATATCGTTGCTGTAAGGCCGAAACCTCTTATCTCCATGCATATTCTAACTTTGTGTGTGTTTTCGTAAATCAACGACCCTACTTGATCATACTACAGCGTCACACAAAAGCATCAAAAGTAGCAGATCTACAAGCTTTAAACGACTCGTTTGGAGCTTGTAGATCTGCTGCTTTTGATGTTTTTGAATTAGAATCCTGAAAATCAACAGTTTTGGACATATGAGGTTTCCACCCGACAGAGACGATATTCATCATGTTTGAGTTCTAATTGAGGGGGAGAGAGAGAGGAGAGAGGGGGGATTGCATAATATGCACAAATGCACATTTGTGCATGCGTTTGAATGTTGTGTGGGTGAGTGAGAAGAGAGGAGAGGAGAGGCAAGTAAGTGTATTATGCAAATGATTGTTATCGTTGGTGATGGTGTGAATGAGTGTGTGGTTTTATGAGTGTGTCAGGGTGTCAGGCACCAGGAGCACTGTTGTTGTAGTTGTTGTTGTTGTGTGTGTGAATGAGTGTGTGGTAGGGATGGGACGATATGAAAATTACAGATCACGATTATATTGGCAAAAATAACTGTGATTAACGATATGAAGTAAGTAAGCATTGCCAAGCCATGAGGCCATCTCCTGTTTCCTTAGCGTGAGGCAGCTTGATGTACAAGTACAAGTACATCAAGTTGCAAATTACATTAGGACATGACACTAGTATATATCACAGGGACCTGACTCCAATCCAACCCTTGATGCTGAGTGCCAAGCAGGGAGGCATTGGGTCCCATTTTTTCTCTTCTTTGGTATGACCCAACCAGGCTGACAGGCTGTCCTGTCCACTATTGACAGGCTGTAACAGGTTGTAATGAATGCCTGACAAAGCCCAGGGACAGGTGGCTCGCGATGATAAGACGTGTCCTTTGTCTCGATCTTCATCCACTGGGTCAACTCCTCACAGCTAGGGCTCTGGCCGCTTAAGCTAACCTCCAAACAAACAAGTGATTATTTTGAAAATGATGCAAACTGTGATTCATGAGTGATTATTGAACGCCGCAGGACCAGGACCACATTGAAAACAAGTGTTTCATTACGCTCTAATGTGTATAACGTCTCTGTCGGGTGGAAACCTCATATGTCCAAAACTGTTACTTTTCAGGATTCTGCAAGCTCAAAACGTGTCGCTTCGCGCCACGTTTTGAGCTTGTACATCTGCTACTTTTGTTGTTCTTGTGTGACACTGTAGTATCAACAGGGCGTTTATTTACGAAAAAAAAACACAAAAAGTTAAGAATATGGAGATAAGAGGTTCATGCCCTACAGCAGTGGTTTTCAACCTTTTTCATGCCAAGGACCCCTAAATTGATATACATTTGGCCACGGACCCCCATCTGAAAATGTTTTGTGCCAGGGACCCCCAGAAGTAAAGATTTGAGTTAAAAATGTTCGCTTTAAATATTTATATTCAAAGATATGCACACATTTTCCAGGATTTTTCAAAAATAGCAGATCTACAAGCTCATAGCGCGGCACTCAGTGCCGCGCTATGAGCTTGTATATCTGCTATTTTTGAATAGCCAAAACAAGGTGGTTAAAATGATTGTGACGCTATGTTAACTAATTTAGCTGGGGACCCCCTGGTACCCCTCCAAGGACCACTGGTGGTCCCCGGACCAAACCACTGCCCTACAGCAACGATATCTTGGGTTTAACTTAACTAAGTTATATTGTGATTACTTGTAGGGTATTTATTTTACCAAAATCAAATCACATCAAATCAACCCCAACTCTGACCCTCACCTAACATTTGTCTAGACTATTTGGGGCGTCGGAATAATGGTCCGTTGGATTATTTTAAAGGTTTATCAAGATTGTGAAAACGTACCGTATTTGGCGACACAAGATAGCAAGGTAACCGTTTCGATTTATTTGGGGATTTTTATGCCTTTATTGATAGTGAAGTTAGACAGGAAACGGGTAGAGAGAAATGGGGGGTGACACGCAGCAAAGGCCGTCGGGATCGGGACTCGAACCTGCGACGCGCTGTCCAGGCCAAATTGGAACCTAAGTGCCCGGACCGCTAGGAATTTTTTAAACCAGGATGTCCTCAACAACAGTCACAACATGACATTAGAGTAAAGTGCATGAACCTCCACCAGGGTGAAAACGCATTTCCTGTTTACGTCCACAGGAAGAAGGGTTTACAGATCCTACCTGTTCACTCCTACATTCATAATAATCCATGGCCAGCAAAGGCAGGGTAAAGTGTTTGGGGATGTAGAGAGCACAATAAGGCAATAATAAATTCAGTGCAGTTCTCAAGCAGATAATCAATTTCCTGTGATGTGGAGGCGCGCACGTCTCTGGGTAATTCGTGTGTCGGTGGAGACCATATGGTGCCAGGGCCCGGGGAGAAAAACATGCAGTTTAGAATGAATTGCACGGCCATTATTGATTAGGAGCCGAAACGCTGCGGCAAAGATTTGTGAGGCTCCCATAAAAGAGAGCGATGTTCTTTAACTGTACCTGGTGGAGTGGCTGATACAATTTGTGTGTGTGTGTGCGTGTGTGCGTGCGTGCGCACATCTGTGTTGATACAGCAACGTGTGCGTGTGCGTGCACATCTGCGTTTGTATATTTGGTGTGCTAGAAGATCAATGACAACTGTTTAGTGTGAGACGGGGTGCTGCTTAAGACCCCCACCCTATAGGAGGTAGATTTGGCAGTCATGGTTGGGTGGGGTGGGGCGAGAGGTGAGTGTAATTGGACGTAGCTGCGATTCCGATCAGGTATTGTAAAAAAGCTGTCAGGAGGCAATCAGGGCTGACCAAGTACTTTGGTTTCAAAGTACTGGCCTCCTCAGCAATCGTTATTAATATTGATTATTACTAATCTTAAAGACGGATTTATACTTACTTGCATGGCAGCGCCATGCACCCGAAGTAGCGGATCTACAAGCTCACAATGAGTCGTAGCGCGAAGCGTTGAGAGTGTGTAGATCAGCTATTGTCGTAAGTATTTCAAGCCGTCATTATGTTTTGAAGCTTTTTTTCTTACAATGCCAATTAGTTAAAATGATTTCTTACATTTGATGGACGCCATACACATTTAACAAAGGTACAATATATACCTTCCCCCCCCCCCCATGGACCACCTGTAATCATGCCATGGACCACTATAGTGGTCCAGTCCACAGCTTGAGAACCACCGTTTTAGACTGAGAGATTTAGCCCCAGTTTGAAGGTTATCTCGCAGCCTTTGTTGTTATGCCTCTTTACGAAGCCGGCTGCTTGTATCTCTGGCATGGCAGGGCTCTCACTGCGTATGTATATTTCTATCTTTTCTTTTTTCCCCTTTGGCTGTAATGTTGTCAGCTTGTCTGCTGTCTTCCTCTCATGCAGCCTCCCTGTCCTCTTCTGCCTCCAGCTCTGTTGTCTCGCCACAGATGTTAAACCAAGACGGATCGGACAGAGGAGTGTGGTCTAATAACGCTAATTGCCCCCATCTGCTCATGTGCAGCTGTCAATATCTCTCCCTGTCCGCCGTAGAAATTAGACCCGTCAACGCGCATCCAAGAGGCATTCTTATCATCCAACCATGGTCGGGCAAGTAGTATAGGCATTCAAATCCACTCCAAAGCTCTCAAATAATAAATGCAACAGTTGGTCCATGGGCCAGACCGGATGTCGGTACCACTCAAGGTGGCAAAGGTTACTTACAGTGGTGTAAGTAAAAGTGCATTTATTCAAGTACTGTACTTAAGTACAATTTTGAGGTATTTTTACTTTAGTGGAGTATTGCCAGTTTTCAATAAATGTACTTCTACTCCACTACATCTCTGAGGAAAATGTTGTACTTTATACTCCTTATTTTAAACTAGTTACTAGTTACTTTGCAGATACAAATTATTATATTATAAAACATATTAACCACTTTAGCCCTATCTTATACAGGCTATTTGAAAATAGCCGATCTACAAGCTCGCGGCGCGTTGTGAGCTTGTAGATCTGCTATTTTCAAACATTTTTCATTTACTTTTGGTACTTTAAGTATATTTTGATGCCAATGCTTTTGTACTTTTACTCAAGTAACATTTTGAACACAGGCCTTTTATTGTAACAGAGTATTTCTACATTGCGGTATTGATACTTTTACTCAAGTAAAACATTTGAGTACTTTTTCCATCACCGGTTAAATTTTTTGAAAAGATCCATGTCTGTAGATAACATTTTGGTATGATGACCCTTCCCAATATTGTGTTTTAGGCGCTGGTGCATGTCTTGGTATTGGCTCATGTTCATGTTCATGCTCATAAATTCAAAGGTTTATATTTGTAAGTAACCTTTGCCACCTTGAGTGGTAACATCTGGTCTGTCCCAGTATTGCAACAATGAAAACTCACAGGAATCCAAAAACATTTCAATATGCTATTTCACCAATGAGAGGAATAACTTGAACTTCTACTGTAGGCCTACTTGTGGTCTTTAATATTCTTAGTTTTGCCAATGATGTCAAAGAAACCTTAAGTTTCTTTTAGTTTTTGGTCCATCTCTTTATGGATGCCATACATTTGAACATGGAGATTCATGTTTAACCACTTGCATTCATCTTTTTCACATTGTCTTATTTCAATTTTTACCGTGGTGTTTTTTCCGTGGAGATTAGGGCTAGACCGATATATATATATATGAGATATTATTTGTGTTTATTTTTATTAATTGTTTCGCTCAAAAAGTTAACAGTTCTCAAAACATCTGGCTCAGTCGGGCTCTAATGGAGATCTTCTCTCAGCAGAGACCCCATTTCACCATATTTGGTGCAGTGGCACCAATAACATTTGTAATTTCAGAATTGAAATAATCTACAATTCTATACAAGCTCGTTGACTGAGATTCAAGAGAGGGTGAGTGTGGAAGAGAAAGCCTGGATTGATTGATTGATTGATTGATTGATTGAGTGATTGATTGATTGATTGATTGATTGATTGATTGATTGATTGATTGATTAATTGATTGAATACTTTCTTAGTCAGACGTGTAAACGGCACGTGGTACAGTCAGACATTAAGGCTAAAAGGATAAGTCCTGGGGACTTGTTTCCATTGTGGTCCTATGTATTCAATTAATCAACATAGCATTAAAAAAAAACACAAAAATACATGTCAACAAATACAAAACACTTTTATGCCCAAAGCAGAAAAAGGAAAAAACGGTGGCAGTGAATGACACCTCCTTTCTATGGGAATGAATGCATGTCTCACTGGTGTTTTCAGTCATATATAGGCCTACCCAGAACCATAGAGCGAGAGAGAGTCACTCTCATAGTTATATCACGCTGGGCCTACCGTACCATTGCGTGATTGCATCTGTTGAAAATGGACACGCGTGCATGGATTTAGTACTGTCAAAGAAAACACAGGAAGGATCAGAGACAGCAGCATCAGTCCACACCACAACCTTTGAAATATTCAGACCCTTGGAGATGATTAACCCTTTAAGACCGGGAAGGGAACGCATCTGTGTCATTTTAAGATATCTTTGGCTATTCAAAAATAGCAGATATACAAGCTCATAGCGCGGCACCGAGTGCCGCACTATGAGCTTGTAAATCTGCTATTTATTTACTTTTAATCGTGAAAAGGTGTGCAAATCTTTGAATATATATACATTTTTAACTAAAATCTTTGCTGCTGGGGGGTCCCCGGAACAACATATTTTGAGATGGGGGTCCGTGGCCAAATACACATAATTTTGGGGGTCCTTGACATGAAAAAGTTTGAGAACCACTGATATAGAAACATACGTTTAAAAAATAAATAAAAAATGTTAGGATTTAGAAGACATTTTGTAGAATCCCCAGAGTTGAAGCGATCACTTTAAAAAGGTATATACTGTATGTTGAAAAGATTTGCACAAACTTTCACGATTTAAAAAGAAAACAGCAAGCTCATAGCACGGCCCTCGCTCCCGCGTTATGAGCTTGTAGATCTGTAAAAAAAAATTATAGCCAAAGAAATCTTAAAATGACACAAAGATGCGTTACCGGTCTTAATGGGTTAAGGGAGTGTGCCCTTCTTTTGTTGTTGTGTGTGTGCTCCATCACAGGCTGAGTCAGTACATAGATATCAAGAACGCAGCACAGTTCTTTGGTCCCTTACTTTGTCCTGAGGTTGTTTTTAACGTGGATGTTAACTCCTGTTACTGAACAAACACTCTATAGCAACCATTACTATCACAATAGAGAGCTATTTAACACTGTTACTGAACAAACACTCTATAGCAACCATTACTATCACAATAGAGAGCTATTTAACACTGTTACTGAACAAACACTCTATAGAAATGATTACTATCACAATATAGAGCTATTTAACACTGTTACTGAACAAACACTCTATAGCAATGATTACTATCACAATATAGAGCTATTTAACACTGAACACTGTTACTGAACAAACACTCTATAGCAGTGACTACTATCACAATATAGAGCTATTTAACACTGTTACTGAACAAACACTCTATAGCAGTGACTACTATCACAATATAGAGCTATTTAACACTGTTACTGAACAAACACTCTATAGCAGTGAGTACTATCACAATATAGAGCTATTTAACACTGTTACTGAACAAACACTCTATAGCAGTGACTACTATCACAATATAGATCTATTTAACACTGTTACTGAACTAACACTATATAGCAGTGAGTACTATCAGAAAATAGAACAATATTTAACACTTATTTTATTTTATTTTTTAAATCACTCACCCATACCTTTAAGTACAGTACTTGAGTAAACACAGCTATGATAGATGCCAGATTCATTTGCAGACCTGGTAATTACTATTTCTATGTATTACCTCGTATTTTCCTTGCTTACTGTAAATCGCTCTGGATTAAGAGCGTCTTCTAAATGTGGGTGGGGGGGCTGCGGTGGTCACAGGAGTGTGAAAAACCACCCCCCGTGTGTGTGAAGCAATCATAACTGAGTCTCCATCATCCTCCCAAGCCCCTCAACCCCTCAACCCCTCACCCAATCTCCAGCCATCCCCTCGTCCATTATTACCAGCTCACTAGTCAGAATATTAGGGTGGCCCTCCTCACTCCCCTGCCCCCTACCCCCCTTCCATCTCCCTATTACTCCCAGTTCACTGGGAGTAATAGTATTTTTTTTTTGCACACATTTTCACGATTTTTCAAAATAATAGCAGAACTACAAGCTCATAGCGCGGCACTCGGTGCCGCGCTATGAGCTTGTAGATCTGCTATTTTTGAGTAGCCAGAGAAATCTTAAAATGACACAGATGCGTTTCCGGATTGAGTGGGTTAAGTAAAAGCAATACCACAATGTACAAAATACTCTGTTACAAGGAAAGACCAGTATTCAAATACATTTAAAAAAAAAAGCATTGGCACCAACATGTAACGTTGCTTATCTCCATATTCTAACTATTTGTGTATTTTCATAAATGAATGCCCTACTTGATCATACTACAAGTCACACAAAAGTATCCAAAATAGCAGATCCACAAGCTCACAATTTGTTGCACTGTGATGCATTGTGAGCTTGTAGATCTACTATTATCAAACAGCTGAAGTATAAAATAGGGCATAAGTGGTTAATATGTTTTGTAATAAATCTGCATCTGCAAAGTAACCTGTAACTAAAAGTTTTCAATAATTGCTATGCTGTGTACATGGAGGTTGAAACTCTATGCTACTCTAATATGCCACTATAGGCACGGCAAGAAAATAATGACGGTCTCCTGGTGCCGGTTGGTTAGACCCCAATAACATTTAGATTTTTTATGTTTTATATGTTTTTGATGACATTAAGACCTGGATTTGTATCTGTCTCACTGACTGTGACAGCATAGGCTATAATGCTGCAGTGGTCACACAGCACTAGTAGCAGCAGCATACAGGAAAAAGTGCCTTTTATTTTCCACAGAAACGCCACTAAACACATGTATCACTGTGTGTTAAAACTGCCTGATTTTTTTTGGGTCAGCTTTGATCAAGGGAGGACCATGCTAATGAAATTTAGCGCGTTAGCATCGTCTATTTAAATAAGGGTTTAGGCTCTGTGAGGCAGTTTATAACATGGTAAAGCAAACGATTTTATGCTCAAATAACCTGGTGAGTTGGTGAATACAGTGGATTCGTTTTTAGATCGATCTGGGATTGTATAATTGTGTACTGGGCTGTCCGCAGCTTGGCCTTAAAGTTAACAACAGTCCATGTTAGACAAATGTAATGATTCATACATATACTCACTGATCACTATCATGCTCCTTAGAGTGTTTAGCTTAGTTTAAGGGTCTGATTTGTTGAAAATAGCTGATCAACAAGCTTGTAGATCAGCTATTTTCAAATAGCTGATGTATAGGATTTATAGTGGCTAGTTGATGCTATACAAAAAAATGTAGTCTGGGGGTCCCCGGACCCCAGTCTGAGAATCACTGTACTATTGTATAGTCTAGTGTGATTACAGGTCAATCAGTAAACACCGAAGGAGAGCTGTGTTGATAAAGCCAGGTTATTCATATCTTTTCATACATTTCCATGCAAGTATGGACATATGGTGTCAACATGGCAAAAAAGCACTGGTAGTCGGTACCCCTGGTTTATGCTGGGAACAGGGTTCGATTCCCTGCAGCGCTGTACTGTTTCACCTTTGTCCTGTTGTGTATGTTTACATTAAATGTTAGCACTCAATTCATTGATTCATAATACGGTATGCACTTTTATTATAATATATCAAGCAGATAGCCCTGTGATTACCTGTGATTACATCTTTAGCACATACTCCTATGTCATGGTGTATTAGTCGGCACAGGGGATTAATATTTCGATCGATCTGGGATGTTAAAATTGTAACATTTCAGTGCTTTTTGAAAATATTCGGATACATAATTGCTTGCACCAGGATTTGACATGAAGCTGAGTTAGAATTGCATCCATTTCCTTCCTTTTTCTCAAAATGTCTCTCCTTTTTCCCTTCTTTCTTCTCTTTTCCTTGTTTCCCGCTTCTCTACCCTCCTTCTTCCCATCCAATGCTCCCCAGCTTTAACTCAGTTGGTAGAGCTCTTGCCTTCAGACCACAAGGTCATGGGTTCGATCCCGGGCACCGCCAACTCAGCGCATGAGTAACACGGCTTGGGTGGTAAGTACTGAGATCTGAGGATAGGTGTGGCGCTCCACCTCAGCAATCCATCTCCCAGGGGTCTAGCGCATTGTAACGGGGACAGACTCCCGCGTGTTACTCGGCTGATACCGACAATAAGCCAGTGCAGCAAGTACTGAAAAATGGAAATCGTCCCTGTTGGGTGAAAACCTCATTATGTCCAAAACTGTAACTTTTCAGGATTCAAATTCAAAAGCAGCAAAAGTAGCAGATCCGCGAGTTTCGAGCTTGCGGATCTGCTACTTTTGATACTTTCGTGTGACGCTGTAGTTTGATCAGGAAGGGCGTTAATTTACAAAAAAAAACACAAAAAGTTAGATTATGGAGACAAGAGGTTTCTGTCCGACAGCAACGAAACACTCAAGCTAAAGTAAAAGTACTTCGAAATTTGACTCAAGTAAATGTACTTTCCACCACTGCCCTCCTGATTCCCCTCCCCTCTCTCTCCATTACTCCCAGTTCACTGGTTGGTATATGGAGAGTGACACAGTGACACAGGGCCAATTCAATCTCACGTCCCCCGTCCTCCCCCCCGTCACCCACCCACCCACCCACTCTGCCAGACGCCTCCGTCTGTGGGCTCACTCCTCCTCTCTACATGGACCACTTCATTTCCTCTCCTGTCACCCACCCACCCACCCCTCCACCAATACACACGCACACACATGCACACGTACGCACATGTGCACACACACACATACACACACACACACACACGCACGCCACTCACACGCACACGCACACTCTCACACACACGCACACGCACACACACACACACACACACACACACACACACACACACACACACACACACACACACACACACACACAAAATGTCAGGTTTTCGTAGTTATGGGGACATGTTGGGAAAAAAAGGGAGCAGCTAAATGTTGGCCTCCTAAGTGCTGCTACAGTGTTTGAATCATGAGGACACCAGAGGTGAACATTTCTGAAATGGAACGATACATCTGAAATGGAACGATGCGTCTTAGAAGTGGAACGATGCGTCTTAGAAGTGGAACGCGACCGCTTTTGAAGTGGAACGATATTTTTTTTGATTCAAAACGGGGCCGCTCCTGCAAACTTTGGAAGCCAATCTAAGCCAATCAGAATGGAATATAAAAATTACGATAGATACATCTTGAACACATGACTATAGAGATAATGTGTACGGATTTCCGTGAGATAATGTGTGCGGATTTGCATGAAGTTTGGACAATATGTAGGAGTAATATACAAAAAATGTGTTTTGCAAAAATCGGCCACCTGGTGGTGCTATAACAGGCCGATGGGGCGGAGGTTCTTCCTTGGCCTCCAGGGAGTGTGCGTGCAAATGTTTTTTTGTGGTAATAATAGAAATGAATGGGGGTCAGCTAGGGCTGTGCTTTGTATTATATGATTATATTATTATGCTGTTAAAAAAGCGTGTACCAGGCAGTGTTAATTTTGTCAACAAAAAGTATGACGAAAAATGTTTGTCGGCTGCCTTTTTTCACTGACGAAAACTAGATAAAAACCAAATAAAAACTAAGCTATGACTACAATGATAACTATGTATAAGGACAATTTCGTCGACAAATTAAAACTACACTATAATGTTAGGGAGGGGGCTAGTGGTGAAGATATCCAGTAGAACTAAGATAAGTCATTTTATTCTTGGCTGCGCATAGGTGTTGCGCATTACAAATCAGTGTACAAAGTACAAATCAGGCATTACGACGCCATCACGGCTTCGACAAAAATACATTTTAGTGGACTAAAATCTTATATTTAGTCAACTATAAATTGGACTAAAACTAAAACATTTCATATGACTAAAATGTGACTGAAACTAAGTGGAATTTTATTCAAAAGACAATGACTAAAACTAAATCTAAATTCTCTGTCCAAATCAACACTGGTACCAGGCTTTGTAAACAAAGACAACATCTGCCAACGTGCTGTGCGATTTCCTAACTGACTTCAGGTGTGCGTGGCTGCTGCTATAGACACTCAGCCCAAACCACTTGCTCACTTGTTCATTTGAGGCGTATATATGCATGTAATTCAGTGATATTGCACAGTAAGCTGTTTACTCTGCTTTTGCTAGTTTGGTTTTCTTGCTCATAATGCAGAAGTGAAGATTGTTTAATCCTGAAGCATTCCCGTACCTGCACACAGCATGCTCCATAATAATATTTCACAGAGCAATTTTCCCCCACCATTTTTTGATTGCCTCCAGCGTTTCATTTTTACCTGCTGTTCTGAGGCAAGCGGCATAATTCAATAGTGACTGACTGTTTTCAATTAACTCATAAAGACCGGGAAAGCATCTGTGTCATTCTATATATATTCATTCTATATATATATATATATATATATATATATATATATATATATATATATATATATATATATATATATATATATATATATATATATATATATATATATATATATATATATATATAAAATATATACACACACACACACACACACACACACACACACACACACACACACACACACACACACACACACACACACACACACACACACACACACACACACACACACACACACACACAGCACCATAAGTTTTTCAGAAAACTCTTAGGATTTAGAAGGCATTTCATTGCTGTCGGGCAGAAATCTCTCATCTCCACATTCTAACTTTTAGTGTTCTTTCGTAAATTAACGCCCAACTTGACCATACTACAACGTCACACAAAAGCAACTGAAACGCAACGTGTTTTGAGCTTGACTGTCGATCTGCTACTTTTGACGTTTTTGAATTTGAATCCTAAAAAGTGACAGTTTTGGACATATGAAGTTTCCACCTGACAGAGATGATTCGTAGAATGGGCCTCAGGTCTTAGTGGGTTAATCATGCAGTTCGGCAGTGTCTCACACCTACTGCGAACAACGACACAAAAAAACAAACAACAAACTAGGCAGCACTTGGTTTCATAATAAATTTTATTCTATATTACAAATAGTATTTTGTTCTTGACTGCAAAATAGGAATGCATTATATTTACATACACAGGTATACAATTAATTATAACAAAGTTAGAGAAGCTCGCCTTATATCCCCCAGGTTTTCGTTTTTATCTCTCAATAAGATACTCTTTTATCTCTCAAAACATGGGTCTGGTAAAAGTCTTTTTCTCTGTAACACCTGCTATAACACTGAGCTAGGAGGACGTTTTTAAGTTCCTACAAAACGTTTGAAGGTGGAAACTTTATCACTTGCTCTCGGCAACACAAGACGTGTGTTTGTTTGTCGGACGTCCGTTGTTGCCGGGGAGACGGGGGGCGGGGGGGCGACGGAAACATGGAACAAATGGTGTCACATCTGGGGGGCAGATTCACAACAATAGTCCAGGACGTTTAACCCAATGTTACTAAATAAATAACTCGGGGCTATGAGAGGATACTTTGGCTATCTAGACACAATATACACTGAATACCAGTGGTTCGCAACCTTTTCAGGCGGCGACCCCGCAAAATAATCATATTTTTACTAGGGGCCCCCCAAAATAATCATATTTGAACCCCCCGACCCTTTGTCCAGTTTTTATAGTATCATTTATTGATAACTTTTTATGCAGTAATGGTCTTTTTGTTTTAGCTATTGTTAAATAGCTAAAACCCCCCCTGGGGGTCCCGACCCACAGGTTGAGAACCACTGGTCTACACGAACGAAAGGGGCTCATTTAAATTCTCTAAGATTAAGGGGTTGCAGGAATGCAGTTATTTGAAATCCTAAATCATGACAATGCATTTACTTGGAAAAATCCCTAATTTTACATCAGTTACTATATCATTTCCGATTTGCACGCAGCCATGAAAACTAGTCAAAACTACATAGCACGTCCCGAAATAACTTTGTGAATGTACCCCCTCTAGGTTCGGACATTCATCTTAACTGTACAGCTCTGATAACAAAACCCCCATGGACGATGAGTTATGTTAGGAATTTTACATAGATTTGACACAATGGCTTATAAACATAAAAAAGAAAAGACATTTTAATCTAGAAAACCTGAAAAAAGTCTAGCATCAGAGTTAACGTCTAACAGTTTGAGACAATCATGTGTGTGCGTGTAAACATATGAATTAATTAACTGAGGAGGAACAACAACTACTGTATTGTGTGATTTGTGTTGTTTGGGCAAACTGATGCTTTAAATTCATATGTTGAGTAGCTTGAAATAAAATGCACTTGTACTTGTTCAGTAACATTATTCCAAATCAAACGTCCATCAATTCATGTTTCTAATATGCAAATTGGTTCAACTGGGCGGGTAAAGAAATAACATTTGCAACAGATTTCAAGTGCCACATTCTAAAGGAAGACACACACAAGCTCATTTTGCAGTCACTAGAATAAAGAAAAATGAAAACCATGACAAAATAACACATCAAAAACCCAGAAAAACAACACTTATTATAGTATGCAATAGCAGCGAAGACAGCAAGGCTGTCGAGTCTGTCTACCAAAAAACTAAAAGCAATGAGGACATAGGAACAAGGCAAAGGTAGAACAGGATGCAGTAGAACGCACATGAAAAACACTGGAAAAATATGGGTTATGTGTTTTTGAAGTAGATCAATCCATGATCATCTATAAAAGAACCGTTTGCTCGAGTCACTTCAAAGTCGCTAGTAGAAGTAGATAAATATCTTTGATTGCAAGGCAGTTCCATTTCATAACATCCAAATAGGTCGACATGCAAGGGTATATAATATCTGTTTTTAAAGGTACCACTTCTTCATTTAGCATCTAACACTTCACAAAAAACATGGTTCTGAACTGGGGTGGGGTGGAGTGGGGGGGGGGTCGCTGAACTGGATAAAGGTTCCACCTCAAACGAAAGTTATCGTTTTATAACATGAACAAATCCACGTTTTTTTCCCATCTCTATTCTTCCAAGCAAAAGAAATATAAAAGAACATCCACATCATCTTGCAAGGCTTAATTTTCTCTTATTTTTCCATTTTTAGGATTTTTTTTTGTTTTGTTTTGTTGGTTTTTTTCTCCCAAAGTTTCTTTAATTGATTTTTTTGTATTTTTAGTTTTTTTTTATGTCTTACATGCGCTTAAAAAGCCAATAAAGGACCCATGGTGGACCTGGGCGGTCTTTACACATTCACATCACCACATGGGGCACGTCGTCAAGGCAAATGAAAGGTTCGAGGTCAAAAACAAAGGAGGGCGGCTCCAGCGTCTCTCTATCGCCCTCTCCTGTCGAGTGGGGGGTGGGGTTCACATCCAACAAGTCTTGGCTACTTTTAATATCTGTCATTTTCCCTGTTTATCCTGTCATGAAGCTCAATACGTCATCTACCTTCTCTGGTCCGTCGAGCCGGATTCACACTCCCGTCGAATGACGGAGCATAAATTGTCCGTTATCACTAAAGTTTTTTTTAATTCTATTTAATTTAATTTTTTGAGGCTGAGAGATGGCCACCCCCCCTGCCGCCGCTTATTTAGGACATCTACACTAATACAGGAACGCAACTAGCTTTACCGTCTCCAGCGCTTGTGCAAAAACAAAGACGGAAAACTCAAGTCGGGAGCCGGACAGAAAGGAGCACAGGGGTAGGGTGGGGGTGCTGGGAGGGGGGAGGGATGTGTGCCGAGAGCCACGATGAAGATCATCATCATCATCATCATCATCACCTCGCCCCTCGACAACACTGAGGTCAGAAAAATCACACAGGTTCTTTTTTTTTTTTTTTTTTTTAAGTTCCAGTTAGGATACTTTTTCTTTTTCTGTCATATGGGATTATTCTCCTTCTGTCTCAAAGTCCTTTTTTTTGTTGTTGTCAGTTCCTCAGTGGCACTTTTCAAACAGGTTTCCAGCCTTTTCGAAAATGTCAAACTCCTTTGGTTGTTTTTTTTTTTTTGGCTGACCGACTGAGTCCATCTTGTTTGATAAAGTCTTTAAATCAGAACGTCAACGTGAAAAGAAGTACTCCCCCCACCCTCCCCTCCCATTCCCTCACATCCTCTCCCCCCAAGGTAGCACCCAGCTCTACGATCATCTGTTTCGATCATTTTCATCTCATTTAGCTGTCTTTTCATCCACAGTTGATGTTTTAGTCAGCTCTTTCCCTTCAATCGATGTGGGGTTCCGGAGGAGGGGTTGGGAGTTGAATAAATAGATGCGTACGTAGGACGGTCAGGGTGTTGTTTGGACAGCTGTTGACTTGTGTGTAGCCGTGTGTGTGTGTGTGTGTGTGTGTGTGTGTGTGTGTGCTTTAATGGTGTTACCGTGGTGGGTGTCACCAGATTGGTAGAGAACACAGCTGCTCCTGGTGTTCAGGTAAAAGCAGCCGGATCACCGCCATCAATAGTTAGTTGTGTGCTTCTCAGAGAGGGGTGAAATTTTGCCTAAATATGTTCATTTCTTTTGCAGTAGCCAGCGTAAGCCAAGATGGAAGGAAAAAAGCATGATAGTTTGAGATTGTAAAGCCTATAATAGTCCGTAGAAACGACCGTGTCGCTTACCAAAAAGAACAGGTCTTAAAGTAAGCTTTATAGCTCGAAGATCTGCTCTTTTACGTTAGCTTGAAGATCTGTTATTTTCGGCAAGCGCCACCCTGTTGCCATGGACGTTTAAATTGAGCTTAATGTGTGCAGGGCCGATGTTGCAAAGCGGGACAGGGTTGTTTTGTTAAGGTGTAAGTGTCAGTCAAGGTTTTCCATAAACCCTTATCAAGTCTTATGTCTTAAATAACAACTCCAGCTACATTGAAAGAACACATCAGGAACATTCTAGGTTTTGCCTGGACTCTTCCCCAAATTCCGCAGATATGTATGTCATTTACTCTTAAGTACAGTGTAAACTTGGCAAACCGTCCTAGCGTTCTTTTTTTGTTTGTTTTTTCGTATCTCCCCGGGAGGTGTTCATTTGGCTTGCAGTCCTCGTTTTATATTCCTTTTGATTTCTGTATACTGAATATAGCACTACGATAAACTTGAGACTCTAGAGATGGTTTCATTTTTAACTATCCTATATTTCAAAAAAAGTTCTGAACAAAATGGAAATAAACCCAACGTCGTGGATTTCAAAAAACTTGTATCTACCAGCGTTAAATTCTTGAAGGCAACATAAAAATGTTTTCTTTTCTCTCTCTCTCTCTCTCTCTCTCTCTCTCTCTCTCTCTCTCTCTCTCTCTCTCTCTCTCTTTCTCTCTCTCTCTCCCTCCGAACAGGGCTGGAGGTAAAGTATGCCAATATGGCCGTGGCCGACAAAGCAGCCACCCCTTTGTGTGGCTGAAGACAACAAGGCCTCTCCCGTGTTGCATGATGGGAGATGCGGTCCTGTGAGCTCCAACCACCCCTCAGGTTAACTAGTCTATGCAGCAGAGCGGATGAGGAAACCAAAAACGCTCGTTTTAAATCGGGAAGAGGAAGCAGAAGGAAAAAAAGGATCAATAGGAAGGAAGTCTTCGTCTTTGAAAAAACAGGAAGAAGAAGGCAGGAAGTCACATGATGAGATGTGGGTTTTTTTTTGTGGGGGGGGGGTATGGGTCTTCGCTCAGGCACGGCTTGGTTTCTGACAGGGTCTTGTCTCCCAGTGCAGTCCCTGGGAAGTGCGGTCCCTCAGCTCTCCAGGCTCATGAAGGCCACCACCTGCTCCAGCTTGAAGGCTAGCCGCTGTTTCCTGGCGCCCTCGTCCGCCTCCAGTGCACACACCACCTGCAAACACACACACAAACAAAATAATAAATGTAAATAAATGAATTAATTAAATCAATTAAAATAATAACAACAACAATAATAATTAACACCCCCTTTAAACACATTGTTTCTTACCTCCTCAGCATATTTCGCAACGTAGGAGTAGATCTCGCTGAGGGAGCTCATGGAGTTGAACTCGTTCATGTGCATCCTACTCTGCTCCGCCAGGTACGCGTTCATGTCCTGGTCGCTGATCGCTTGCATCTTATTGATGTCAGAGTAATATCTACACAGAGAGAGAGAGATAATAACATTTTACTACTCAGACAACAACAAACACGTACATTCACCTGTTTGTGCAACAGTTGCCTCTCGAGACGGGCATGTTGGCATGGTTCCAACGCTTCCGTCTAGAGGCTATAACTACATATTCCTATTCCACCAATAAAGCAGAACTTTTTCCGGCTTCGGCAGGTTGATAAGAACAAAATGACATCGTAAGAACTTCGGCAGAGGCCTTGCCGATGTGCGGTTTCGGAAGTTCTTGCATCTCCGAGATGTTGCTAACTAGCCAAACGTTGTGGGTGTGATTGGCCAGACACTCAACGCGCTGGTGATTTATAATGTGTTATTTCCGCAGTCTATCGGCTTTCAGGTAGGAGGTCCCTCCCTACATACAGATTGGTTAAAATAACTCATTAAAATAAGTTTCAGATTGCAGCTTTAAAGCGCGCTAGAATGCAATCAGTCAATGTCAGCAGCAGCTGTGCTGTCCCTGTCAACTGCTGTAATTAAGGCCAGTTATTTACATATTAAATTCATGCAGCACCCGGCGTTCCACAGCGCTGGACTAACATGCAGCTGTGTATGTGTGTGTGTGTGTGTGTGTGTGTGTGTGTGTGTGTGTGTGTGTGTGTGTGTGTGTGTGTGTGTGTGTGTGTGTGTGTGTGTGTGTGTGTGTGTGTGTGTGTGTGTGTGTGTGTGTGTGTGTGTGTGTGTGTGTGTGTGTGCGCGCGCGCGCGTGTGTGTGTGTGTGTGTGTGTGTGTGTGTGTGTGTGTGTGTGTGTGTGTGTGTGTGTGTGTGTGTGTCAGGTGGGTGCAGCTGTCTAGTTATGCACAGAGGTCACAGAGGTCACATGCCCACACGCACACAGTGCTGCCCGGCAGTGATGGAAGAAGTAGGCTACAAATTTGTTTTACTTTAGTAAAAGTATCAATGCAGCGATGTAGAAATTACTCTGTAATACCAAGTAAAAGTTTGGTATTCAAAATGTACTTCAGTAAAAGTACAAGAAGTATCGGCATCAAAATATACTTCAAGTACCAAAAGTAAAAGTACTCATTATACAGAATGTCCTTTTTCACAAGTTCAAAATGTATAAAAATATTAGTTTGTGAAAATAGTTGATCTACAAGCTAACAACGAGTCGCAAAGCGACACGTTGTGAATTTGTAGATTTGCTATTTTCAAATAGCCAAGTATATAGGACTGAAGTGGTTGATATTTTGTAATAATAATCAAAATCTACAAAGTAACTAAGGTTCTCAAATAATTGTAGTGGAGTAAAAGTACTATATTGTCTCTGAGATGTAGTGGAATAGAAGTATAAAGTATTGAAAATTGGATACTCCAGTAAAGTAAAAGTACCTCAAAATTGTACTTAAGTACAGTACTTGAGTAAATACACTTTACTTTCCACCACTGCTGCCCTTGCATTGGCAGGATATCACACAACAGGTGGGGGGCAGTTGGGATGCATGGATTAAAGCAAAACAAAATATCACGACTGGAAACATGTTGTATGGCCAAGTCCTATTATCCGATTTGTGAAAAGTATGAAAGGAGCCCCTCCACACACACACTAGTGCTTTTCCCTAAACAATTAAAGGTTTTATGATATCAAATTATTATTTTTAAAACATTTTTTGTTTTTCTGACCTCAATTACACACACAAAAATGAACTTTGAGCATTCAGTGGATTTTCTGTGGTCTGGGGTAGAAGAGGAAAGTTACATAGTGCAGCTCTAAGTGGTTAAAACAACATAAATGCAAATCAAAAAGTCCATTTCACTTCAGATTTGCCACTGCGTTGCAAACCTCTCCCACAGCAGAATGACAGGCGGGTGATGTGGTGAATCCATCATTGTCTGGGGAACTACAAATCCCACATCAAATACCAGGTCACTGTCAGATCTGGACTGACTGGGTTGAGACTTCAATTCAAATCACTGTGGGATTAGATTAGATGGATCTCATCACACAGCCAACAGGATTCTGTACCCGCAAGTCAACAGTGGTGGAAAGTAACCCGAGTACATGTACTCAAGTACTGTACTTAAAGGAGTAGTTCACCCAAAACATTACTTATTTTCTATCAATTACACACGCCATGAAGCCTTGAATTCATGGAGATGTGTAATTGATAGAAAATACGTTTTCAGGGTGAACTACTCCTTTAAATACAATTTTGAGGTACTTTTACTTTACTAAAGTATTTCAAATTTTCTATACTTTTACTTACACTCCACTACATCTCAGAGGCAAATTTTGTTCTTTTTACTCCTCTACAATTATTTGAAAACTTTAGTTACTTTGTAGATTTTGTTATTATTACAAAACAAACATTTACCACTTTAGCCCTTTTTGAAGATAGATCACTGGAGCTGAAGCTGTGAGATGCGACGCGTTGTGAGCTTGTAGATCTGCTATTTTCAAAATATTCTTTTATCCATTTTACAACATACGATAACTTGTGAATCGTTCTGCATAATGAGTACTTTTACTTGTGGTACTTTTAAGTATATGGTGATGCCAATACTTTTGTACTTTTACTCAAGTAAATGTTGATTACCGGACTTTTACTTGTAACAGACTGTTTCTGCATAGCAGTATTGATATTTTTACTTAAGTAAAACATTTGAGTACTTTTCCCACCACTGCAGGTCAAAGTGCTGAACACGCAGGGGGTTTGCGCGTCTAGCAGATTTTTACATTCATAAACATATTCAAATGGTTTCCTTTTTGCTGCGTAGTCACAACTCTCAATCTGTGAAGGGTTGAAATATTATTAGGTGCACTCTATCGCCGCTGTCGGGCAGACACCTTGTATCTCCATATTTCATCTTTTTATGTGTTTATTTTCCCCCATGACAATTGCATGTCATCAATTGCATACTAGGGTGTAGCAGTGGCGGCCATTTTGGGGTGCCACAGATAGAAAGCCCATTATTTCTTTCCCCATAGAGATTCCCAATTTATTTTTTTATGAATTAGGCTATTTTAAGCATGTAACCAAGAGCCATCCAGGCTCCTGGTGAATCATGACCATGAATTGATTCTGACCATACATTTATTCTGTGTCCAAAAATGTACATAATTATATAATGTAATTGAATATTCAAATGCTTTTTTGACCAAATAATATGGGTTTTCTATCTGTGGCACCACAACATGGCCGCCACTGCTATGCCCTATTTGACACTTTGTCACATGACAGCATTGCGCAAAAGTAGGGAAAATAGCCAATCCACAAGCTCGCACTGTGTTGTTGTGAGCTTGTAGATCAGCTAAAAACAACTATTGTTTTTCCTGTCTATGATGACATTCCTAAAATAGGGACGCCAAGTTGAAAGCGTTGAAAGTCTGTCTGGGTTTTATAAATAATGAACCACTGAGAAATATTAACAAGATTGTGACTAAATAATAACGACATTGGATTCATTGGAACGCAGGGTTCTTTTTTCCCCCCATTTCCTGAAAAGTAACGGTTTTGGACATACAAGGTTTCCACCCGACAGCGACAGAATAATCCTCATTTTCATTACTGGATGTAGATGCAATGTTTACAGATAATAACAAAAGCCGTAAACCGTGGTTTTTGTTAACCATGCGTGCCTGACTTGCAGTAACTTGCTGTCGACAGAGGTGTAAAGTAACTTAGCACATGTACTCAAGTACTGTACTTAATTAAAACTTTTGAGCTACTTTTAGGCTACTTGAGTATTTTCAATTACTAATACTTTTACTTCTACCCGACTACATATCTTAGAGGCAAATATTGCAGCTCTACTCCATTACAATTTGAAAACTTTATACTGTAGTTATACTTTGGCTGTTTGATAATAGCCGATCTACAAGCTCACAAGCTGAAGTTGTGAGCTTGTAGATCTGCTATTTTCAACGCATACATTCTACGCAATGAGCACTTTTACTTTTGGTACTTAAAGTATTATTTTTGTACTTTTACTCAAGTAAATGTTGAATACAGAGTTTCTCTACATTGCGGTATTGATACTTGTACTCAAGTAAATAAATTGAGTACTTTTTTACACCACTGGCTGTCGATCATCCCGACTAGCTGTCCCCTCTCACAGCTCTCTGCAACTTTGTGACGCACGCCGCACAGTTTGAAAAGTTTTAACAAGGCCAGTAATCAGAGCGAAAACGACACGACAGCAGATCAGCAGAGAAGTTTCTGCAGGAGATCAATGTACTGTACGCGCCGCTCTGCTGGGGATTTCACTCGAAGCATTCATGCATGCACCTACAGTATGTCCTTAAATGGAACAACTTCTGTACGGTACAGCCATCTTTTTAAACAAATAGCTGTCTGGAACTTGATGATTACGACCAAAATGCAACTGAGAAGCACAACATGCTTCTCAGCACGAGGGAACTTGCTGAAGTGTGCAGCCACACTGCAATAGCCCAATACAGTATGGGCTAACCCCCTAAGTCAGTGGTTTTCATGTCCAGGACCCCTAAATTGATATGCATTTAAAAGATGTTGTGCCAAAGACCCCCGTAAGAGAAGATTTGTGTTCTTAAACATTTTCAAATGTATTCAATTAAAACATTTTCGAGTATAAAATAGGGTTAAAGTAGTTACTTTACTGATATTGATGCTAATTAACATCATATAAAGAAACCAGTCTGAGAACCTTATGTTATCACTAGCCGTAGCGTATGGAAACTAATCCAGTGAAATATGTCAACACGGCACGGTTGGCATCGGAAAGAGCTCTACCTTTTTGTCCCCATCTACACCACATTTCTTCGCTAAACATAGCTGATCTATAAGCACACAACACGACACGCTGTGAGCTTGTAGATCTGCTATTTTTGCATTTGCGATTGCGCTTCATCATCAGGCATAATCCACAGCCTTCACAACTGCTAATGTCACAGGCGGTGAAACACACTAAATCTCATCTATGATGTACTGTGTGTGTAAAGGCAAACCCTCATATAACCAGATCTGCCTTAAACAAAAAGTAACATTTCAGAGAGACGTCTCTGTGAAGCCCGATTCTTACGTCGTGTCACGATGCCTAGTGAGCTTGCCGATCGGATATGCTTTCGCCAAATGTTCGCCCGCGGAATATGGGGACGGTAAGGTTCATGGGGTTAAATCATTTCAATATCATTTAACCCATTCAGTCCAGGGACGCATTTCTGTCATTTTAGATTTCTATAGCAGATATACAAGCTCATAGCGCGGCTATGAGCTTGTAGATCTGCTATTTTTGAATAGCCAAAGAAATCTAAAATGACACGAGATGCTTCCCCCGGATTGAATTAACCATCATTTACATTTTAAGGGATGAGCGGGTTTAACTTGAACATTTCAGCTCAGGTCAAAACATTCAAACACTAAACAGCTTTGAAGGATCCAGCAAAAACACCACACTGAACAGTACCGTACAGGACACACACACTCATGAATCATATAGCCTGCCTTCTATACTTCACAAACCTTTCTATGGCTCATATATAAGCGTGCACACACACACACACACACACACACACACACACACACACACACACACACACACACACACACACACACACACACACACACACACACACACACACACACACACACACACACACACACACACACACACACACACACACACAGAGGACGGATGAATATGGCCCTTAGCCCAAAGCCCCTCATTTGGTTGCAGACATATATTCTTGTCCTGAGGGTCGGTGAGTCACATAAACACCTCTGAAGCGCTTCAGAGAGTCCCATCTTTTATTCAGCAACCTCTTCCCCCCTCTCCCTCTCCTCTCCCGCCGCCAAATAAATGTAATAAAACTCTCATTTTTAACAAATTACCCACCTCTACTGCGTGCCACTCTCATAAACTCTCCCACGCGTGCCCACCCACCCGCACGCGCGCACACACACACACACACACACACACACACACACACACACACACACACACACACACACACACACACACACACACACACACACACACACACACACACACACACACACACACACACACACACACACACACACACACACACACACACACACACACACATTCTTCTTCACCTCGCTGCAATTTGGACTTCTTGTGCAGCCCTGGGCGCTGACATTCATCCCTACTGTGTTGTAATTTGGAATGTGCTCCGTCGTGGCTCCATAGATCACAATGCTGCCACATAGGCCAGTGTGTGTGTGTGTGTGTGTGTGTGTGTGTGTGTGTGTGTGTGTGTGTGTGTGTGTGTGTGTGTGTGTGTGTGAAACATGCCGTTCTGACACTTTCACTCACATTATGAACCTCCCCACACACACGCACGCACACGCACACACACACACACACACACACACACACACACACACACACACACACACACACACACACACACACACACACACATTTGTCTTCCTGCTGTCCCCGTGTCCACTCTGTGTGCTTCACAGGCCAACACACACATTCACACCACTCACTGACTGAGTAAAGCCCAGTGGTGGACAGTACCAACCAAAACATAATTGTATCTGTACTTTACTTGAGTATTTACTAGTACACCCTCTGTTGTGACATGAAATCTTAATATGACACAGATGCGTTCCCTGTCTTAACACATTGAATGCCAATTGCGTAGATCTACGCGAACCTATTTAAAGCCGCAGCGTGCCAATCGCGTAGATCTATGCGAACCGCCGGTTCGCGTTGATTAAACCCCAGGTGCACTTTCGGATTTTTTTAATCCATTTCCGGTTCCGGTTTGACGACCGGAAACAGAATTATTTGGGATCCGGTTTTGCCGATCACGTCGGCCCTCGTTCTAATGACGAAACTGAAACTCAATTCTCTTCCTGTAGTT